>NC_134365.1:162116045-162419076 GCF_035582795.1 Mycteria americana | reverse complement strand
CCTGGCACTCATCTTGCTGCCAAACTTGTGTTTCTTCCTGCAGCCGGTGATCTTTATAAGTAAAGTAATTTTTTTGATGATACATCATTTACCAAAACTGGGAGAAGAAAGGGATGGTGTGTTGAACCCTATGAAAGACACATCATGTGGATTCTGAATCTAGGGTTGGAGGGGAAGTGCCTTAAGTTTTTGGTGTCTTTTATGATGGTAAAAATGACATTATTTTTTCTTTCAGTATTTTTTCTGTAAATAGAATATGTCAGATTTCAGCCCAGTATGTAGAATTTTAAAAGTTACACATTTTTGAAAATAGCCAGGAGTTTGGGGAGTTTTCCATGAACTAGTGGAAAACATATTCAGAAGTCCAGATGTTTTCTCTTTGGAGGACTTAGGAGAGTTCTCATCTAAGGAAGCAACCTTGCCCAAGAACAAAGAGATTATTTCCCGTGCACTGGGACTTCTCAGACATTTTAAAAAAAATCCACAAAACAACAACAAAAAACCCCACCAAAAAGCCCCTTTCTTAGCCTGATAGAAACTTCTGCATTTCTGAAGTAGTTCACAGACTTGAGGAGCTTCCTTTCCATATCCAAGAAACTTGGACTTTGAACCTTACTTTTGGACTTCGTGACCCTTACTAATATAAAAAAACCCCAAACCTCTGCATCCATCAAAATGGAGTCTAGTACTACAAGATAATTTATTTGAAAGGAATTTGATTTAATGAAGAAAAAGTAGGATTCTTGTGAGCTAATGTAAGTATCTGTCTTAGCCAGTGTAAGTGTAGGTTACAAAGCCACAGGTGTTTGATTAGCAAAGCTGAAAAATGTCCCTGTGCAAATGGATCTAGCAATTCCAGGAGGGAAGTACAGCTCGCCACGTACTTGGTATTAGATGCAGCTCTGGACCTTGCCCTCCTGACCACCAGTGTTGCAGGGAGAGGAATTATATGCCTGTGTGGCTGTTTGAAACCCAGGCAAAGCAGTGATCATAGTCATGCCTTTCAAGAGGCATGCATCCTGTTTGGAGATACACTTGACAAAGCTCAGCAAGACAGGACCGAACAAAAATAATCCCTGCTGGAGAACAAGCCTGTCTTTCCTTTGATGGCCAGCCGCCAGATTCATGAGGTCACTTCCAGTCAAATGCAATGTGAAGCAGGGCTGTGCCAGCAAGGTTATAAGGAATCTCATGCCACCGCTCAAGCAGATCTACTAAGCTGCGTTTGAGATGAGGTCTTACCTCTTATGCAAGAAATATGAAGTTCCTATAAACCACTAAATCCTGTTGGTTATCGCAGTGGAGTAGCCTGGAGAATTTAGCCAGGCTCTGCCAAAACCCTGCTGCATTCCTCCTTACTGGTGCTCGGATGCCAGGAAGTGCAATGCAAACATCTCTCAGCTTGCTGCCTGCTACCTGTGCAGGAAATTCCTGTTCCTCTTCTTCAGGAACTCCCGTGTCTGTCGCGTTTCCTATCAGCCAGTCTAAATGTTTTGGTGACATGCAGGAATTTCAAGACGAGGTGCTGAGAAATGTCATTGCACCTAATAAGCCATAGATACTTCCTCAGATTTGTTGTTTTGAGAATTGTCGCTGTATATTAAATGCAGAAGGTATCACTTGGCATAATTAGTATGGGAACAGGTTATTTTCAATATCTGTTTTCATGAACTTTGTGGGTAGTGATAGTTAGAGGTGAGCTAAGATGTTTGGTGAAATCTGGTGTAGGCCTTACTTGGCTTGAATCCAGAAGTAACTAGTGATAAGTATGCATCTATTTGTCTACCTAATATATTTAGTGTTTCCATTTCCCCCTTTCAGGCATGTTGCAAGGCACAATTTTTGGAACCTCCTTGCCTAATTAGGTACCTGAACTTGTACTTGCTTACATTTCAGGTGTCTAAAAACCCAGCCTTCTTAAAATAATTGTCAAAATCCTTAGCAACTCAGTGTGTTATCCTTGGCTTAGGCAGATAATTTCTTCTCCCGTGGCCTCTGGAGGCCTCATAGGTGCTTATCCCTGTTGATTCCACAGGGAACCTGAGAACTCCCTTTGGGGAGATGTGGTTCACTGGGCGCCTGAATCCTCAGGAGGATGCATGTGGCATAACACAGAAAGACGTGCTTCCAAGTGTTAAGGCCCTGAAGGCTGCAGTAAAATGGTGTAGTAAGCTCTATAATGTACAACAGATGAATGTTATAGCAGAAAGTATCCCTAAGAAGAGACCTAAAGGTGATGAACTGATTATCTCTACAGATTCCTTACAGTGAATCTAAACCTGTGTAAGAGTCAGTGTGGAAGAAAAGCTATACCAAAATAATGTGTCTTTGTTTTAATGGAGTTTAAACTCCACCTTTGTACCTTCTCTTTAGGCTACATGGTGCTTGCTAATGCTAATATATGGCAACTACTCGTCAGAAAAGTTGTAGCATACTTTTGGACACCAGTTGTTACAACAAAGTGGAGGAGACTTGAGAAGTTAGGATGAGGAAACTGAAATTGAATATAAATTTAAATAAAATAGCTGAAAATTACTTGTTTAACTCTGAACTTCCAAGAATGGAGACTCAGGTCTCATTCCTTTGCTGTCAGGTGTGCTTCTTTAAGCTAAAGTTGAAAAGATTCGGGTTTCTTGTGTTACCTGATAACTGGTGCAGCCACAGAATGCTGCAGGAATAGGTATAATCCTGCATGTGGGCTGTGATGATATATCATTATTTTTTCAGTTTGCTTGAAGGGCTCTGTGAATGAGATACTCTAAAATGTATATTAATTATAAAATTACTTGTATTACTTGTTTGGCTGAATCTTTTGTCTGTAATTGTCCTTTAATTAAGGTTTACTGAGAATGAGGTGAAAGAAATTGTGATTATATTTTGCCCTTAAAAAGAATGCTCCAGCTATCACTGTTGCTATTCTGCCAACCCACTTTCTCATCTGCTTTTCATCCTGTTTGAGCTAATTCTGCAGCAAGCTCTGGCTGTATTCAAGAGCCTCCTATAACTTTATCAGCGTACCCAGTGTGTCAAGGCAAATCTAGAAAGAAAGTAGAGTGTATTTTCTCCTTATATGCCATTTGACAGAAAAATGTATTTAGTATTTTTTTTTCAAGTATGCTTTCCAACTGTGTCTATAGATTAATGATATTTTATATCCTTCATGACCATCCTATGAGGCAAGCGCTTCTGGTTAAAATGGGAGAAGCATGAAATCTCTGTTAAAAATTCTTCTTCTGTCTGTTTCTTTTTTAGAATCCCTATTGCTAAATCAAAGAGAAGTAGCTGGGAGCTCTCTGTGCGTCTAGGAGATGGAATTTACCCAGTTGCAGTTTCAAAGGATGGCTCATCATTTTCTGTAAGTTCTGCTCATTTTCTAAGAAATTCAATGTATTGAGTCAGTGTATATTATCCTTGACACCTACTAAAATTCTCTATCTGTTCAGCGACCACAGATGTTTGTTTTGTCTTTAGTAGGCATTGCTGTGAATGACAAAAGAAGGCTCCCTATGTTAATTAAATACTGCTAGTGTACAAAGATTTTTCTCTGCTCATGCCTGTGGAACATTTTTGTGTCTACTTGTTTAATAAATTAATTTTCTAATTAACAAACCTGTTTAGTGTCCTGTTTAGAAGTAAGGTCTTATGCTCCATTGTAGATATATGAGAGCAAGAAAATAAGTGCGATGTCAACAAAAATTACATTAGCTTAAGTTACTGATTAAAAAAACAAATCAAAGAACCAAACAAGTTGAACCCGTAATCATACTGGAGTGGAATTATTCAGCACCTCAGTGATAAAACTGTATGTGGTCATAGTAAAATGCCAGTGTTTCAAGATGTGCCTAGGTCACTTCAGATGAATGCGTATAAACTATTGTTTTTACAAATATTCTAAGATAATTACTTAAGTATTTAATGTTGTCAGCATGAAAGGCAGAAAGACAGACCATGACAGTAGAAGAACGGTAATGCTGTGTTCAGTAGTTCAGCTGTTCAGCAGAATAAAGCCAAGACGCAAGCTGGTTGAATTGGAGTATTGAGAAGGTAGATTTAGAGAGAGAACTACTTTTTAAGTCTTTTAATGGTAATTTCACAACTAAACTGAGATTTTTTTTTTTTTTAAAATAGTTGACTTGCATAGTATCTGTTGACTCTTAGGCAAAAGTTTTCAAAAGGGTCTAAAGAAGTCAGTTTCTCTTAGAATCATTGCAAAGCAGGACTATGAGGAATCCCAGAAGTCCTCTTGTTTACTCTTCTTGTGTGTCTTCATTGAAGAAACTACTGCAACATCTGCTCCATGACATTTTTTATAGTCATGATGTTCACACCTATGTTGCATTTGGAATAATGAGATTTCTTTGAAAAAGGACATTTAAATTAATATTTCATATAATGAAGACAGTATTGTCTCAGTCATTCGCTTTTGCTTTGCTCTATTGAAATTTCAGTGTAAAAGACATGCTTTTCAGTTGAAACTGGTCATCTTTTTAGGCAGTTATTTTCACTAATGTGAACGGAGGTAATGAAAACCTAGCTTGCTTTTTTTTTTTTTTTAATCTCTTTGTTGGCCTAACTGGGGCAAGAAGATGCCTAACCAATATCCTTTCTAATACTACCTTTACCTCCATCACACTGTATTTTACATATACTCATGATGAATGTGAGAGTATGAATAGAGAGCAGGGATACTTTCTGTTCCATGTGGATCATAGAGGCACCATAAAAAGGATATGGAGAAGATCAGTCATTGTGGTCAGCACCTTTAAAAATTTTCTCTTGCAAGTGTACTACTTTAAGTGTGAAAGAAGATGGTCATTTTAGTTGTAGTGTTTCTTTTAGAAAGAATTCCAGGAGCTCTTGAACAACTGTCTACTCAGTACTTTATATATAGTGTTGCTCCATGGCAGTGATGCTCACCCTACTTGTGGAATGGTGCTTCAGGAGCGAAGGCCATGTCTGCATGCAGCTTTTTACTAAATTAAATTTATATAATGGCCCTAACAGGCATCCTGTGAACTTGGATACAACCCATTGCTCAAACAACAAAACATCTCTGCCAGATTTCAGCCCAGTTTAGAGTTGGACTGGCACTGGTTTGTGTGACAGAGATAGCCCTTCCCAGGAGTAGTCACTGCCCCCAGCATTTCTGCCTTTTTGCTGCAACACGGCTATCTAACAGCGGTCAGCCTGGAGCTGCCTGCTGCTGTGAGGAAGATACAGGGTGGCTGCTGGTCCCTATGTGTTGCATAGGCCCTTTCTGCTGTGAGCTCAGAAATCTAATTCCCGTAGCTGGACCTCCCTGAACTAGGAGTTTTGTTTAGCACAACTAGTTACACAGGCGTGCATCTGTGTGCATACATGCACATGTATTTTTTGAGAGATTTACTTCAGTTTCATTTAGTTACCTAGGCTCTTGCTTATACTTGCTTACATAATTCAATAAAGATACGTCTTTAAATCAGACTGAGGAAAGTTTACAGACAGAGGAGGCCTAAGCATCCTTTTATGCCTTTGTCTCTATTGATTGTGAAGGTACCTGAACATACAAGCTTGTATATGAGTCAGTCCTAGATTGCACTTGCAGCTGAGCAGCTAAGTTGTAAACTGCACTGTGTTTCTCCAGGAGGTACGAACTCTTGAGAAAGGGTGCTGAACACGTAATGCTATTGCTGCTGGTTTATCACTTTAACATACAGAAAAACGTTCCGACCTATACCACAGTCCAAACCTGTCTCCCAGTTTAAATGGGACTGCTAGACAGTTCTGGTGCTGTGCAGCAATATGAGCATTACAGCTAGCGTAAGCCCAGTTTAACAAGGCGTATATGGAGTCTGATTTCTAGTCCTTCGGTTTGTTATTCAAACAATAACAAATGTGGAGGTTCCTGCACGTGTCCTTGCGTCCCTGCAGTATGCTACTGCTGTTACCTTCCACTGGTAGGTGAGGAGGCAGGAGCACCCCCGGGGAGCTGAGCACTCCCCAGTGTCATGGGTGAAGGGGTGTGTAAGCAATAGGGAGGAAGTAGGGGTGCCAGGCAGGACAGGCTGTGTGCCCTAAAGGATGGGCCAGAGGGATTGTCGACAGAAGCTTGTGCATTCTGATTCTACCCTGACCAAGCCTGTATACCTGGGGAGAGAGAATTCCTTATTTAACTGTATCTGGAAAATTCCTTAGCTGGTGTAATACATCACAATAGGTGGATTTCACAGTGACCAGAGGTCTATCTCACTTAGACCTATATAGTGTATTAAAATTAACTCCTGAGCTTGGGTTTGTAAAAAGCAGGTAACTGTTTTTGAATACCAGGGTTGTTTAGAGTTACACTTATTTTTCATTGTTACCTGGTAAATAGCAGAGGACATGTTATTCTTTATTAATAGTTTTATTTTTGCTGGAGTTCTCCTGTGATTGAAGAGAATATAGTAAATACAGCACAGTCAAAAATCTTCTGAATTATTATTTAAAGCTTTACAATGGAAAAACAATTCCCTTAAAACTTCAAAGAAGAAAAGTCAAAGACTAGGAGCGAGAAATCTTGTTTCTGATCAGGAGGTATAACATACCATCAGAAAAAAAATGGGGAAATTCAAAGCTTTCTTTATTAACTTTGCTGTCAGAAACACAAGCCTCACTTTTTGAACTTCTGCATTTACTTTTTGCTATTAAGTTGGTGTGACACGGGCTCCTGACTTTGTGGGTTGTGTCCCCTTGTGGCTTGTGACAAAGATAGCCGAATCTGTGGTGCAGTTAGATAGCCCAGTGGGAGGGCCACCTTCACATTCCCCTTCAGAAGTTTACTCCTGCTGCAAACTGTGCATTGCAGCAGCAGTGTTCGCATCCTGATTTACTTTGTTTACCACTGGGACTCTTCCAACAGTGACTCCTTTCTTTTTTCCTTAACTCTTCTACTCTCGCCAGCCAAAACCTCACCACCTCACAGTGTGCAGTGCTTTGCTCTCTGTGCGGGGAGTGTGAGCAGCAGGCTCCTCTGCGGTTCCCGCTGTTTGCGAGCAGATCATTCGTCAGCATCTCGGTCTATGGGTCATCTGTGGTTTTCTTTCTTTATCATGAGAATCTTAATGAATTGTGCAGTGTTAACGCTCTTTGCTGCTCTTTATTTTTCAGGATTTTGAGTTTTGTAACCATCTGTTTTTAACCACTTTATTTGTAACAGAGGTCCTTGATGCAATCTGGCTTTAGGCCACTTTAGAGGCCTTGCTTCCCCAAACTGAAGGACTTAAAAGATAACCGGTCAAGTGTGAGCAATACTGTTTGCCTGAAGCGGTGCAAACAAAAATATTAGTTTTCTTGTTTCCAGTAGAGGTTAAAAACTTTTGTGAATCCTAATTTGATATTTTTTCTTTTAAAGTAAAAGTAGCTCTGTTGTTATTCTGAAGCCAGCAACATATATGCTAATACTTAAGTTTGTATAAAATTAGTGTACTAGAATTTTCAGTATCAGACAGTTATTTCTGGTGATACCCTATAAACATAACAACAAACATTTTCGCAATTAAAAGATTCTAATGACCTGACTTGAGAATTGAAATTTAACAACTTTGGTGAGATCTGCTTGCTTGTGTACCAAGAACTTGCCAACTAAATTCATGTAAATGTCATTTATTCTTTTTTTTTTGTTCTTTGTCCTATATATTAATTGCTAGAAGAATATTTAAGCTAACTGCTTGTCATATATATCCATTTAGTTCTTTGGAGGACAGATGGTCAGATTCTGGGCTTTGATTAGTATTCTTCTTATGCTTAAAATTTTTCCTCTCATCAATGGAGTTAAAGATCTTACAATCAAGATTACTGCTAAAGTAGAATTTGAAGGAAGAATACCCTCCTTTACATGAGACTAATGTAAAACAGCAACAAAGAGCCCAGAAGCATCCTGCCACCAAACTCTGGAATCTTTTGTTTAGTTCAATTTCAGACAGGAATCTTTTTCGTCTTACCATTTTCGATTGCCAGTCTGGCTATGAAATGTGTTTATTTTATGATTTCATTGATACAAAGACTTGATCCAGTTTTGTTGGTGAAGGTTGCAGTCTGTTCTTTCTATACAAAGCTTGAGTGTTCCGCAAAGTACCAAAGGGCAGGAGAGACAAAAGCAAATGGGAACCTACATATACTGAGCAAACCTGGTAGCTGTGTGGTTTCCCTGCACCATACTAAATTGACCCTTCAAAGCCAGAAGTCAACCACCAAGGATGCTCTGGATCCATGTGATGGTGGCTTTGTTGCCTATTCTCAGACTTCCTGGCTTCTCACAGCCAGTGTGGAGTCCCTTTGCTAATGGGTATGCTGGATGGGAGCAGCCCTCCCCAGCCACATTGTGAGCAGCCCCTTAGCCGCTGGTGTGTGTAGGACTTTGGTGTCACGGACAGCCATGAACTGACCTTCTCCAATGTGGATGGATTTCATGTAGGTAATACACTTAAAATGTATAATAAAAATAATAGCAAAGAATCTAAGTGGCCTAAGCCAGGGAGAACATAAATACATTACCCCACGTATCCAACAATAAAGTTCAATTTATTGGATCCACCACTGTATAATTTTCATTCAACGAATGAAAGTAATTACATGACTGTAGTGCAATCTTTTCACTGCTATAACCCACCCTCCTTACTTCCTTCAATATTCTTCAGTTTCATTTTTCTGTTATGGATGTCACTTGAATTAGACAACTAAAGAACAATTTGTATTAATATCTTTGTGGTGGAGGAGGTGGTAGAAAAGGGATGGGTCATGTTGATTTTTGTCTACACCTCTGCTTTCACAAAAGCAATGGATGAATCCAAAGGCTCAAACGGTCAATACCAGCAGTAAGTAATTACACTTTAGAAGATACAGTCATGTTTTCTTTTTGTTTGAAGTTTGTTGCTCTATGCGTAGGTTGAGGACCTAGTTTAAGTTCAACAAGGAATTTGTAGCTGTATTTTATGCAATAAACTGCATTCTTGAAAACATTTTTGGCATAATCCATTTTCTGATTCTTTGCTATAGTACAGGAATCCTGTGTCTTGAGAATTCTTTATTGCTGATTTGTGTGATTTCTCTGCAAGTAATTGTTGTTATTCTCCTTTTTCATGTTTGAAAACAGCCCTTTCTGTTAGGGTTCTTCATCTCTGTAGTAGATGCATACCTTCCCAGACCACTTGGCCTCATCTTCTCATCTGTTCAGTTGACAAAGAATTTCCAGATGTTTTCAGTTATAAAGTAGCTTCTTATCATTGAAGTTGTGGTGAATGAAAGTTGTTTATTTTTTTTAAATGCGTAAGGTGAAATAGTTCAGAAGTTACTTTGAGCAAATGGAAATTTGATATATTTCCAAAGGGACCTGTATAGGTCAAATACTGAATAAGAGGAGTAGAGAAAGCTTAATTACTTTTTTCAGATTGCTACTAGGATGGGCTACAATTTTCACAAAATATTGGATCACTTCCTAAATTCAAATTTAAGAGCAGGTAAATATAGTACAGACATGAAATCTCTATGAAAAATTTGTGAAGCTTGTTCAGCCCAATGAGAAATGGGTTAATAAATGTTTTTAATAATTTTCATGAAAAAGCAATGTTTTTTCCCCTTTTTCATGAGAAGTAAATAATTTATTAGATAAATGTGTAGGTGGAAAATTGGCCTGTGTACCTCTTAATATTTGCAAGAGAAAACCTGTTGTATAGTGCATCAATGAGAGCATAAAAATAAAAATCTAAGGCATTACTGTCATCGTTATTTGAATACATGCTGTATCTTCAGCATAGAGTAGATAAGTAATCTGTATGCTTTAATTTAGTTAGTGAATTCATGTATATCTAGTTATGATTAAGCTTTGACTTCAAATTAAAATGTAATAAACATTTAATTAGGAGAACTCTGCTGTATTCAGTTGCTGGAAATTTTATGACTGAGGGGTAAGTTGATTTTAAAATTACTTCAGGAAATATTTTCTTTGTTTTGTAAATTCTCTTCAGGGGGAGGAAAAAAATGCTTAAGAAAAAATATCACCCAAAAATCAAACTAGATGCAGCTGAAGTATGCAAAGCATCAAGTGTAAAAAGGAATAGTATAATGTAAAATCAGAGCAACGATACAGAAAATTGCTGCAAGCAAACTTAGTCCACATTTAATTCCTTAAGCACAAATGTGAATGGAGTGGGATCGTAATTCAGTGCATGTTAAGTTCTGTCTTTCCAGTAGTCCATGTAAAAGAATAACATTGCCCAGCCCTATCAGTATAAAATTAATAAACTTGTTAAGAGAATCAATAAAATACCAGAATTATTATTCCTAGTATTTTACATTTCTGGTATGCTTCAGGTGCATAAGAATGTATAACTAATTGGTCATAGAAAAGAAATGAGGGCTGTATTAATAGGGATGAAAAGCAAATACCTGTAGGAATTAAAACAATAAGAGGGGTAGCCAATAGAGATACAAATTAACATATATCCCCCGGAGCAGTAAATGAAGATTTTCTGGTTAGTCTAGTTCTAAATATATATTGTTATATATCGGAATGTTATATATGTTATATTGTTATATGTATGGAATAAAATATACTGTTATTCCAATGTCCTATATTAGTTTGAATGAAAGGAAAATGCACGTGTAAAGTCACAAGTGGAGGGGGCAGATCAGTTAGATAATTCTTACAGCTGTAAGCAGAAAACTTTTCCTGCCTTTTTCCAAGTTGTTTATATTTTACTTGCGGAGTAGCACACAAATCCTCCATTGCAGTACACATGCAGTTATGCAAACAAAACTCTTCATTACCAAGTTCTGTAGTCTGTATACCTGTATTTATTGTTCTAGAGGTTGTGTACCTACTTTTACTCTTTAAATTCAGGTTCAAATCCAGAGCATTTTCTGTTTGTAAGACTTAGGTGTTTTGTATAATGGCATTTCAATTCGGTATGCATAAGCTAGCGATGTGGCAAGAGCAGTACGCACTATTTCCACCCTTGCAAAGCACTACCGTTATCACTGGGCTATAGTATTGCTCCTACTTGTTGACTGACTCTCGTGGCTTTACGGATCCTGCGTTCCTTTCTGCACAGTGGCAGATTTACTGGAAGGGTAGAGGCTGCCCCATCCTATCCTGGTGGGCTGGGGACAGTTTCTCCTGGGAGGCAAGCACTGGGTGCTTGAATCCTTCAATCTGAGGAGAGCATTGATCCTCGTGTTCTGACTCTGTGGACAAGTGCTTTAATTGCTATGTTTCTGTGGTTGCTGACATTGTGTTTTTTAAATGAAAGTGGCCTTGGCCCCAGTATCTTGTGAACTCAGTGTTTCTGGTATGCATTTCCACTCTGCTGAATTGAGTCTCTCAGAGAATTTAGATGCTGGGATACGTTAGATGAAATAGAGGTAAAAATGCTTAGGTAAATACTAAGTATGCTCATATAATATTTGTATGTACTTGTATTAAGTGTGATTGTGTATTAAGCAAAAAGAGCAGCAGAGTGTATCTGGATTGCATGTTTGTTTAAATACCGTGTCAGATTAGCAGTAAGTATGTGTGAGGGACTGGTACAGGAGGTGCATGTTTGCTTTGTAAAGAGAGATTGTTGGTGTGGGTTTGTATGTCTCGGATTAGTTTATTCACATAGTACTCCATAAGTGTATAGAGAAAATATCTACAAGGTTGAGAACTGAAAATGACATGAAAAGTAATGAATTAATTGTGTAGTTTTAAATATGCTCTTCCCTCTATGTCAGGGCAGTGTAATAGTTTGGTTGTAGTAGTTTTTGGAGATTTGTAGTTCTGCTGCAAAACTCACAGTAACGTATGGTCTGGCACTGGTATGTGGCCAATGAGAGGTCTGAAATGCTAAAACGTAAAGTATTTTAAAAGCAAGTGTGGTCAGTTTGGATATTTATTTTCCTTGTGTTAGAATCAGACTTCTCTTCATTGTTTTAAAGCATAGTTCTTAGAAAGCAGAGAAGGAGCTAGGTTTTTACAATGGTTAATTCTAAATTACCTCATGAAGAGTTTTACCCACACAGGTGGCTTCATAGGATGAATTCCTGTGGTATGAAAATGGACACTATGTTCTGCCATGGGTCATGATCCAATGATTCCAGGTATTCCAGTGAACAAGAAACTGAAATATAAATTAAATATCTGTTAATGACACAGATAACATACCACTTTCTTCAGAAAGTCTTGTTTCTGGCATAACAGCATTTAATGTGTCCTGCTACCCTTCCAGTCGTTCTGTCGTCTCTTGGTCTAAGACTGAAAACTCCTTGGGGCATGAGTGTTGTCTTCAGTTCATGTGTGTGCCATGCACACTTCAGATCCTGCACCACAATATTCATGTAATTATTTTCTGGTTTCTAAAAACAATGCTTACACAAGCATCCCTTGGATGCTTTTCTTTACCATTGATTTTGCATCCAACAAAACTGGAAAGAAAAAGCCCAACCAAGTCCTCCCTGCCCTCAAAAACTGCTCCAACTTCCCAACCCCTCTCCCCAAATTTTGCAGAATGAATAGATTAAAAAATGTTGTGAGCTCCTCCTGCTGGTTCAGCAGTAGCAATAGTTACATTTAAAAGCATGCTAATGTAATGTTAAGAGCCTGGCTTATTACCACAAAAGCCATAGTTAACTCTGCAGCT
Organism: Mycteria americana; assembly: GCF_035582795.1. NCBI lineage: Eukaryota > Metazoa > Chordata > Aves > Ciconiiformes > Ciconiidae > Mycteria > Mycteria americana. The sequence goes on along the minus strand of NC_134365.1, from coordinate 162,406,444 downwards.
CCTGGATGGTGTTTCATCTTTAATTCTGTTCTCTGAGCAAATCTCAGCACATTTAATATTCAATATTACACTCTACTTTGGGTTCTCTTGATGCTTTGGCATAAGGGGGAACTATAAGGTCGTTGCTGCTTTGAGTTGCTTTCTTAGCTCTAAATTTCTTTGCTGCGTTTTTCCCCCTTTAATTTAATTTTTAAGTAAGCCAGACTATTAACATTACTTTAATGTAGCTTTTATGGCTTATGAAAAATAATGCTGCTGTAGTGGATAGATGTGCGTCAGCTGTGACTGAATGTTTTGATGTAGTCTTCTCAAAAGATAGACTAGAAGAGCTTTCCTTTGAAATATGTGAAGCAGTTTTAGACACAGCTTCTCAGATGGATCTAATTAGTCTTTCATATGGACTGGATGTCCGTTTGTTGCAGCTGAATTCTCATTTCATTCACCCATAACTAGAAACACCTCGCTTCAAACGTGTTTCTTCAAAGAAAGAAGGGTTTAGGGTTCCATGTTTTACTGCTTTTTGATGTTGGTTTCCCTTTAACTGAGAAGACCTTATGTTTATACAACTGTTATTATTAAGAAAACATAGCTTTGTTCATGAGAGTTCATTCGGTATCAATGTTGGCTATTGGTAGAAGTCGGAGATCTGTGGAATAGATCTTGCTATACGAGACTAGTGGGACAGCTGTACGGCTGGCTATTAAGCTCATTGTAAGGAAGATTTGAGTGCAAGCAGGCTGTTCTAATAAAACCGGGGAACCTGGGCTGTAGGAGGATGAAAATGAAGATTAGAGGTACAAATGATCAGGCTCATCAATGGCTAGCAGTCCTATTTATTATTTATATACAGTAGTCACCAAAGAGGCATTGTACTCTGTACTGTTCACCGTTTAGGATACGTTTACATGGCACAGTTTAGTACGGTACAAAGGAACCTGTGCTGGCTAACCTAGTTTGGGCAGTGCTGCGTTAATGCAGCTGTACTGCTCCTTGTTGAACTAACTCGTTTAGAGCTGGCATGCACACCTCCATGCGACACTGCATTGTGCCATGTTGTGACACCTCTACAACAAAGAATATCACGAAAGCTGTGGTGATAAGTGTCTGATTGATCAGTGTAAAATATTCAGTGAATGATACTCAGATCCTGGTTGATGCTTAAGGACAATGAGTGGAAGGAAGGCAAAGTGACAGATGCTCTGCCTGTGTCTATTCCCCACTGGCAGCTTTGCAGTCATGATGTTCTTTAGACTAAGGGGAATCGGTCTGCAGAAACAGGCTGATTGTGCTGGCTGTACTTCCTTGCTCCCAAGCAATGCAGATGAGCGGGTTTTGCCTCTGGCAATTGCCATTCACCTCTTCTCTTCCTTGTCAAAGAAAGGGCAGTCCTGCCCAACTGCCTCAGATGGTGGCACCTAGGACACATTGCTAGGAGAGGAGAGTGTCTCTTAGATGCTTGAAGAAACCCAAGATCCCTGCAGCACTGGATGCTCGGGTAGCTGCATAATGTCTTGGGCGGCGTGGTGGGCTGCAAGCAGTCTGGCATTAGTGGAACTGGCTGCTCTGCAGGGCTGTCTCTCGGGTCCCCGTTACTAGTCCCCATCAGTAACTACAGCAAACTTGCGTGTCTGCTAGGAAACTCTCACTGCAATACTTCTTCCTGCCCTGGCTTCACCCGGTCGTTTCCTCCATTTGCCTCTCACCATGTCGCCCTCCTTTCTTAAATCCTCTGCTTGTTCACAGGCGGCTTCATGTTCCCCGTTTGTCCTGCCAGAAAGCAGGTCTGGGTCTGCTGTGCAGTCACTCACATACAGGTTGGCCAGCCCAGCTGCTGGGTGACAACCAAATTGTCCTTGTCTGTCCAAGAGCTGAATGGGGGCACTCATTTTGTTCTCTGTGAAGCTTCTCATTTTCATAAAACTTAAAGGGATTTTCATATGTTTGGTTAATACTGACCAGTCAGTGGGTTCAGAAGTTGAGTGAGTGGTGGGGATTTAGAGGGGGGACTCACAAATAAACAGTGCATTTTGTTTAATGACTTTTTTCCTTCCAAGATCAGGCTAAAGGTACTGTTATTGTAAAGGGTTAAGAAAGAACAAGGTTGTTCTGAATGCAGGAGGAGGGAACTGATTTTAAATTATTAAAAATGAATTGCATCACTGTCTGTGGCTCACATAATAAAAAAAGGAACCTGATTTAAGTAGTCATAACCTACTGCCAATGGTTTATTTCATTTTCCAGATAAAAACTACAGATCTCAAGGACATACAATAAATTGAAATCAACTGGAAACCAAAATAGACCTATAGCTCCATAACGCTAGAATTATTTCAGGTAATATTGTATGCACCAGTCTTTATTTCAAAGGTGGTTGTTGCAGTTCCAAAATCACTGAGATTTAAGGAATGCCAGATGTCAGGTGTGCATTTTGCAATAGTGTTAACTGTGTGACTGAATGCAGAGTCCCTTCGCTGTTCAGTGTGTTATATAGGCCAGCTCTGGGCGTTTCCCGTAGTTTGTGTAGTGGTGGGGACTGTTGGCTATAGACCTTTGTTTCATTTGTTGTGGAAATGTAAAGAGAGGCAATGTACGAGGGGAGGGTAAGGAAGAGAAGGGTCAGCCTTGTGGTTAATGGGGCTGTGTGCTGACTTCTATCTCTGCCTCTGCCAACGTCTTTCAGAAGTGCTAGCCAAATCTTTGAAACCATACTTTCTATAAATGCAGTCAGTTTTGTATGCTCTTCATTCTTTGGGCCTTAAACTTTGCACTAGAATCAGTCATGGAAATGCTGAATACTTACAGCTGCTGGGGAAATTGTTCTTTTATTCTTTTCTGATAAACTGCTATCAGAACATTTAAAGTTACAAAGCAAAGTACTCTGCACTATCAGGTTTCATGTGCATCACGTGTTTAGTAGGGTCTTCTAAAAGTGTAATCTGTTGATGTCTCACCTGTACTAGATGGTGTGAGATGATGGGAATGTGGTGAAAATAAACTGATGTTTCTCTGACGTGAAAGCGTGAAATACTATGTGCTAAGGGAGACATGAAAAGTATGATGAGGAAAACAATACTTCTATCTGTGGACTAAGACTTGAGTAGCATGCAGTAAGCCTACCTGAACAATTTGGAGACTAATTTCATTAATGAGTATTGTTCAGTAATGTGTCCACAGTATTTGAATCTGTTTAAAATATGTATACAACGGAGATGAAGCCAGGTAGTGCTTCATATCTCACATTCACATAAAGTTGTGTCTGAATTTAACAACTCTGTGTGTGTGTGTGTGAGAGAGAGAGAACTCCCTATGTTCTTATGCAGTAGTTCTCCCCCCCCCCCCCCGCCCCCAATTTACTTTTGTAATGTAATGCTGATACTCTGGGGATTTGTTAGCTGGGTTGGATCCATTAAGGTCATTGCAGTGAGCTGAGAGTGTAATTGCTGGTAAGACTGCCGTTTTCTGCACAGCACAGTTATAGAAATGAACAGTAAAGGTCAGGAATTTGAGTTTTATTCCAGACTCCACTTCTAAAGGGTGATGAAGCATTCAAAGGTGGTGCCTTCTGCATGTTTGCTTCTTTTTGCTCGCTGCTACTGATGTGTCATTTTTCAAGTCCTGACTTTTCCCCACTTGTCTCTTTGTTCTGGTTTCATTCTTCTGGCTAGTCCTGGTTTCCACCCCTCAGTCTTCTTGCCTGGTCCATGCTCATTGTCTGCCAGTTGAATCTCCGCTTTGGACTTCCACATCACTTAGCAATCAGTCTTGGTTCTCTTCTACAGGACCTTCTCCCATGTAGCTGTGCCCTGCTCCACAAGCCTCCAGGCTTTCATCCATGCATTGGTCCTCATTTCCATTTTCCTTTTCCAGGGCCTTGGCATTTTTTGCTTGTCCCATTTCTTCTACCTTACCATTTGTCTGGCTAGTCCTTTTTTTAAGATAACTCTCTCACTCCTTAGGAGGAGAGAGGTGAAGGACTCTTTTCCTTCATCCTATGCTTCTAGCCCCTTCTTCCTTGCACAATCAGTGCATGCTTCCATCTCTTGCATTCTCTGAATTAGGCTTCATGTGTTTCTGTTACTACTTCCATTTCCTTTCTCCATTTTTAGTCTTCTTGCTCAGTGAGTCCCCCACACCTTACTACTTGCTCCAGATTTTTCTCTCCATCTTTTCTGCACCTCCTTCACTGATACTTCCAGTCTGTTCCAGTCTACTTTCTCTAGTCACAGGGCCCTCAGTATCCAGTTTTTGTTGCTTGTGGGTTGTTTATACTGCTGCTTCTTCCTTTGGTGCTCAGCCCTAGCAGGACTAAGCATTGAAACCAGAGAGGTGACAGTTTTATTGGGTTTATAATTGACCTGGTACTCTGCAATCCAAAAACACAATTTCAGGGGAAGCCGTGTTCGGCCCTGGGCTGGTACGTGTTAAATACAAAGAAGTGTCTTCTAGAAATGTAGCTGTGAAGTGTGGTGATCTACAGATATAGATAGTATTTGTTTTTTGAAATGCATAGAACTCATCCAAAGTTATGCAGTTTGCAAGAGGATGGTAGAGGTGCATTCCAACAGTTTCACTTCCCAGGCAGATTTTCAAGACTCTGTTCCAAATCATAAAGGAGATGTTGCAGCCTTTCATACAAAATTCAATAGAATTTAGTAATGTGGCAAAAAAAGTATTCTTGTTCTGTGTCAGAAATGGCTGCATATTTCTCTCTGAAATTTCCCCTTTCTGAAATAACTTCTAAATGACTATTCAGCCTAAATACAGTTCATCTGAGTTGTAAGAAACTGAAAATACAGTGTGATGATGGGAGGAATTGGACAACTTTGGCACTAAGGCTCTTCCCTTCCCCCTCATGCCATAGTTCCATGTCTCAGACCCAGATCCATGCCTTTTGGCAGGCTCTTCCTCTGCTCCTCCTGTGCTCCTTCTGTCTTCATTCCAACCTTGTCTTTCTGTTGTGGCTGCCCTCTTGTTTCTACCATCTAACCTCTATCAGCTCTTTCCTTTATTGCCATAATCAATGTGTATTTTCACACAGTGGCCTCTTTGTCACTGTTGGAGCAACCCAGCTGTTTGATGCTAGCAGACTAGTTTGCATGCACAATTTATCCCATTTTCATTTAATATTTTCTCCTAGCTGATAGGGGAGGAGGGAAAAGGTTAATGAAAAGTGCTTATGGTTGAACTGGCATCTTTATTTTGATGACGGTGATCTTTGCATATTGTTAATTTATAACGAACATACTTTTGAGTAGTTTAGGGTCTTTTATATTAGTTTTATCATCTGAACTCTCAAAGGAAAGCTACATCGGTGGCCAGTCAGCATAATAGAACCATAGAATGGTTTGGGTTGGAAGGGACCTTTAAAGATCATCTAGTCCAACCCCCCTGCCATGGGCAGGGACATCTTTAGGTCAGGTTGCTCAAAGCCGCATCCAGCCTGACCTTGAACACTTAATAGGCAATAAGAGAGAATGAAGACCAATTTTGTTGTTTGAAGATAACAGCAATAAATGAAGAGAAAGATAGAGGTAGATAGTATATCCAAATCTCAGGAAACTGAGAGCCTGGGCCTCCTTTATTTAACAGTTAAACAGACCAAGAACAAAACCAGCCAGAATAGGATGCCCTTGAACAAGACAGCAGCAACTCCTAAGATAACACAGACAGAAATAGACCCTCTCCCTTACACAGCTAATGGATTTTTCCTGCCCTTGCAAAGGAAAACTTTCTGAAATAGGGGAGTTAATAGGAACGGAGGGGAAAGGGCCAAGGGATGGTCATTGTCAGTCACGATCAATCTGTCTGTCAGTCTACCCAGTCAAAGTCCATGGTGAGATCAAATCATGTTGGGCCATTATGTTGGATACATCTGCAATCCAAATGGAACCAAAGGTGATTTAAAGTTGCTCAGGCTGACCTTGTGGAGTACAAATACTCATTACTTGGTTTATTGTAATTTATGTCTTAAATCCCAATTCACAATACATGGTTTCGCTTTGTAAAAATGTGCTTGAAACAACCGAAGTGCTAGATGGCCTTAAGAATAAATGCTTTTAGGAGCATTACTCAGTGGGATCTTTTGAATCTGTTGAACGATTCACATTCCCAACAGAAGCTGTTTCAATAGCTAAGGGTGTGCCCCAGAAAGTTCAACATTAGTAATGCTTTCCAGAATATGTGGGAAATTATTTTGAAAATGGCAGTAGGAAGTATGTTCAATGTTACACACAACTCTGGCATTTTTCAGTCATTTGGAACTATTAATCTGCTTTACTAGATCTGCCTAGCTCTTTCTGTGGATATGTGCTGTTTTTTTTATTCTTCAGCTGGAGTTTTTTAATGGTCTCCATTAGTTTATCATTTTAGCAAGTTTACTTCTGGTACAGTTAGCTGGAGTGATTAACAGATGAAATTACTTCAGAGTATAAATTCTCGTTTGGTCTTCTAGGTTATATTTCATCTCTGTTGTATGCTTTCCTAATTACCAGCATGTATCAGTACATAAACTTAGAATTTTAAAGTACATATTATTCATCTTCTCTAGATCAGAATTAAAAACAACATGGGCTGACATGTTATATTATTTCTTCAAAATCTGATAATGTTGTATTTTCTCTCTCATTTAGGCCTAATTATCTCTTTAAAAATATTAAATCAAGAATTGGTTTAATCTACATGACAGTTTGGTGGATTTTTCAACTAAACTGTTGGTTTTTATTCTTCTTTGTTAAAACAGCACTAAGCTGCATTGTATTTGAACTGGAACAATGCACTCCAGCTCTGAACCTGTATCAGTGGTGCCTGCCATTGGCGCCAGTACTGAAGAAAGCTCAATGCAAATTTTGCAATTTGGTCTTATCCCTGAGAAATGTTTGAAGAGTAAATAAAAAGCACAGGTAACTTTGGGAACAATAAGATTTAGATACAGCTTCATGACTTGGAATAATCTCTGAGTATATTTTACTATGTTAAATCTTTTTCTTGTTAAGTAATGACATTAAAAACCAATCTGTGCAGAGCACGTAGAAGATTAATTAACATTGGGAAGAAAAGAGATGTCTGAGGCTTTCACCTGTAAGGTACCCTTTATCTCCAGCTGAGTTTGCCAGCCTTTATTGCTATTTGTCATCTTCCCCAACAGGTATCATGATTTTTTTTTCCACGCTGCCCTTTATACTTTGAATGACTCCTGTAATGCCAATACCATGTATTAGTCTGTTATCCTCTCCTACTGAAGGCTTTAAATATTTCTGTGGCTTAAGCAAAAAAATACACATTCATTTAACTGGTGTATACTTCCTTTTAGAAACAATTAATTTAAGGGAGAATTAACGAAGATAAAATGTTTATTCCCAAGTTTAAGGACATTGTAAATACAGAGTTAAGGCCTATCTATTATGATGCTTTTCATGCAACTGTTATTTACGAAGAGGGTATTCATTATTTTCTGCTAAAGCAAACACACACAAGGAGAGTTCTACATATAGCTTCGATATGGCTTTATGGTGTACATCTGCAGGTGGTATTTACCTATGCAAGTAGCCATCTTGGCTTGCAGTGTTTGATTTGAAGGAGTGAAATGGGTTATGTAGACAAGGACTCTTTTAATGAATGGTTTCCGTATGTGGTGATCATTAGGGCATGATGGAACTGTCTGGTTTCTTTTAAATGTTAAGTCATTTAATTTTTTGCTGGTGGTAAAGGTATTACGTGATTTGCAAGAAAGGAATGGCAGGGATCATTCTATTTGTGCCAATACTGTACATTGATGCTTCTTGTATGATTTTTACATGGATTTTCACACTTGTATTTTTATCTTTAAATTTTTGGTATATGTGTTTAAGTGCACACTTCTATAATTGTATGCATCCTACTTAATCATATTTTAGCACATTATTAAAAAAGCATAGCATTATTACTGTTTCATAGTATCTTAAATCTCTCAATCAGGGAGAACTGTGATTTTTTGCATTCTTTTCTTTCTTCTTTCCCTGGTTGCGCCTTTTGGCCTTTCTAAGAAAATATGTTTTGTGTAAACAGTCTCTTGGGTTTAGATAACCTTGAGCTTCAGTACTGTAGGAATTCTGCCCCAAGTTGCATGCTGTCCTTTAACTTATATGGAAACTTTATCACTAGCGCAGTCTGCTGTGGAAAACTAGGATGTTTCTTCTCCTTGTTCCAGTGTAAGGCATCTGTATTTAAAATAGTAGGGATAATCTCCATTTTCATTGCATGCATCCAAGGCTAAGAAATATTTGTTGGGCTAATAGTGGTGGTTGAAGTATGTCTTACTTTCAAAGAAGTGATTTTTGCAAGACTGGGGATAAGACATAAAATTTTTTATTGTTCTGGGCTTGAGGTTTTTGTTTTGTTTCTGTACATTTAAAGATAATATTATGGTTTTGTTAAATCATTCTGCATTATGTTGCATGACAGAGGAAATGGGGCTTTTACAGATGTGGGCTATTGACAGTTCAGATATCAGATCTGACACAATGAAATGGCTCGTTAGGATCATGGAAAGCTCTAAAATTATTGCGCTGTTACTGAGACTTCATGGTATATGCAGCTTTATGATTTTGTTATCCATTTTACTGGAAATAGGTGATCAGTGGTTTTAATTGCATGAGAAAATATTTAAATGTTATTTTAACTGGTCATTGGTTGCTGATTGGTAAAAGAATTCTAATGATACCAAAGTCTTTCTCTTCTCACTGAGGAACTGCTGATTGTCTGGTACTTGTTAGTTCATGGATCAGAAGCATGCTTGTCCTGTAGGAAAAGTCTGCCCAAGGTTTCTCTCCACAGAAACAAACTGTTTTTTTCCCCAAAGTGGTTCAACATGCAAGGTCTTGTAGGAACTGTACCATTCCATATGGAAAAGTATATGCAATGCCTACTGTAGTTAAAGCGTGTCTGAGGTACCATCTTTTTTCAGTTCTCCCCAGATTCTTGAGTGACAATGAAAAGAAAGTCCATTATAATATTTTTAAATTGTAGGTAGTGTACTTTGCTGTCTCCATGCCAAAGATGAGATCCATCCTCATCGCTGAAAGGTGGCTGGTGTCTGTCTGCCTAATGTCAGCATCCATACATCACCCTGCATGTATAAAAGCAAAGACTCTGTCGAGTGTGAAGAGCACATCACATTCAACACTCCCTACTCTGGTCTGGCTTGAGTCCAGGGAATGGGAAGAAATAGGTTCTGTCAGAGTAGGTGTAAGCTGAAAACTACTCCTTTTCCTCTTCCAGCTTTCTTAGTAATGAGTTTATTGGAGATTCTTTTCATCATCTAGGGCTGAAACCATAGTGAATGTGTAACAACAGCTGGCAGCTTTTTATGTTAGGGAGCCTGCCTGCAGGCAGCCCTATGCAGAGAGCATGGTACGTGCCAGATCAGAAAGGGAGCTTTACCTGGTTTGGGTTGAAGGATACCACACTGTCGTTATCAAGTCTCTGAAACTTTTTTTGAGGAAAAGTATGCTCTTAACATGACTGACAACACAGCAGCAGCAGCATCTATGTAAATGGCACAGTCATGTCATTTCAAGAAAGGACAAATGGTACCTTCTTGCGGAGAGAAGTCTTTGTCTATGAGCTATTCACACCAGAAGCAAGCAGATCTCCCAGGCAAATGGACTCTGCACTGAGAAGCTGGATTAAGGGGACTGGAACCACGTTGTGGCCGCATTCAGGAAAATCTTAAGCCTTTGGAAGCTTGACAAGAGAGACAGTGCTTTGTTTCCAGGGGCGTGGAGGGCTGGCAGACTCCTTCGCTGCAAGTGGTATTGTAACTGTGAAAGTTGCTGTTAAAGCATTTGCTGTCAAAATAAATGAAATCTATTTTATTTCTAATGGGAGATCTGGGAAATGGACTAAAAATGTACTCTTTGACGGTTGGGGCACTGTCTATCCCTGTAATTGCTGTAATTCTGGCAACAACTCATAAGACCCACAAATATTTTCTCCCGAAACTACTATTATAATTTTGTGACTGCCTAAACTTAAAGTGGAACTAACCTGCTATAGCTTATGTCCCAGCAGACACCTGTTGATGCAAATCTCAGTTCAACCGTGTTTGGCTGCGTAGGTCCTACAATGAGCAAGCTGAATAAAACATAGATTTCATTTTTAGGGCTATAATAAAGCAGGATGCACCTCAAGAAAAAAAAATCAATAAATAGGTGTGTGGTTTGACATACAGAGATTGGAATTACATAAAAGGATTGATTAATTCCAAATAGTCCCCATTTCCTCACATGTCAAAGTCACAGCGACAGATAAAGTAAAAGCAGTTAAACCAGGGTTCCTATTGATACGGCTCCATCTTGATATTCTCCTAATTCACAACTAGGTTAACTAGGTGAGTAAAGTAATTCAAACCTCTATTTTCTGCCTAGTTGAGCTGCTTTATTCAGTATTTCTCTGCTTCTGAAGACGTAAGGTTCCTTTCTACATCACATAATGATAAGGAGGATTTTGCAAGTTTGAGCTTTATTAACTGCACTAATACCTTCAGCAAGGGTACAGATACAGAATGTGTCTGTACAGAAAGTATATTCAGTTTTTATCACTTATAAGACAGTTCTGCTGTCTTTTGTCTGGAAACAAAATGTGTGAAGAAGAAAAAATTGGCACATATTTGATATGAAATGTAATACTAATGTGTCTATATTGTGATTTTTTTCTAAGTAGCAAGTAGTGTAATGGCTTGATACCTTGAAAGAATTGGAGAATTTGAAAAGAGAGGTCCTTCTTTGTTTTACGTTATCTGGCTGCGCAGAGGAAAAATGTATGAAAAGTTTCCATTGTGAGGTGGCTGAAATTCTTTGTATCAGAAAATATCAATGCCCAGGGCCTCGCTCTTAATGGCATCAAAGCTAATTCAACCTGAACAATCCCCACGTCATGGGCAGGAAGATATTAGATTCCTATAAAGAGATGTGCAAAGCTACAAAATGATCAAATGTTGCAATTATTAACAAACAGAAGACGTGTAAACTAATGAAATAACTGGCAGCTTCTTGGTTAGAAAGTTCATCAAGCTCCAGGGATTTTGAGAGTTTCTTTGCATTAATCATATAATTCTGAATATTCATTTTTCCCAGTCCTACTTGCCATTACTATCATTAGACACCACCTTTGTTGTGGTTATAACAAGGAAACTCCCCATGCTGAAGATCAATGCACAGCCAGGTAATTACATTTTATATGTATGTTAACAAGCTTTGATTATTTTTGTAGTCAATAGATGCTGTAATGCAAAATAGAGAGCTTCGTTAATTTTTAAAAAAATCTCGGATTTTAAACTATCTTTGTGGAAAAAGTGGACGTCATTCATTGTAGAGAACAGGAGTTAACAGTAAACCCAAATGATGGGTGCTGTAGCTCATGGGGTCTGTTGTCGCAGAATGAGCCTGTCTGAATTCAGTTTTCATAGAATTATTATTCAGGAAAGTGCCAAAAATTTTTCAGGACTGATGAGAAAATCAATACATAAAATATATCTGTTTTGCTTTATTGTGTCATCATTTTGTAGTTATAAAAATTGGGTGTTAGAATTTTAGCATTTCTTTATGTGTTTAGGGCTTTGACAGCTGGTCTTGTTGATTGTTCTAGGTATTTTGACCTTTCCTAGATACTTCACCTGTGAACTGTCAAAGGTGTGTGTCTGTGTCAGTCTTCATAGCTGGCAGTAATGAAGTGTGATTGCTTTGAAAATTGGTGTAGGTAGGTAGACTGAAAAGTTTTGTTTCCTGGGTTTTCTTAAGGGCAGAAAAAAAAGGCTTTTTTGTCAACTTCAGTTGTCTGTGCTGAAGGATTTTTACTGTTAGTTATTGTTTCTTAATATAGATTAATAAGCTCAGGGATACTCAAGTTTTCCATTCTACCATCTATGACTAGAAAGACAACAAACATCATTTCAATTTACCCATTACAAAATTATCCTCTTCTGCTTCTCCAGTCCTTCCCCAAAGCTTTTCTGTGAGGATGCCTGCAAAACACGGAGCCAGAGGTTAGGCAACAACCTTGTCGTCTTGTACAGGCAGACACGAAGTGTCCATGGTCATGTTACGGGGAGAGCTCAATTTGTGGATTAGGAGAGGTGATGGGTATGGCCAAGCACAAAGGCTCTGTTTTCATGAAAATAACCCTAGCAGGTAAAAGAAAAGATGAGGACACCTAAAACCTGTATTTTGGATCTTTTTCCCTTTGTGAAATATTTTTCAGTTTTCCTTAAAGAAAGAGCGTTTTGACTGTCCCCAGCCAGTAGTTGGGGCAGAGGGAGGACGGTTGAGCTTAGTTCTCTAAACTTGTCCGGTGTTGCCTTAATCTTAGGTGACTGTGTGATGATAAACATGAGAAATGATTCCCTGTGTGTACTGAAGGACCAGCCTCGGTCTGTAGAAGAACTCAGTGTTGTATGCAGATATTATGTTGATCTTTAATTCCTGGGGTGCCTTCATCAAAATCCAGGATTAACCTTTAATGTATCTGAAAGCCTTCAGGTGCTTGATTTTTTTTTTTTTTTTTTTTTTTTGCCAGTAAAACTGTGTAGGGGGTTGGTACTTGCACATGCCTGGAGTTTCCAGTATCTTGCCTGGGCTGAAGCGTTGGCATGCCTTTCCTAGGGACCCCATTGCTGCTGACACACGATGGATTGGGTGTTTCTGCACCTGCCTCCTTTGAAGGTCACACACTGGCACTGCCACCTGTGGACTAACAAGCACTACCAGCGTTGCGCTCAGCACGAGAGCTAGCAGCCACTCTCCCTTCTGCCGGTCTCGTGTAGTGGGGACCGATTAAAGCCCTTCTTTTGCTGAAGCTCTACCAGTGCAGTGAGGAATACAAGATTCATCAGGCCAGAGACTGAATGCCTGAGGAGGATCATAGTTGCAGGCCAGCCGTGGGGCTGCGAGGCTGGAAGAAGGGGAGCCTCAGCCCTGGCTTCTACTCCTGGGACTGCTCAGAGATTTTATCCAGTGACTGGTTTTGACACAACCAAGTAAACACAAGATTTAGCTTAGGTTATATGATCTTACAGTAAGTACAGTACAGTAAATAAAATATATTTTTGAAAGGTTTATTTACTTGGGTATTGCTGTTAATTTATGAGCATAAAACTTGCACTTGTTCAGCATTAAGTTTTAAGAATTGCCTGAACTAAATATCTTTTTTCCTTAAAAATTATATGTAACATCTATTTAAAATGTAACTTAAGGTTTGTATCAGCTAAAATCAGCTGCTCCACTTCTTGCAGTCTTTCCAGTTCTAAAGGATCTTCCTTTCTGCAGGGGGATGAATAATGTACGTTAGCTTGTTTCTGTGGGCATTTATTACAGCCACACAGAACAGTTCCTGGAGAGATTTTCTATTTCTTATTTAGCAGCAGTGAAAATTGCAATTATTCTATTTACTTGGCTTGCCACTATGGCAAAGAGTAATTCTTTGGACTGTGAGGAGGAAATGTTTGTTTTCTCTGGCTGCTCCTTGCGTATGCTGCTCCAATTATAATTAAATATGAATATTTACTGATAAAATGGAGCATTTTTCAAGTTCAGTTAAATTGATTTTTAAGATCCAAGATATAGGCATAGGCGACCCATCTTGTGTTTTGTATAATGCTATTCATTATACAAAACTAATAGTCAGAGTAGTGAATCAATAAAATATCACCATGCACGTCAGATGAACATTATGGCTGTAAATTCTTCATCAGGAAGAATCTGTAGGGGAAAAAGGGAAACAAAAAGCTAGATCAAAAGCGATGTGGGGAATTAATGTGGAGAAGATGAAAGGGAAGGAAACGGACAATAGGGTTGATGTAAGTGGAGGATTAAGTAAAGCAGAAGCAATCATTTTTTATGGGACAGATGAAAAGAAATCGAGAATAATTGTTACGGGAGGTGCAAGTAGTGGCAAGTTGAAAATGACGTGTATTTAATGACCATATGAAAACTAGGGCTTGTCTGTGATTTGTGCCATCATTCATTTCCAAGAAGCAGCTTCCTAATAGCTCTTGTGGTATCATGTGCTGTTCTATCAATGGCATTCACAAAAACTTACTGGGTTCTTTTGGAAGTTAAAATACCATGGTAGCATCATTCAACATTGCTTAGATGTGGGTAGCAATTTTATTTTAAATATTTGAAGCCAGCCAAATCTTCCGTTCATGTCTGCTGACCCTTTGTACATGCAACACCAGGTTAACTAGCTTGCTTGAAGGTGTGTTTACAGACACAACTCATTACTTGGTACAGCTGATAACTTGCAATGGGAAGTTCTGCAACTTATCTGAAAGTTCTTAAAATACAGGATAAACTAAAATTATTGCTGGGCAAAATTATATCTGTTTTTAAAGCACATTAAATGCTGTTAATAATGTCTTAGGGTTAAGGAAAGCCTATCGTCCCAAAACATGCATAAAGCTGACGCACAGCTCTGTTACGAGGAGCCCGTTGGGACAAATCGGGACTGGGGTGTTAGTGTGTTTCCTGGCTGCCCTTTGCTGCATTCCACCTGGCGCAGAGGGTGAAGGAGCCCAAACCCTGGCTCTTGAATCTTAGGGTCATCCCAGCCCCTCACAGATGAGCAGTAGTGCTGCAAAACATCTGTATCCTTGAGCTTGGGAAAGACAGTGGAGGAAAATCTGAAGGGACAGTGCTACCTTCTGTCTTGGGTCTTTATCCCACAGCTAGCAGGGGAAGCCCTGACCAGTGAAGCGGAGGCGGCATTTGCTCCCAAGGGAAGTTTCTTGTTCATTGGCTTAAAAGATTCTTCCTGACTCATCCTAATTTTTCTCCTTAATTCTATCCCATTACTCACACCAGTCAAGAGCCATGATGATTACACCTGTGGGAGATTCTCAAATCGTTATTGTTTTTCCTGCCTGTCCTCTGTTTGCCGAAGTCTGTCTGTAAGGCAAAGCATTGTACGTGGTGGTGTCTAGAGGGAAGCAAGTGTGGTAGTGTGGTGGTGTGGTATTATGTAGGTCTGTCGCTAATAATTTGAACGCTGACCCTTTCAACTTTTTGCTGTTTTTCATAACAGTATATTCAAGCCCACCTTCAGTCCTTGTTGCTCTTTCTGTGCTGTCCTTGATTCGTCACTGTCTTTTGAATAATAAGGCCTTGAATTATGGATACATGATTGTACCAGGCTCTTTATAGTCCTCTCCCTACCACTTACGATATGTTTGATTTTTAATGTGTGAAGTTAGCTTTGTTAACATGGTTTTCTAGGTAGGGCCCCTGTATAGACAGGGACTATGATTTCCCTGCTCTTAGATCGTGTTCCTTGCTTTTTTGACCTGGGATTGCACTAGCTATTTTGGCTTTTTAATGAATCCCAAATTAATTTTTTGTTTGCTGGTGTTTTCTTTTAACTTTACTGGGTTTTTTCCCCAATGTTTCTAACTTGCTTTTGGAATTTTTTCGAAAATGTTGTTCAGCTTTTAAACACTTTCTGTCTACTTCTTCATTTTTCATTTTACCTACTTTTGCACTAGTACTGTATTACATTTCCTGTTTATTTACTTGCATAGAACCTCTTTTAAGCTCTTTAAAAATATTAGGAAAGGCTTAACATTTTTGTTTTGGCTTTGCTTTGTTTCATTGACCATCTCCCGAATTTCCCACATGAGCTAATTCCCACATGAGCTGATTCTTTGGATTTTAGGTGCAGCCTGCTGAAAGCCCTGGTTCTCCAAAGAATGCCTTGTGCAGTTATATTTTCTCTTATTTTCTGAATTAAAGCTTGCACAGAGCAAAATCTTTAATGCGGTCTTTTGTCTTGTACATTCCAGTCTCTGTGATGCTTCCAACTACTTCTTGCTGTTATAATGTAAAAATTAATTCTTGCTTCTTAATGAGAGAGAATGAATTTCACACTTCTGAAAAGAAATTAAGATGATCAGCTGATTGCTCCCCTGTATCACATCACTGGAGGTAAACTCCAATTGTTTCTACACCGTATGCATATACTGTCTTTGTAGTATCTTGTCAAAGGATTTGGACTGGCTTATTGCTTTAAGAGCACGGATGCCCCTGGCAGAGAGTTTACTGTGAAAATGGGCACAGAATTAGTTCAGGAGCATTGCATTCCTTGCATTGAGCTCTTCTCTTCTGTCTCTAAAGAGAAGAAGGAACTTCTCTTGTAGAGATTTTCCTGTTCTTTGATCCCTGGCTGAGCACCTCT
The DNA here is from genome assembly GCF_035582795.1 of Mycteria americana. Classification (NCBI taxonomy): domain Eukaryota; kingdom Metazoa; phylum Chordata; class Aves; order Ciconiiformes; family Ciconiidae; genus Mycteria; species Mycteria americana. The sequence continues at coordinate 162,390,244 of NC_134365.1, read as the reverse complement.
GCACTCTGGTGTGGAGACTGTTTTAAATGACCGGGATAGTGGAATCTCTATACAATAAGTGTACGAGGGTCCCCATCTGCTATGGAGGATGTTTTCTTCAATGCATGTTAGACAGAGCCTAGCCAGGTTTACTGGGCTCAGGAATTGGACCCTTGTTTAGTGTTAGGGAAAAGCAGGAAAATGTTAGTATCTCTGGGGACTGGTAGGGCTTTGAATATGGAAGCGTTATGATCCCCAGGTAAGCTTCCTGCATTTTCCTATCTTTGTAATTTCACTGATGTTTTGTGGCTACGTTGGAGAATATGAAATGGTGGCTATTAGCCTGAAAGATTCTAAGTTTTTAGAAAAAGGTGATAGAAAAATTAGGTTAATAATTACTCACATACAAGAAATATTAATGGAGTTTCTGAAAGATCCCAGAATGTGTTTAGACATAGCTCCACAATATGATTCTATGAAAGATAAGTCTTTTGTGACAAAACCTTCAAAAAAGAAGTCCATACATTTCCTGTGGTATTTAAACTGGCAAAGGCAATAGAAACTGTGGTGTCAGGCTGCCCCATTTGTTGCTGCCTGAGAAGCAGATCTCATGATTGTTTGGTATTCTCTGTGTTTTCCTCTGATCTAGTATCTAATTGATATCTAATTCATATCTCCAGAATTCCACAGTGTTGTAGTAAATATGCAGCCTAATGTGTGGCGATTGCATGTTTTATTTAGGACAGTATAAAACTTCTTCTGTTCTTGTTGACAACTGTTATAAAGATGTATATTTTTGATTTGCCCAAAGTCTGAATATTTATAGGTGATTAAAATAAAGAGGTTGTTTAGCAGGTGCTGACTGCAATTTTGTAGTTACAGTATCATAATCGCTTCACAAGGTTTCTCGGTTGAGGAAATTATCTTTGTTTAATGCTAAAGGATGTAGGTAATCTGTCTCTAATGCCAAATTATTTCAGGGTGTGCACTTCACTTTTTCCCCTACATTTACGTAGATCGGAAAACTTGAATGTTCCAAACAACTTGTGGAACATTTTCCATATCAACTTTTATGTGCTAAAAATGTAATTAAGATTGTTCAACCCAAAACATAAAAAAGAACTCCAATTTAATTTATATGGCATTTTTGAAGGAAATATTGTTTCTTATTTAACTGGTTCTATTAGCACAGTGAATTTGAGTTTACCCTGGTAAAAGTCAGTAGCAAGCCACTATCACCTATTTAAATGTAAGTAGCTGGGTCCATGAGGAAATACTGAATTTGAAGAGACGTCTGTTCACAAACAGTACTTTTATGCCTTTTGAGTGAATTCATGGTAAGTAGTTTGTTAACATAAACAATGCAATCCCATTAACTGCTACGGTAAATAGCATTAGATGTAAACATCTTTTTTACATTGCTACATGATTTGTTCTGCTTATGGAAGTGCTTCAAAACTTTTTAGCATTTCCTCTTTTGTGCAAGTGGCTTATGACTCTACTGATATCTCATCTTCTTCCCTGCTGCGTCAGCTTTGCATCCTTATCCCTTGTGCACCGCCCTGTGTTCTTCCCTTTTCTGTTTATCACTGACACCTCTGGAGTGGTGACATTCTTACTCCCTTTTCTGGGCTTATTTTAAAAGCTAGAGGAGGGGTTTCTAAAGAGGGAATATACCTACTATTACTCCTGATAATTCCTTACAGTTCTTTCTTTTCCCTGCAAGATGGCTGGTGTGTTTTGATAAAAATTAGTATTGTTGTCTTGGTGCTGGTCAAACATGCCCAGGAGAGATGATTCAAGTGTGTGGTTGTGGAGCAGGGAATGGTGGAAGGGATTTGGCAAGCATCTGATGATGCCGTTACTTCTGACCAGCTTCTTGAATGTCATCCGTTAAAACACTTGCTTTGATTTTAAAGTTACTAAGCTTGGAAAACAAACCAAACAATGGGAATAGGTTTACAGGTATTTTTTATTGCATCTAGTCTCCTCTTCCCTAATGCTTGTTTTTATTTAAAAAATGAAAGTAGCTTTTTTATCTTCTGGCTGTAAGAAAGAAAAGGTCTCCTAGGTTTGATTCCATGACATGCTTATTGTCCTGAAGTTGTCTGGGGCAGTTTGGGGAAGATAGGCAACAGCAGATATTTTGCATGTAAAGCTTTTAGTTTAAGTGGTGAATAACCTTGGGCTGGGGATATCCAAAGGACTACCGGTGACCTATATCCTGTTGTGACAGCTGAGAGCAGCAGGTTGGAACTGCTGGATGAAATCCATACCCAGTTGCCCACTGTACTTTCTTCTTGTCACTACACAATGTCAAATCAAAGACACTTTTTTCTTTTTTTTTTTTTTAACTGTTGCTTATTCTAGCTGTTTACTAATTTGAAGAGAAGATAGCCCTGCTGCCATGGTAGTACAATGGGAAAAGTAATTGAAATCAGCAGCAGACTGTCCAGTGTGGGCATGCACCCTACATAACTAGGCCGAGGTAGAGTACAACTTCCAAACATAATAAAGTGATGCTTTTCTTTCTCATTAGCCATTTTGGAGCCTGCTGATTTTGTTGGATCTCTGGATCGAGTTGTAAATGGTGTGTGAAATAAAACACTTTTTCTCAGTTGATGGATATGGTCCTCATGATGTCAAATGCTCTTCAAATTGCTGTGGTATGCTTTGTTTAGACCAGACGTGGAAGTCTACCTAATGCATAATTCTCAGTTTAGAAAGGACATAGAAAGGAGACCAGTAGGAACTAGTAATTTTTTTTTTTTTTAATGTTGGCAATGTGTGTGCGTATGTTGGTCTGCCTGTCTTCTTATTTAAAAAAAAAAAGTTTTCTTTTAAAAATAATCTTCCTAATTTATATTCTCTGATGATATTTTTCCAAATAGATATTTGGGTAGTGGTACTAGGAGTTCCTTGATAGCCAGTATTAATTCCCGCCCCTCTCTCCCAATTAAGAAAACAAAAATTAGAGGCTTGAGAGTTACATATGACTTGTCATCAGCACATTGGCAGTCATGGAGGAATTAATTAATTCTTGACTCTAAGCTTGAGATCCAGCTTCTGGTGATACGGTCTCTGTATTTAAAAAATCTGTTCTCAGCTTGTGTATCCTTGTTGCGTAACTTTCGCTAAACGAATATATGTATTAGATGAATGCTTAAAGTCCCCCCACTATTCCAAAACATGTTATTTGTCTAAAATGGTAGTATGAGTTTTAGTCCGTCATGTTTCATAGTGGCACTTTGGTATGACAATGTCATTCTACTCTTTGAGAATTTATACTGTTAAGTGGGATAGGGCTTGGGATCCCTGTGTGCCTCTGAAGTGAAAGAATGGAAACTCCGCAGCTGAAAGTCATTTAGGAGTCAGGCTTGCGGAGTGATTTCAGTACATAAGCATGAATCAGGACTCAAAAACTACTAAAACAGCAGTGTCTACCTTACCACGATTTGTTTTACCAATGTATTTTTAACTCCCAGCATAATGCTCTTAATGACCCAGATTCTGTCGTTGGTCTCTATGCTACACCCCTTTTCAAGACAGAAAACGAGAATATCCCCAACACATTATCCTATCAGGCAAGGAAAGTTGGAGTGCAATGCAACTTTGAAAGTGCCCTGTATGCACATGATAGTAGCAATACTGTTTGAACCACCTGCATAATTTTCCAGCCATCTAGGAGCAATACCTGTAGCCAGGCGGGAGCATGTTTAGCTAGGCAGAGCCAGGGAGTTTGTCTCAGTAGAGTAGAGCAACTGGAAAAGGAAAGCAAGGCATGTTCTTCTCTTCTGCATTGGTCCTATAACAATAGACACCCACATTCCCCAAACCAAGCTGTGCTTTTTGTGTCTGAAGCTGTTGCCAGCAAATGTCAATTATTTTTAATAGCTGATTTATTTTCTTGCTGTATTTTTAAGTTCTTTTTTCTTTCTTTTTTTTTTTTTAACTTTAGTGGTCTCAGGCAGGTTGCAAGTACGAGATGTCATGTTAGTAATGACTCCACAAAGAAAGCTGAAGTAATAAAACAAAGCATTTGCTGCAGTGGAGCGTTTTTGCTGCGTACAGCCTCTCTACAGAGAGGATCACTTCCCTGGTGAATGCTCGAAGAAAGCCCGTGCTGATTAGAGGTGGTGAAGGCCATCGCTTCTCTCTCTTGTTTTGTTTTGATTCTGTTGTTATTAAGCTGAGGAGCTGATGCCTGTTGTATTCTCCTCTCCTTGGTCTCTAGGATGGCATGCTCCCATTTCTGAAGTGAGATATACCAAAGCAGCTAATGGTAATTTGCATCTATATGTGCTACTTTAAAGAAAAGAGAGATAATTTGAATGTGTGGGCATGTGTTTGCTTTATTCTAGTGGTTATGGGCTATTTGCTCTTCTTGTGATTAAGGACTGCCCATTCTATGAATGTGCTTAATACTTTGAAAACTTGAAAGAAATGATGGCACCCCACACAATGTCAAAATGTGCATTTGAAGTAAAAGCCCAGCAATTCAGATGTTCTGGTCTTGTTCATAGCAGGTAAAAGGCTGCCTTGATGACACTTAGAGCAAATGAATTTCTCTCCTGCAGTCATGCACTGAATAAATTGCTTGATCTAGTTTGGTACAAAAGGACATGATCTATAAATAGTTAACAGAGCTTTTTTCAGGACAAGTGATCTATAGACTGGAACTCTCTCTTGGGGTCTTTTAAAAAAGTAAGTGTTCATATGAACAAAAGGAAAGTTTGTTTTAAAAAAAAAATGAGGCCTTTTTAATGAGATTGAAACTCACATACTTTAACTTCCTTTTGAAAGCATCTGGCCAGCTACTTCAAAAGTCCAAAAAGCTAACCTTACAGTCACTTGAAGAACAGAAGAAAAAAGGTCAGTCCGTTAATCTCATGTAAATATATTGTCAATAACGACAAGCTGAAAATGCAAGCTAAAACAACTGGTTAATTTAAATCTAAGAAATTGCTGTCATATAAGCATCAGTGAATTCAGTTTTTATTTGAAAGCCACTGTTTCAAGCTTAAAGGAACTTCTCTTTATGACACTTTTATGAGTTTGTCGATACACTGCACTGTTGGCCACAGCGTCTCTCTGTCCTATTTGCTCTTTCATGCACTTTTTTGGCAGCTGATCTTGCAGGTTTTTAGACCATTGCTAATTGTGATAAGCAAACATTTTAGTGTGCTAAAGGAAGCATCCATCTACCAAAGTTCTTCCTTCATGTGGCATTCTCAGAAGAAAGCACAAAAAATAGTTATCTATGGAAACAAAAGGAAGAAGCCTCCCTTTTTATGGCATTTTCAGCTTTGATTCTTTTTTTATTGAGATGAAGCCAGTCATTTTGAAAGTTATGTCAATGTGGGTTTCCCTGAAAAAGCCTGTATGACCTGTGCATGTAAAATTGGGGTTCTAGTGGCATTGTTGCATGCAGGCCAGGGCGGTGATGGCAGCAAAGGGACTGGCGCAGGTTGCTGGTGTAGATGTTAATCCCGTTGGTGTCTTCAGATACGTGCTGGTGTGTGTATGCACCACAGCTAGCACAAGGACCAGCACCAGCAAGTACATTGTATGCAAATACGACTGGACAGAGCTTAAGAAGCAGACGTATGACTGTGAGTGCTTGGGTGCTAGAAGGATCCTTCACTAGAGTGAGGAGAAGACCATCTATGTTTATGGATTTGCCATGGGTTTTGGGAGAGCAAATCGTTCTGTGCCTACAGAGAAGCTGAAAGCCAAGTATTCAGACTATGAAATCACTTGGGCAGGTGTAGGCTACTGACTTGATCAATTAAAAAAATTTAAAATAGCATGGTGGGAGTATGTTACAGACCACCTGATCTAGGTGAGGAAGTAGGCTAAGACTTCTTTAAACAACTGGAGGAAATCTCTGTGTCACAGAAGGTGGTCCTCATAGGGGACCCTGACATCTTCTGGAAGGGCATCCCATCTTCTCGTAGGATGCAAGGAGGAAGATTTCTGAAGGGTGTTCGGGATAACTAGTTGATACTGGTACTGGATGGGTGAACTGGTGTTGTCACAGCCGGATCTGCTATTCACTATCAAGGAAGAACCAGCTGAAGACATGATAATCAATGACAGCCTTGGCTGTGGCAACCATGAAATAAATGGTTGGTGTTCAGGATCCTGAAAGGAGTGAGGAACAAGATTAGCAGGGTACAGATCCTGGACTTTAGGCTAGTGGACTTCAGCTTATTCTTTATTTATTTAGCAGGTAGGGAGAGTTCCATGGGAGACAGCTCTGAAAAGCAAAAGAGCTCAGAAAAGCTGGCAGCTCTTTAAGGACAGCATCCTCTAAGCAAGAATACTCAGGAAAATAAGCACCTTTATCAGGAAAACAGCTTCACTACGAACAGGTATAATGGCAGAGCTCCAATGCAAAAAGGCAGCATTTGAGAGGTGGAAGCAGGGACAGAATACAAAGGAGGAATTTAGAAAAATTGGGCATGGAGGAATGGCGTTAGGAAAGTCAAAGCTCACCTTGACAGCTGCAAGGAATGTTAGGAACAACAAGAAGAGCTTCTACTACTGCATTAGTAATAAAAAACTGAAAAGGGGAAATGCTGCATCAACAAAGGGATAACAAGTGATTTGGTAACAGCAGATACAGATAAGCCCGAGACACCTAATGACTTCATTGCTTCAGTCTTCACCAGCAAGGTCTCCCAGGCCTCTGGTTTTTTTTTTTTAGTGAAAGAGTTCAGGGAGGAGGCAGATGCAGATCAAGTCAGTGACTGGGAGAGTTCAACGCACGGAAATCTATGGGACCAGACAGACTGCGTCCAAGGGTGCCAAGAGAGCTGACTGATGTGGTAGCAAGACTGCACTCTATACCTTTGAAAGGTCATGAAGGTTGAGGGAGGTCCCTCATTATTGGAGAAAAGCAAATGTTGCACCAGTCTTCAGAAAATGCCAAAAGCAAACCCTATGGAACTACAGCCTGGTCAGCCTCACTCCAGTCCCTGGGAAGCTCATAAAACGAGTCCTCTTGGAGCACATTTCTGGGCACAAAAAGAAGGTGATAGGGAACAGTCAGCATGAATTTACTGAGGGCTGATCAACCTGACAGCCTTCTATGATAAATTGACAGGATCTGTGGGCTAGGGGAGAGCAGTGAATGTCATTTACCTTGACTTTAGCAAGTCTTTTGACACCATCTCGCACAACCAGATGGATAAAAAGCCAGTTGAGTAGTCAGGCTCCGGGAGTCATGGTTAAGGGGTTGTACTCTAGTCAGAGGTCACCAAGGGTCTACAAGGGTCTGTATTGTGACCAGTCCTGTTCAACAGCCTTATCAATGAGCTGGAGGAGGCAATGGGACTGCACAGTGATAAAATTTACAGAAGACATAGGACTGGGGAAACTGCTCAATACAGTCAAGGGCAATGCTGCCACCCAGTGGGACCCAGGCAGGCAAGAGGAATGGGCTAATGGGAACTTTGTATAACTAAACAAAGTCAATGTCTGTCTTGTGGACGCAGTATCTAGACATGCTCTGAGTTTTGAGTAGAGGGGGCTAATCACTTCCCTCTATCAGCAGACTATACTTTTGTTAACAGAGCACAGGACACTGTTACCCGCCTTTGCTGCCAGGGCATGCTGCTGACTCATTCATGTCCAGCTGACATGTCTGCCCACATCTCCAAGTCCTTCTCCACAGAGCTGCTCCCCAGCCAGTCAGGTCCCAGCCTATATCATTGCAATGGGCTCTTGCTTCCCACATGCTGGACTTAACAATTTGTCTTTAATTTCACAAAGTTTCCATTAGCCCCCTCCTTTTGCCTGTCTAGCCCCTCCTGGACGGTAGCCCTGCCCTAGAGTGTGTTAACTGTTTGCCCCAGTTTTGGGCCATCTGCAAACTTGTCACCTCTTCCAGGACATGACCCTGAAAAATGTCAAACGCTTTATGGGTAAGCGGACCCTGGGGCACTGGCAAATACAGTCCAAAGAACAGGAGAAAAAGCATATACAAGAAGAAGGAGTTTAACTAATAAGAACTGCCCACATGGGAAATCTTTATGGATTTCCTTGCATTTATGAATGACAACATGTGAAGTACTATTTGGTTGATACTATTTCCTAATGTGGCAGATATGACTCCCTTTTTATTCAAGGTACTTAAAGGCAATGTGGGGGAGTTGAAGAAAATTGTATAGGAAGACCCAAGAATTGCCAAGACAACTCTGCAAATGACCATAAGTCCTTACAGTCTCCAAGTGGCTGGTAATTTTCGTGATAAGGAAGTGTGTTGTGGTTATTATCTTTGGGAATATATAGAGAGATGCAAGATAATGTTCTAGCTCTCCTGCTGACTGGGGAAGAGGTTTTTTTACACTGAGGACTTGCAAAATATTTTACAAAATGCCTGGGGTTTCGTGCGTCATGCTTCTAAAGGAAGCCCTAGATTCATCAGCCCCATAAAGACTTTGCTCATTCCTAAGGATACAAGGGACTGCAAAAGGTAAGGGACGATAGCTTTGGCACGGGACAGTTTTCACTTGCCTTTTCCATTCCATGTGCTTCTCCATTAGTTGGACAGTAGATCAGATGAGAATTTCAGGAATTTTATTAAAACTGTTTGGGAACCAAAAGCCACTTTGTCCAGCTCAATTTGGCTTAGTCTGAGATCACTACAGACTAAGTGTCACTGAATATGGCTGCCTACAGCTGGACCTTCCACTGCCACACTGTGCTATGAGTCCTCTGCCCACCCCCTCTTCTGCACAAGAAGCAATACCTATCCTTTACCTGACTCATAAAAATGAAAAGAATCTCCTTGCTATTTTGGCACGGGTGGTGGTGTTTAGCAGTAATGGAGGTGAAGAGGCTTATGGCTGAGACTTTTCCCAGAGAAGACGATGTCTTTACTTTGTGTAGGCTTGAGGAGAGTCCTCAAACGGTATGCTACCTCATGTTTACAACAGCGATGCTTGCTACCATTGTTCCTTCCTTGCAGGATGATTTTAAGGTTTCAGTTTGTAGAGTCCTTGCTGCCCACTGGATGTGCCTTAGATTTATAGCTAAATTAATGCCAGTTGAAGGGATTGGAGTCTATGACACTGAATATTCATAAATCTCCTGTGAATAGTAATGTCTGCTTTCCTGAAAGGTAACATCTTCATGGGCAGCTGTCTTGATCGGAGGAAGATTTCAGCAAGGCAGATCTGCAGAGGATGACTTTTCATTGGGTTGATCTGATGGACTAGGGAAAGCCATCATTTCTGCTGTAGCAAGAGGTAAAAATAAGGGGTGTAAGGAATCAGGGTAGGGGTGGCACAACCCAGTAGTTAGGACCAGGACTCTCTAGGCCAGGGGTTAAACCAAAAGCATCAAGTTAAAGTCGAGTTAAACACTGTGCTGGGAGGCAAAATTGGAACCATGGGATTAAGTCAGTAGACTTAAGTTAGTCAGACTCAAGGCTGGTATGAGGAACTTCAGGCATAATGTTTTGAAGCATCAGGCAGGAAACAACTGCTCGAGCTGCCCTCCAGTCTCCTGGAAAACCACCTTCATTTCCAGGAGAAAAGTAGTGACATGTGCCAGATGTATGCGAGACTCTGCATTAGTAAATTAACAGGGCTGTAACACTCAGGCTTGTGCTGCCTCCTTTAATTGCCTGACATGCATATAGAATGCCAAATGATGTTCTCTAAAGGAAACGGAATGCAGATTATGCTTTGCAGCTCTTTGCACTATTGGTTAGCTGGTACCTATCATGCTGAACATCAGGAACTCAGTCCACAAGAGGTGAAGGGGCTGCTACTTGTGTAGTTCAGGTGCATGCCAGCAAAAGTCTGCAAAGTTGTGACAGTAGAGTAAGCTGTTGACCTTTTTCTAGCATCGTGTCTTGGACTTGTCATTCTTCTTTCTGAGACCTCATTTACAACAGCTTTTGAATTGGAAATAATTGTGAAGGAGGACCATGGCTTCTTTTATCTTTTATGCCCTTACACAGGGACAAACAATCCTATTTAAAAAAAAAAAAAAAATTCGCCACCATGCCACATTGATGTAGTGTAGCAATGGTTCAGACAACCATAGTTACTACAGAGTAATTCCCCCACACAACACAACATGGTGCACGTACGCACGCATACACACACTTGGAACTGAGTAGTTGAGGATAAAGCTAGACTATATAGCTGTGGTGTAAAGCACAATGTGTCCCACTGCATGAGTGATTTGACTGGGATCTCTTCTCTACAGTTCAAGTGTTGGTATCCATTGAGAGGTGATTCATTTCTGGCTGTCTTATGAGCACAGAAACAAAATAAAACGGAAATAGTCAATGTAACTCTTCATTAGTTGGCCCCGTGTCCCCCTTCACCTCCTCAAGACTAAAACAAAAAGGCCCTGGTTTTATTGCAGTATTTGTTAGGTTCTATTATCATATCCATTGTGAGAGGAGGAATGAAGGCAAATGCAAGCTTCTGACAAGTTCTTTGAACACCTTATCTATTCCCCTACCTCCACCAACTAACCTTGCTTGGCTGTTGGCTGCTGAGCTGCAGAAGGAAGATTTACTCTCTGAGGTAAAGCGTTGGTTTGATTTCAACCCTCATCTGTTTTTTGTTTTTTTGTTGTGTTCCCCCCTCGCCCCTCACTTGTAGTGAAAGTACCATGCTCACTACATGGTAAATCTCTTACCCTCAGTCCTTGTTCATTTTCTCTGATGGCTTGACCTCCTGGTTTTGTCATCCTACCCATTGGAGCAGAGATAGCCAATGTCCTTGTGATCCTTTTGGCTTCACATCATCTTCCCCAGTTGCACATACGGTGGTGAGCCTCAGGTGAAAGCAGCTAAGAGCCTGTAGCTCCATTCTGTGAAAAGACTGCTGCAGTTTACTGGGGTATGCATTAGTTCAAATAACACTTTCCCCCTGCCCCCTGGCCCTTTATTCTTTCTTGAACGGGGAAAACATAGTAGAGGCAATATATTGTCTGCTGGTTTTTCTATTGCGCGTGAGCAGCCATAGTGTTCCTAGAGTGCCACGGTTTGTTTAGACCTACCATCTGACTGCTCGCGTCTCTTCTTTCATGGTGGTTTCCACCAGAAATTTTTTGATACGAACGTAATCTGGAATCAATGATGGCTAGGCTCGTATAGACCCTTGTGAGGGATTTTAAACAGGTCATTTATTGCTGTGACACACTTGGTTTACTTTCCTTTTGTTCATCTGTAAAGTGACAAAAGAGCTAGTGATTAAATTGAGTTTGTTGTGGAGATATTGACTTGCATCTTGCCACTGGAACACCCTTCGCTAGGACTGTAGATATCGGCTATAGATCTTCTGCGAGGCTGTGTGTAAATACCACAGTGCAACAAGTACAGTCTACAGCTGAAGTTTTTTTGGTGGCCAGTAGCCTGGTATGCTTTCATACCATCTCCCCTCCTTCCCTGGAGTAACATGGTAAACGATGTTTTCAGGCCCAGGTTCCAGTGCAGACGGTCTTTCTTTGGTTATAGCGATAATGACAACTTTTTAAATAATTGCCTTACCAAAGTTCAATTGGTAATCAAAGAGGGTTGAGGCAGAGTGCCGGATTTGCTTTTCTCCCTTTGGAAAGTCTTCTTCAGATGTTTCTGCTGTTCTCAATAAAGACAGTATTTGCTGATTCAGGTTTGCTGAGCGGGCTAGGCTCACTGGCGTGTTCCAGCTGCTTTGCAGTGCTCTGCCAATGCAAACCAGCTGCAGGTCTGGCTTAACTCAAGCCAGGTTTATGGCTGGTTTGCATCACTGGAGCAGTGTAAAGTACCTGAAGCATGCCAGCTAATCTGGCCTATTGGTGAACCATTATAAATGACTTGTTTTTCTTCATGTTCTTTACATGTAACTTTATTTATAGTTAAAGCCTGTAGAAATTGAGTAGATTGTATCACTAAAAGACAGATTTTGTGTTCTAAACTAAAGTCTATAAATTAGAGGTTTTTTAAGCCAGAGTTTTTCTTCTTAACTGAAATAAAATTATCAAATTACACATTGCTCCTCTGCACTTGTCTGTTATGGATTTCTTTTAAGTTACACTGAGATTACAGTTGCCTGTTCTTGTTATAAGATGAAATAATGATTAGTCTGAGATCTAAAAGAGCAGGCTTTATAAGTTTTATTTTGCAAAATGTGGGCTCAGCTTTTATTCTAAATGCAGTAATTTTTTTCTAGTTTACTGAGAATGTATGCAATATTTGCATCATTATCAATATTGTCTGCAATTTACTGATTGAAAATATTTTGGAGATTTTGAGGGAGGAAGGAAATCAGCCAACCATGATTTTTATTCTGTTTATAGTAAAATATATAACTGAAATCATATATGTACCTTGATTAGCATGATGAGTGTTCAAAACATGCCACAAACATTAATCAGTAATTATATTACTCCTTGTATAGTAATAATTTTTTTTTTGGTAATCCAGCTCTTCTTCGGAGGCTCTAACAGAATGTTGAATGCATGATACATGTGTTTAAACAGACAGTATTATACAATGGAAGAATAACAGAAGTGTCATTACAGCTACTCTGTGTGTACCTACACTCGGGCTTTTTGCTCTTCACAGAAATATTCTTGTATAAGAATCATGGGATTTTTTTTATTTTATTTTTTTTTAAGTTTTCTTTCTGGATAACCATATTGACATTCAAGTCAGAAATTGTATTCCTCTGATCAGCTGTGTATTGGAAGAAAACATGACAGAATTTGCAAAGTTTTTCTGGACTTTGAGGCAAAACAATGAAGAATTAATTACTGCCTCATATTAATTAAGATAACAATGCAAAACCCTTCATTAGAAGCACAGGAAAAGTTCTTCCTTGGTCCTTGGAGAGAATATTATATGCAAGCCCTGTTGTGTGGGTTGCAAGGTGTCACTGGAATTTATATGCATTACTTGTCTAATTGCAGTAAATGTAGCATGTCCAGATAGGTTTAAAAGTTGGATGGCTGTTTGTTACTTGCTGGAAATCACTTGAAACCTTGCTACTCAGAGGCAGCTGTTCACAGGTCCTTCACCTCTCCCCAGAGATAGCTGGAAGGCTCTGTTGTTGGACCCTGTCTTTTATGGCAGAAGCAGTAAACATGACAGGTTGTTTGGGAGCCATCTGTTTTAAAATGGTTGCTGCTTTGTATGCAGTAATGAACTTGAGATCAGTTTTCTGTCTGTCTTCATAGTAACAGCCTTGTTTGGTGTCACAACAGGTGGAAGTTGATGGGATGAAACTAAACGTGACCAGCGAGTGGAACCTGGCTTCACCCTTATTGTCTGTCACCATTGATGGCACTCAGAGGACTATACAGGTAAACTCACCAATGCTTTGTTTGTAGAGCTGAGATAACCAGAAGCCTTTGGGTATACAAATAATACTGATATGTGGGGTCTAAACTTGCTGCATCGTAAAAATTATGTTACGTTGTGCAAATAACATCGTCTTTCTACTTGGAATACATCCAGAGCGTCAGTGGAGTGAACTTGTCTCAGACTTACTCCTCGAGGGTTTTGAACATCATTCATTTAAAGAGAAGTTGTTGCTTCTTTTAGCCAGAAACGTACCTCAGTTTCTAGTGTCTCTTTACTTAATGGCTGTGAGGAGAGACAGTTTCTTAATCACTTAAGAAATAAAGAACAGATTACTGTTTACAAACAGGTGGGGTCCTGCAGTAAAATTATTCTCTTCCTCATGTTTGGATTGTGTGGTTTTTCTACTTTGGGGCCTTTGCAGATTGAAAGTCGCAGGACAGTGCATCTCCTATGTGACTAGTTTTTATATATGCTTTTATGAAATAAGATAAGTTCCATGACTTGAAAAGAAGAATGTAGAAAACGTCCCAAACCTATGTGTTTCTAAGAAAAGAGGTCTAAAAAGATTAATGCACCTTGTTCCTCCTGACCAATAATGTGTTTGAAAACAACTCCAAACAAAAGGGTGTGCCTTTAACTGTCATGCAAATTTTCTGAAGGCAGTGCCGGTCAGGATTTATATATTTGTTGAAAAATCATTCATTTATAAATATCTATTGATCCTGGAAGTAGTGAAAGGAAACAAAAAAATAAAAACTTTTTGAGTTTTTAAAAGTATTTTTGTACATACTACATCTGTTTATTTTGTATACATTTATCAATAGTACAGTGGTCAGATTTCTGATAATTCACAGTGAAATACGTGAATTTAATTTTTCATTTTCACCCCGGTAAATTACCCAAATGGAAATGTTATTTTTGCTGTGACTGAATTTGAAAGACTGCAACTTGAAGATAAAAAATGTTGTATCTTTCAAGGATAGTATTGACTGAGAGTGAAATTTTCATAACATGCCCAAGTAAATTCTGGATTTAAGTTTTGTAGATTTCTTGGAAGGTTAATGCCAGCTTCAGGGCTTGCGTATATCTAAAATAATTTTGTATTCTAAACTGTATTTTTATATTTTAATACTGGTTCATTTCACTGCTATTTTGTAAAGGAAATTCCTGATTTTGAGTAGGAAACAATATCGATGTATGAACATATAAAATCTGTCTAGGAGAAAAACATTATATTTAGAACAGATAACCGTATTCAGAAGGCCTCATTGCAAAGTATATAATAACTATGGCGGGATACAGGTCTCCATATACTCACAGTAGTAAGACCAGTTAACGAAAAGTGTCATATTTGAACTGGCACATAAAATTAGTTTCAAAATTGATGATTGTGAGATCTGAACATGCTTTCTTCTAGGAGCTGAGCCAGCAATAGTGTTACTTGCACTCCCTGACTATGACCGAATTGTATGAAATACTGCAGGGCTAGCCACAGCAACAAGCAATGAGCTGGCTGCACGGTATCTATCCAACAGAATGTGGAATAAGCACATATGTTGTTTCTTTCTCAGATGTTATCTATAAGTCTTTGCTTTTAGCAAAGAAACCCAGTAGCTTGAGAAGTTATTAATCTTTTAGTGTATGTATGTAAATTTATGGGAACCTTAAACTTGACCTCTGATATCCGCTCACTGGAATCTAAATTGGTTTTTTGGTTATATATTTCTCTAGACTTGCCCCGCTGCAAGAACCAAATTAGACAAGTGTATTCCTGTAGGTCAATTTGTCTCCAAAAGCAATTGACCCCTGAGTCTTGAAGTATCTTCTTTCAGCAAGATTTAGCCCTAGAGCCATTTAAGCAACAAATATGGATGAATCGAATAATTCCAGCTGTGCTTTATTAATTTTCAGCCAATCTAATTTCTCTTCATAGTTGGTTTCATTCTTCTAAATTTGCTCAACCAAATACAGTCTTTGTGAACATTGTATTTCTTTGAAGGTTTGATTTATGCACCTTCGGCTCGATCCTGCAGTCTGGCCCCGGTCCAGCAAAGCACTTAAGCATAGGAGCAGGAAATAAATAATTTTAAAATGTTTTGGTTTAAAATGTATGTATGTAAATTATAGTCTAGACATTCAAATTGTTGCATATCTGTCGCACATTTAAAAATAAGTAATTAAGCATGCTCCTGTGTTTCCACTCCTCTGCTAAAGGCTCAATGTGTATTAGAGCAAAGCAGAGCACCAACTCTGCTACGGAGTTAAGAAGACCTATGAGTTTAAAAAACAGGTTTTCTAAGACTGTTTCTAGAGTACGGGACCTGGGAATACATCTGAGCGCCTGAGAAGAGGTACGTGCCCTGGTCACAGTCTGTCTAGGGCATATCAGGGCACAACTAGGATGCGTGGCAGCCCCCTCCCTCCCGCTTTTGTTTCCTTTGCGAGGAAGCCCATCTGTGTGCGGCAGATGGGCGCTGTGGAGTGCCTGGCCAGGTCCCCAGATGATAGAGGGACCAAAACCCTGGGGTATACTGCAGGTCCGTTTGGCTGCAGCATAAAGGCTCTGAAATCTTTGTGCTGCTTTGGATTACTGTGAAATCTATAGGAAGTTATAGAAGGCGATGAACTGATGAAAACTTGGGATCATTTGAACAAGAGATTTCTATGATACAGTCTCTGGGGATGAGGGTGTGGGCAGACCCCATAGCATTTCTTGAAGTACGCAGATTCCGTCATGGTTTTTGTTGTTGTTTTCAGTAATTCCTCAGCTAATCCCAGTTTCTCAGCATTTTCCCCACTAGACTCTACCTCTTATTTGGAGAGGCTGAATTTAACGATTTGTGAAGTGTAGGATTTTGTTTACCAAGCAAATGAAATTTTTGTGTGCAGAAATACTTTGCCAAAATGGTTTCCCCGACCTGTTTCCAAAGATGTTAGTGGCTCAGAATCTGATTTACACCTAGCTCTTGTGGTTTTGGAATCTGCCTTTGCTGAAAATCAGAGAAGTAACTATAGGCATGTGGTTACAATATGTCTTCCTGAGGATTCAGATTTGAAGGGATTGGCTGTTATTTAATTGAAAATACATATTTAAAATACATTTATATATAAAACATAATTTGAATATGGTATAGCCTTCCAGGCAATATTTAGAGTAAAAATAACCAAATAAATTAGGTGCTTAATGATTCCTGTGAAGAGCGAGTGGAGAAGAGGAGGCTGGTTGAGTTGTGGAAAAGAACCATAAGAACTCCAGTGGAAACTGGAAGGCAGAATGGTGGTTCAGAATGGTATCCTGGAAAGTAACGACAGTTGGAAGAAAGGCAGCAGGTATATTTTGGGACAATGAGGGCATTTTTATCCCTCAACCTCTGCTCCCATGTACAAGCAAGCTGGATTTCAGTGAGCCCTGTGCCTGCAGAAGTTGTTGTCTATGATATCTTCTCTCTCTCCATGCATATGAACTGGGGAGGAGGTGGAAGGAGAGAAGGAAATAAGTTGTCTTTTCCATAGAGCTGAACATTTCCTTTTATTCCCTCATGTGAACCAGAATCTAAGAGGACCTCAAGATAAATCAAGAATCCATGAAGTCCAACAGGTGGATGTGAACCTAAATGCACGTCTGTCCTTACTACAGTCAGGTTGCAAGTAGGTGCCTTCTACTGGGACAATGCGCAGGAAGGTCAGGTATCTGCAGAGAGGGCAGGTTGCCCAAGAAAAAAAATGCCTGTAGGAGGCTGCTTTATGGAAACACCACATGGACAAATTTTACAACTCCTTAGTGCTGTTAAATGCTCTGCTTTGATTAATCCCATCAACAAACACTCAACCCATCCTTATATACCATTTACTGGCAGACAGTTCCCTATAGCAAAAGGTTTCTGAGCCAGAATAAATTGTCACCATCTTTTGCCAACACTTGTACCTCTTTGTCATATCGTATGCACACAGTCTTTCCACTGGCATATTGTCGGCCCACACGGGTTTCACAGCTCTGCTAGCTTGCTGTAATGAAACCTCCCACCCTCTAAAGGTAGTGCAGGCATTCTGCCTGGAGCCTGGAAAACTCTTGGTGGCTTTTGGCAGCTTCAGCAAAGTGATTTTACAATGGCGCTAGTGATGCCTCCTCTTTATATTTCCTGGCTTTCAGAGGATTGGTCTCTGCTGATCTGAAGCTCTGTAGGGCATAGACAGAACTCAATTGGACAAGGTCCTGAGTAGCTCAATATTACTTTGACATTAGCCTTGCTTTGAACAAGGGAATACGACTACCTGATTTCCAGAGGTCCCTTCCAGCCTAACTGTTCTGTGACTCTGTTGGACATCCCAAACTCTACGGTAAAAAGGTCTTTATCAGTCACAGCAAGGTGTAATTAAGAGAGTAATGGAGTTACTAAACAAGAATGTGATCCTGTAAGCTGAAATCATCAGTCTCAAGCTTCAAGTGTTTTTGTGAATGAAATAGATGAAGATTTATCAGTGGAGTTTTCTCTGCTTATAGCGTTATGGGGAATTCAGTGATAGCATCACTTATTATTTTTTCATTTAATGTATTTATTGCATCAACAATTGCAGCAGGAGGAGTATATTCTACGTCCTGGGATATGACAAATGTAAGTGCTTCTCTGATACAATGCTGCTTTTGATTATTATTTTGGTTTATAAGAACAGAAAAAAATGAAAATGCTATAGGTTATGAGGCCTTTGTTCCTGGGAATTGTCTGACATTCTGGGAAATGTCTGACAGGAGAACAAAGACTATGCCCAAGTATTCATTTCCTTCAACCCTGTGGAGACTTTTTTCAAACATGTGTAATTTTTTTTAGAAAAATTACCTATATATATTTTTTTTACTGTTTTGAGATCTCAGATGTAATCTGTGATAATGATATATTATATAGGTTTCAGGTCTAAAGTACCGTTACTTCAGCACTCTCATTTTCTTAAACCCTGAAAATTATTTTGGGAAGCTTTAGTGAGCGGTGTACATGAAGACTGCTTGACAGTCCGTTCTTTAGTGCTGTGCAATTACTGCATACACTCTGCTGTTGTCATTTACCCACGATTTCAGAATTATTTTTGCTAGGTTGTCTCTAGAAGAGGGGCACACAATGATTTGCAAACGGGCAGACATTTGGATATACTATATCCAAATAGCTATACTGTTGGGTAAAAAAAAGCCAGAGTGTGAGTCCCAGCACTGGATTCCTGATGGCCCGTATTGATTAATCGGTGACTCGCTCCCTGGCTTTGTTTCAGCCTTTCCAGTGATGGCTGACTTAGACAAATCTGGTATAGATTTATACCATGCTGTATAGACCCAAGCAGTGGGACTGAGATAGTCATTGCCATTTGGCTTTGGGACCAGGCATCAGTCCATGGCCCTCCTTTATTTAGCAGTACAGAAACACAGGCTGCCCCTGTTTTCCTCTTTGCTTGTCCAGCCACAGTCATCTGAGAAAACAGAGCTCAGCCTTGAAACTCCAAAAATGATCAGTGGATATGATACAGAGGAACTGATATTTATCGCCTCACTTGACAGTCTCTTGGCATTTGAGACAAGTACAAACAAGGACTCAAATATCCCAGGTAGAAGACAAATACAAAAGCCTATTGCATACAGCGTAGCATGCCTTGCTGTGTTTCAGGCTTCTAAATTTTTTCAAGTGTTAATATCTCTTGGTCAGGACACTGTTATTGTTGTTTCCCTGCAGTTGCACAAAGAGAACCATAGATTTTGGCAAGTTGCTTGTTGCAGACTTATTGCTAATTATCAGCCTAATAATTGCTGTGGCAGTGTCCTTTAGTTTCATTTTAATTCCTCCTAGTTCCTGTATTGGAAGAGACCATGAGCAGTTGATCCTTACCCACTGTGTCCATGCTGCTTGTATCCTCACTCAGTTGCCTCTCTTCAGTGGTGCAGAGTTGTTCCTTGCAGAGAAGTCTGTCTGTATGCTTATGTTGCTCTCTCAACATCTTCTGTTTCTGTTTTCTCCTTTCTGAGCTGTGGGGACCAGAACTGTGCTCAGTGTTAAAAGCATGGGCAAAACTTAGACTTCTACCATAACTTAATGGTGTTCACTGATTTGTTATCTCTTCTCATTAATCATGTCAAATGTTTCCGTTGGCTTTTTTGACCAAAATCAAGTATGGAGCTGATGTTGAATTATCACTTCTGGTTGGTAATGGCTGGGGAGGAAACCATATGGGCAAGGAAAAAAAGATAAACTCTTGGCGAGGAGGCTTTACCAGGAAACTTTGAAGCTGTGCCACGTTCTAGAGCACAGATATTGAGGTCCTGGTGTCACCCTTGGCAAACGGCATAGCTGTTCTTGTGGGTGGAGGTGGATCCTTCCCAAAGGATCAGACACAGAAGCAGAGAAAAGTCCTATTTAGAAAGAATTCTGAAACTTCATCAGCATACATGTTTCAATGCATATCTCCTAGGTGTACTTGGAAAGACCTGAGTGATCTGCTTTAGATAATTATTAGATGATTCAACTTGCTGAGTTTGTGAAAGATTCTGTACAAGAAAATCAGTAATTGTACCACTTAGGTTTCATCTTTTGATCATGGGTGATCTAAGGATGGACTGAGACTTCCTTTGTTTCCAAGGGTTGCTGGGAAAGGGAAGGTGTATAAAAGCTGGCCTTTTCTCTGCTTCTTGCTGTAATTGCCAATAATGCATATTAAAACAAATATTGTTATTATGGCTTCATTGACATGGGTGTTTGTCAAAATTTTTAAAATTATTAATTTTTAAAATGAGCCCTGAATACACATTTGCCTATATGACAGCAGCACGGCCAGCTCCTGAGTCATGAAGCCTTTAAAAATATCGGTTATCCTTTACTGTCGTATCAGAGTATTTGTGCTAACGTCTACTTTAAATAGCAAGTACCCGAATCTCATGAGCAGTCCGCAATTTGTGTGAAATCAGTTTAACTCAAGGCTGACTCCACACTCTTGTCCATGGTTTGAACAGAGAATGTGTGAAGGGAAGGGGGAAATTCAAGGAAATAAAAGATCATGAAATTACAGACTATTGCTGCCTTTTTTTTTTTTTAATTGAGCAGCAGAAGCAAAAAGCACATACCACCACCCTTACTGATTCTTTCATGAAAATGATTTTTTTTTATTTTTTTACACCCCCCCCCCCCCACCCCCACCCCCACCCCCACCCCTTCCCCCAGCTGGGAAGGAAATGAGTGATCAACTGCTATGCCTAATCAATCCCTCTGGAATTTATTGTCCACTTTTCAGAGAGAGGTCTCCCACAATAAAGCTCTATCTACAAACATCATACTTCTCCCTTTCTTTAACCTAATGGGATTAGTAATATCCTGTGCTACTCAAGGGGTTAATCAAATAATGTTAGTTGTCACAGTATCTTATGCCATTATTTTTTCCGAAGGAGCTATAAATTTTAATGACAGACAATATTCAGGTTGAATAACAATAAGGATTCTATATGTGTCCAAAGACCAAAGCATTGTATTCAGTTGTTGACAGAGATTGTAATTTTATGATATCTAAACCTTGAAAGACAAGGAACGGTTCTCTTGACTGTGGTAACACATTCAGAGAGCAAAGGGGAAGGAAGAGGAGGGACATCAAAGAGCGAGAAAGGACTGTGGATCCTGCAAAGAATCTGTCTCAGGGCAGTCACAGTCATTACCAGATCTAGAATCACATGGCAGTGTATTACCTGCACAGTGTCCTCCTATAAGAGCAAAACACATTACAGCATGTGAAAACAAGGGTAAAGTTTCTAAAAGTCTTAGCCATTTTGTGATTTAATGTAATAACAGCGAAAATTTAGAAGTTCACAGGGAGGACTCAGCTCCTCATTATTGTAAATAATTGTAAATAGCTGGAAATGTTGGGCTGGAGTAAATGTCTTTTAGATTCATTCTTTATCAACACCAAATAAACAGTCTTTCCTGTGGGGGATTTTTTGGTGTGGTGGTTTTGGTTTTTTTAGTTGTTGTTGTTTGTTTGGGGGGGTTTCTGTTGTTGTTTTAAAGCCTCTCATCCACTGCTTTATAACCCCTACCTACCTCAGAGGCTTAGAGGAGCACATTGGCCTTCTTGGAAGGTGCTCTGTGTATATATAATAGCAATACTGAAGTGGTATTGTTACTAAACATTTGCATGTCTAAAGCTTGGCAAAAGGAAGTAACAAGTGATATGAACATTGGATATCACCTAAAGAAATATTGGGAAGGATCTGTTTTTCCATTTTTCTGTTTATGGGAGGACAGAAATTCCTAAGTCACCTACGGTAAATCCCAGGCATTAAGAGAGTGGTGGTTCTTTTAAAAGTAGTAATGTGGTGCCTCAGCCTCTGGTAAAGGTGCAGTTTCTTTATGTGGATTGATGCCCCGTAAGCCGTTCACGCTGTGTTTAACATCTGTATTTGTACTGGTGGGAACAGATTCCATTTAGTCCCTGGGAAAGCACTGAGGTAGCTTGCAACAGGTGCCAGGGAGGCCAGTATCTCAGCATCCTGGAAGGAGCCCTTTTAAAGGGAAAGACTACTTCAGCATAGTACCACTTAAGCCAGTCTTAGAAATCTTTCACATGTCAAAATGCTTCATACACAGCAGGACTTGATCATCTCATTCCCCACTGGCTGGCTGCTGCCCTTGTAAGAAGCTGGAAAATGTGGACGTGCCTGAGGAAGAACAGCTACCTGAGGCTTCATTTACTGTGAAGCACAACCTAAAACTGATAATGGCTAGGACCATAGGCTAGGGCCAATGGCTAGAGCAGCACTCAAAATCAAGCTGAGTTTCCATCTGTAGTTTAATACACTAAGGGGAGGAAATGATGGTACCATCAGTGGAGAACGCTAAATTGTGACAAAAGTAGTGATCCCCCAAGTGGAAGGTCTTGCGAGGCTGCACACGTCTGAATATATAGTGCAATGCGGACAGTCTCCAATGTACAAGAAAGCCTGGTCATATCTGGGATGGTGACCAAGTCTGGGATCACATCTCTGGACTGGGATTTTGCACAGTGGAAAGGGAGTGCTGAAATGAAGTTCTCCTTTCTGCAGAGGTTCTAGGAGGAGAGGGAAAAGGAGATTGATAAAGCCAAACCAATCCTCACATTTTGACTGGAAGATGACTTCATGGTTTCACAGCTGCTTCTGCAGCTTTCTCCTCCTCCCTGACCCAGCCATGGGACTCCGAAGATGGGAGTGACATATGTGGATGATGGAGCTTTCCACATGTCCAAGCACCCGCACGTACACAAAATGTCATAGATGAGGCACTAGCAGATGAATCTGCTATAACTTTGCAAGGTAAAATACTGTGGTTTTTTTCCCCTGACTTCCCTATTGTGGTAATAATTTGGTTTTTTTAATTAAACCTGTCTGGAGATGATTCTGGCCTGTATTTTGCTAGGTTGAATTTTCAAGAATTTATAAATATTGGCCCCAAAGTGGATAGCATTCTCCATTTGAAATTCATGGCATAAGATGTTCAGAATTTCTGGTAGTGAGCAGTTGAGATGAAGCAATAGGGCCTACAAGAACTGCATTCTGAAAAACAGCACCATGCTGGGAAACCGCACAGTGCTTCACTCAAAATTTTATCAATAGTCTTCTGTAATGATTTTTAGATACTTATCAGTGGGTTTTCTGGGCTTTTTTTTTTTTAATTTTTTTGTGGGTTGTTTTTTTTACCCTGTATAGTCTGATACATGTTGTCCAACTGTTAATGTAGTCGTGCCATGGCTTGAAAAAGTTGCAAAAAACGTTGGCCAAGTGACAATCTGTACATTTTCTCTAACAAATGGTCTCCAGCTTTACTTTCAACAAATAAAGTCGGTATATAGTAGTTCAAGATAAATGTGTTTGGGAAACTTTAATACATTATTTCCTTTGCCAGTTCATATTCATTTTGACTTGACACATTACTTTTTCATTTGTAAGGAAAGCAAAAAAAATTGCTTTTGGTCTGTTGGAGTTTCTTTGTTTTGGTATCGTTCCTTCCCTGCAGCTGCTCCCCTTCAGTAGGTTGGAGAGCCCAACATACCAGGTTTGTGGAAAATACTCTGACATCTTGTTGTTGTCTAATAACGTCTATGTCAGTTTAGAATCTCTTTCAATAATATATATTTTATGTTTGGCTGAGCTTCTTTATCCTTCTTCATGTAAAGGTTGTTATCATTTTTATCTGCAAGTGCTCATCCACTGCAGGCTTAATGCAAAGCTGATTGTAACTCTACTGCATCTTACGATGAATAGATCATTGATACCCAACTAAGTGGAAATAATTTTCTATGGCAAAGCAGAAGAATTTAAAGTCATATCCCACTAACCTCTGGTAATTTACTGGGATTTACAGATTAAAATGATTATTTGTGAAATGACTGTGGTGTAGCATGCACTTAAGATAGAGGAGGAAAATCAAACATGTTTTGTATGATTGTATACACTTGTCTATTTTTACATGCGTGCATAAGCATTTTGTTTGTATATACATAGCATATGCAGTATATAGCATACTGTAACCTGTGTGTGTAAAAATACATATAATATTTATGTAACACTCACACCCATTTGACAGCTTTGAGACTGCAGATGGATTTTTTGAAGTTGCGATTTCTTTTTTTTTCAGATTTGATTTAGCTTGTTACTTTCTCATAAGGAAAAAAATTATACTTTTAACTCACATTATGCTAATTAAGTTAGTCTGAAGCTCTATCAGTGGAATCAACCAGAGGAGCATCGGTTATATCTAAGATCACGTAATTGATGCCAGCAATGTAATTTTACTGTATTGACAGGTAAACATACAGTGTTGTTTTGTCTTTGTTCAAATGGTAGACTTCCCTTGCTTTTCAGTGCAAACCTCCTAGTAAATAATTTGCAATTTATTAGGAAAACAATGACAAGGCATATAATTAGTTATTCTCTTTTGTTACCTCTATTTGATTACTTTCCTGCTATCACATGCAATATGAAACCATCTATTATGAGGTATAGAATATGTAAATATCTAACTTTACAAGAGAAACTGGAGACTGGTCCCTTTTCTAAAGAGGTGGGAAATAAAAGAATAATTGTTAACCATGTCCTTTCATTTTCTTGAAAACATCAATTACATTTACAAATCCCAGAAACACAAGCCCACCAGTGGAACAGAAATAACTCCTTTCAATATGCTTCAAAAAATCTAATCACATCTAACAGCTGAAATTTATTTACAACTGTAATTTGAAACATTAATTATGATAATGTGCTGACTTCTTTTGTAACATGGTTCTCAAAAGCCTGGCAGTTCTCTTTTTGGTCTTGATGTAACATATGTTTTGTGACTTGGAGTATTTCTCTACCTTTCTTTCTTGTTTTTGTTTTTTGAAATATACCCAGAAAAGAGATTTCTTTTTCTCTCTGTTAACTGTTTTCCTCACCTTCCCCCTTATTATTTTTTTCCCCCCCTCACTGGCTGTTAATTCAAGAGATGGATTTTAGTGCTGACGCTGACTCTTGATGCTGTTGACAGCTGAATGTAATGCTTTGTATTTTGGACACCGCAAACAGTAGCAGTGAGGATTTGCTATACTGTGATACCAGTGTACTTCAACAGTGTCAGAGCAGGAAAAAGGCTGCTTGTATCTTTGGCTTGTCTTGAGACTATGGCTTTAGAAGGTGCCTTCTTGATACACATATACATTTGGCTTTATTAAATTATTTTTGAAAGGGCTTGGTTATTGCTATGCTAGCTTATTTAATTGTGAGTAAAGAGAATCTGTGTGAGGAAATACTTTCATGATTTGGTTTTCAGTTGTGAAAAATAAGTCAAGTTGTCAAGATACCTGGCTTTACTTTGAAAGCCTTTAAAGAAAATGACAAAAGGGCTCTATTTTTCTTTTTTTGTTTTGTTTTGTTTTGTTTTTTAAGTTGTGTTTTTCTATGTGATGGGGAGATTAGCCAAAAAAAAAAAAAAAAAAGGAATTTTTATTAGGACATGAAAAGGTCTCTAATGACCCTTGAAAGTGGACAAAAGGGTAGCACAATAAGTGACAGAACTCTAACGAGGGTGGAGGGCATTCCAGGAAAAAAAGAAATTAAATCCTTTAATTTTTTTCGGCTTGACATTTTCTGACAGCTTATCAAGTGGTTGGGACTTGTTTGTTTTGGCATGCACTTCATTCATTGTAGGCAGCCGGTACTTTGTTCTTCTTTGTGGTTTCCAAAACCTGATTGTGTTTATCCTAGACTGTGGGAAAAGTGTATATTCCTGTTTCCTTTATAAAAGTAAACGTCAGGTTTTGTATGAAATTTTATTTCCCATATTTTCCATCCCATTAATCATTATTGTTGAAATATGTCAGGCTTTGGCACATCATCCTTTGTTTTCATATGATTGTACAGATTGCAGTGTCAGTGTGTGACCTGTTAAGTCAAAAAATAAGCGTGTTTGGGCTGTAGTAATTATTACTTCATAAAATGTAGCTGAGGAATATGCACCATTATTGAAAAGGGACCAGGATTTAATTTATTGCTATTAAAATTGTTTCAGGGGATATCTAGCTATTGTTGTATAGCACTTTCTCACTTAGTCTAGAGAAGACAAGACTAAAGGGAGCCGTGATAATGGCTCTTCACATACTTGTAGGTAGCTGTAAAAAGAAAGGGAATAATCTGTGTTTCCTGTCTGTGATGAAAAAGAGGAGAATTAATGCGTTGCAGTTGCAGTAAGGGTTATTTTAGTCGGATATGATGAAAAAACTTCCTTATCATAAGGGTGCTGAACACTGGGATAAATTGCTTAGGGAGACTGTGAGATCTCGGCAATTGAACGATTTTAAGAATGGGTTAGACGCACATCATTTGGGAATGACACAGGTGTGTGTTGTTCTGGGGGGGGTGGGTACTAGACTAGAAGATCTCTCAGGATGATTTGCAGCCCTGTTCCTAGGATTTGTTGTCTTTAAAATGCTGAAGATCTCCATGCAGCTCTTTGTTTGCAAGTTATACTCACCTTCTCAAATCTGTGCTTCTGTACTTGTATGTACACCTGGCATTGTGTAACTTTAGGGCTACATTCCATGACTAGGGCCCTGATTTTGGGTCTATATGTGCTGTAATTTAACAGCGGGGAGAAAAAGGGAGAAAAAACTTTTCATGTTGAAGGAAGAGACGATTCACAAGAAGAAAGAATTCTTTGTGCGTTTTGCATATTTAGATTACGGATAATACTGTGTTAAATCAATAACATTTTCTTCTGCATTGTCTTGTGGCTTACTGACAACGTAATATTTGAAGACTGTTTAATAACTTCAATCAACTCCTGAACCACAGTAGGTGACCAGACATTTCATAAGGTCATTTTTTCCCCCCTGTTTTCAAAGTAGCATCATTGGAGGTTTGCATTTTAAAAAGAGATTAAAATGTCTCTCATTAGGAGAGAATGAAGATAACACTAAAGGTGAGTAACAGGAATACAGAATCACAAACGTTTAGAGATGGCAAAAGCCTCATTATTCATGACATTCGTATTTCTGCAAGCCCAAGGTTGTTCTGTGTTGTACTTGGCCATATTTGTTTTCATTGTTCTTCAGAAATAAATTTTATTGAGTTGACTGAAACAAAACCAAAATCTGAGCTGAAGTATGAATTAGACCTCTAGTACTGAAATTCTTGAAGGAAATGGTTATATTTTATCTATTTTGTGTATAGTTTTGTGTACTCGATTAGTTTGATTACTTTACAGTGATGTGACAGAAAGAAAATGGAATGGTTTCAAATTCTGGAGAAGCTTCTAATCAGTTTTTACATCTGTTATTTTTCAGCGGCTTTCTCGGAATGCCTCTGGAGATACGAGCATTCAGTTTCTAGGCACAGTGGTAAGTATGTATAACTATTGTCAAGAGTTATGTTGGTAGAAGAATATAATCTAAACAGAAAATACGTAAATGACACTGGCAGCACATTTATGCTTGTATTTGTGAAGGTTAGTATTATGTGTAAATATTCTGAGCTTAACAGCTGAGTTTAGGCAAATTTCTGAAGCTAACTTCCAAGGCACGGTGCACAGTATCTGCATTCCATACTTCAAATGATTTAAGTCTGCATCTGTTTCATTTACAAGGGATTTAAGAGTAGCTGGTTGTAGACTTGTAAGTTTATTGCAACATGCTCAGGTTTGATCCCCATCAGGATCAAACCCACTCTTCCCGACCACCTTAACTTTCTGATCTCTGTTGCTTGACCATACCACATACGCTCACGTCCCATCAGTAACTGTCTTATAAAAAGACTGTATAGTGATGCAAAGTGTTCTGTGGTTCTCCTAAATTCTGTTTGTTGGAGAGAAGTACGTTTAAAATCCTAATCAGATTTTACACCACTGGACAGAATTTACTCAGTAAAATAGATTTTTTTTGGTCTGCTATTATCTTGAACAATCATGTACAGTATAGAAACTAAAGTTTTGTGTTAGGTGATGGATGCTTATAAACATATATGTGATTGAAGAAGCATTGAATTCCATGATTTGCATGATTAAAATGCAGTCATTGAATTTTTTCAAGTTCCTTATGCACCTAAAAATAGTTCTGAAAATGAAATAAAATTGAAGTGTCTTCTAAAGTAAGTTGTGCTGATTGCTGCCAACAGGTTTACCTGTAGTGACATTAACAGTGAAAAGCCTAGGAATGAAACATTCTTGTTTGAATTTAGTCCTGACATCTCTGTGCACTATGTGTTTTGGACAAAAGTAGATTAAGATTGCATACGATAATGCTTCCATTCTACTTACTTATTAGTTCTTCTGCAAGCCTTATGAAACCATTTTTTGGGAGGTATAACATGGTAAGAGTAAACTTAACAAGAATACCTGTAGACTTGCATGTTGTTTTTTAGAGATGAAAAGTGCCCCTAATATTTTTTGCTTCTATAAATATATCTCTATATATGCATATACATTTATTTGTCTTATTCAATATCAAGCAGAGCGGCAGTTACAAATAAGACATAAAATAAAAGTTTTGTTCCGCACTATTCTATTTGTAATGATGCTTGAGCTCTGGAGTTGCATCCTGCGTATGCGAGATTGCTGCTAGCTGACTATCTGATAGTCTTTGTGTGAGAAGAAAATAATTACTCCAAGTAGATGATCTAAACACAAATGCAACTTGATAAGATAACATTGAAAAGATTTTAATTGATCCCCAGTAAGTGGGTGCTGTAGCAGAGAAAATTCTGATTAAGTGTGTATTTAGTGACATAAAAAATTAAATTTGTTGTTAAGTTAGATATGAAAACGTTTCATATTAATATGTTAGAAATGCCCCAGAGTCTCACTTACAGACTAGAACTCTTGTGCTGGGCCTTGTGCAACAGCAAAAGAAGACAAAAGAAGGTACAGTATTGATGCGCTTTTAGCTTTAAAAAATTGATGATGAAACAGCTAATGGATTGTAATGTATACCAGATCTTACTGACTAGCTCACGTGTGTTTTCCTAGTTATTTTGGGAAATCAAGTATGTGATTACAACTAAAATTGTCAAGAGGACTAAACAGAAAAGCCTGTAGTACTCTATCCATGATTTTTTATTTAATATAAATTATGCACACGTCTTGCTGATCAAACCCAGAGAGAGAACTTCAGCAAGCAGGGTAGAGAAGCAGTAATGAAGCCTGCTTCCCAGCGTTTGCTCCGATACCAGTTTTCCCACAGAATCCAAGCTAGAGTCTGCACCTGTATTCCTATCAGTTCTTCTGGCCTACTGTCCTCCTTTCCCCTAAGTCCCTTTATTTAATTTGTCCTTCGCTCCTCTAACATCCTTGTACTCTTCTGATTTCAACTTAATACACTCAGCTTAGGTAATGGGGGGGAAGGACAGTTGTCCTTACAATGATATCCCCTACAAATTGCCTACACTTATAGATACACAGTCTATATGTGTGTATGTGTACACAAACACAAATGTAAATGTTCAAACAGAGCAAACAATACCATCTTAATGAGGGTCCTGGAAATACATTTTGGACTCACCATAACGTATCACTTACTAAACCTTTGCTAACATGGAAGTGCAGTCAAGATAGTAAGTGTTTGAAAGGAATATTTAGCAGCAAGAAGCTCTTCATTGCTCATTATTATTATAATGTATCGTTATCAATGTCATAAACAGCTTGTGAAATTATTGCTCTGCTCTTTTTTTCATAGTAGAAAGCGTTAGGGATAGCTTTGAGCATTCTGTGTTACTTTTGACGGGGGCAAATGTTGATGGCACTTCAGTGGTGGCAGGCAGCGTGGTGCTACTCAGTGTACACACCGCTGATCTGTCCATCAGAACGTATTTTTAGAACCAGCTGATCAGGAGCACAGCTCCCTGGCTTGTCAGGAGGGCATCAGCTTCGATAAATGGCTTCACTTGATTTTTTGACATTGGATGGTAGAAACAGTTCTGCTGCTGGTTTTTGATAAAGCACGAGCCCCTGCTTCGGGAAGCCAGCTGACACTCTGAGGAGAAGTGAAAGGTGTGCTTCTCTATTAGAAATGTCCTTGCTATCCCAGTTAGCTAGGTGAAGGACAGAGAAAACTACTTTGCAGCAGAACGACAACAGTTTAATATGAATTCTGCTGCATAACATATGGTAAACATGTGGACAGTAGGACAAATGTTTCTGTTAGTGTAGCAGCATATTTCTGTTGTTTTAGAGGAGAACAAGAAAAATCATGTTACTTTCCCCAGTGAAATCATAGCTTTGACTGCAGACCGTTAGCATAATTTTGGGGTCTACATGGATTTGTAATGATACTTTTGTTTGTTTCTGATCATGAGTAGAAATTCTTTACTATTTGAGCATTTCTCTTCAAATTGTAGTGGCGTTAGATAGCTTATTTTCTCTGAATTGTTTTTCGGTAGAGGGTTATGTGTCTCAGATCTGGTATAGGACTCATGCTATTGGAGGATGCACATGGAAGTTTCTGCACAAGGAACAAGCAACTTTTATATACTTCTAACATAGAAATGGTTGGTGAATGGGAAACTACACTGATTTGGTTTAGTTTTCTTGGGGTGATAACATTTTGAGTCCTAATTAAATTATTTCAGAACAGATCATGGGTTATTGCTGTAATTGAGATTTATAAGAGTTTTTACTCATTGTTCCTCTCTGGTGGATGTGACTAGATAGCATGTGCTGATGGAGTCCTGCTATTCTGCCACTTTAAGCTAGAATTATTAAGATAGTGTATTTACTAATAACATTACCGTAACACCAAGGAATCTTATTGTGCTATATATTGTACAAAGAAAAAGGAAACACGATAATCCATGCTTCAGATTAATGTCCAAAATGAGGCCCAAAAGCAAGAGTACCAGGAAACAAGGAGGCAGTCCTTTATGGGTTGTCTCCTGTGTGTAGGCAGCCCACAGAAGTAGGTTTGTAACAAACATTAAAGATCTATAGAAAAATACTAAGATCTGTACACAGAGCTTCTGCTTCAGCCTCTGCAGTTCAAAAGCCTGTATGTCTTTGAGTAGTCTTTTCAGAGGACCAAAGTCCACCCTTCATTTCTCTTTTTCTAGTTAGCCTCCAGTTTCTGTCATGTCTCTTGTCTCTTCATTCCACCTTCTGTTCTCGTATGCGAGAGGAATGTTTTTTGCTGGCCCACTGATGGCCCCAGTCATCTGTTGGTTATTCACGCCTCTGGCAGCTGGACTTCAGCAATGAAATACGTCTGGGCAGGCAGCCTTTAACACTAAGAAAGCTGCAAGTATATAGAGAACTGCAGATAATTACGGAAGCATTAAACTTATTCTAGACTGTGTGTAATGGCCTCTGTGTAGAAATTTGAATAAAGAAATACTGTCTTTATGCTCAGATAGGGAGTGGCCTGGCTCCATCGCATCCATAACGTCATTGTCAGCTTTGGGCTGCAGGCCATGCTTGACAGCGATGCTCTGCTGGCCCAGTAGAACACTTTCCTCCAAAGAGACAGTCCCAGACAGTAAGAAGTCCCCAGACACAGTGGAAAATTTCACTATCCTCCGCTCATCATTCATGCCATTTCTTTGATCTTCTGTTCTCTAACATCAGAGCAGTGATAAAAACAGTTACTTCTTTCCTCTGGGGAAGGATGAAAGAACACATATGTGACAGATGTTAGTCATGTTGCTCAGTATATTACTTGACAATGTTCCTTCAGTGATGAACACTATAGGAACCCACCTGGAACAAGAGTGGAATTGCTCTGGCCTAAGGATCAAGCTGTCTTTATGTGCTTCTGAGTTTCCTAGCACCGTTTTCGTGGTTCAGCCTTCTCACTGGAGGTTTTTCCATTGCTTCAGTCTCATCCCTGATGGAGTGCTTTTTGCCACCTTTGATTTACAAAACATTTGAAGTTTTGCTGTGAAGGCTTATGCTCTCTTATGATTACTATTAGCCTGTTAATGCTAGGCTTTCTGTTCTTCAGCCTTTTTGCAGACCCATTTAAAATAGTCCAGAGCCCCACTGCCATAACCAGATCTGCAAACTCCGGGTTGAGAACACTGGGTTTAGGAAAACTAGTCTCTGTCAAGCCCTGGCCATGCTTTTTAGCATAGTTGGCATATGTTCTAGTACAGTAGTGATGACTCAATATTAATGGCTTTTTGATTGCTCTGTAGCTACTTCTGGATAGATTGGCAAAAGGATGTTTCATACACAATCAGGGATATTAGTTATGTATGTTGTTTATGAAGTTGGTCAAAAATGGAGAGCTTTACATAGAGGCATTCCTCAAAATCTTTGCCTTTGCTTCCTGGCTTATGGCATATTCAACATTATGTATCTAAGGTAATCCTAGGAGCTAGAGTATACTAACTTTACTTCTCACTGCTGATTCCCCTTCCTGCTCCCTCCTGCCATGACTTGTCTGCTTTTGCTTCAACAGCAAACTTCCAACTTTCTGTCCCATTACTGAGGCTTACAAATTTGTCCTGGAACTTTTCAGTCTGTATATAATCTCATCAGCTTCCAGACAGCTTCCTCCCTTTTTCTTTCTCCCTGTATTCTTACAAAGACCAATTAAATAGCAATGAAGATGGAAGCTTTGACTGTATGAGTCTGATTTAGCTCACAATGACAAATGTTTAACAACCTGCTTCTTTCACCCATACAAATCATTGCAGTTCTTAACAGGTTTTCTTTCTTTCTGCTTTTCTTTCTATATGTGGCACTTCTGAAACTAGATACTGAAGATTTATGCAGACTTTCAAACATTGGTTGAAAACCTGCAGAGGTTACAAAGGTTATATTTATTGGACTATGTCAAGTATTAGCCACAAGAAAATAAATATAGTTCAGTAGGTGTTTATTTTGAAACTAATGTCTTTTTTTAAAATGTTTTTTTTTTTACTCTTCCTTTTCACAAGCCTTAAGATTAGGGTTCCTGCTGATCTAAAGGGAGTTCTACTGTTGTATAGATTTTTTTTCTTTCCACCCAGCTTCAGAGGCACTGTGAACCACAGTGCTTCTAGTAGTAGAGCTATCATCAGCGGCATTTCAGTAGTGCAGAATGTGTCACTAGGAAAAACGTGCAGTTGCTTCTGGAAGCATTAACTTCTGCAAGTCCCTTTTGAACATGGGCGGTGAGAATCCCGAGACTGGCTACAAGCTGCTGCAGTATTCTGCAGAAAGTGGGTAATTCATGCAACAGGTATTTCACTTGTGAAAGTAGTGATACTTCAGCCCATCATTAGGACTGGTCAGTGAGAATTGTTCCAGCTCACGTGATGTGGATCATCTGGTGCAACCACACAGCTGCATATGCCGTTCTCATTTCAATTCTGTTAAATATTTGCATGTTTTAAAGCAGAAGGTACAGTGAATATATTAAAGCTGTCCATTGGGGGCAAACTCAAAGGCATCTGAGAGATTTAGAAATACCAGTGTTACCAAAAGCCATGTCCTAAAATCACTTAGATTATTTTGGGAATCTTGCTCAGGATTCCTTTGGAAAGAGAAATAAGAAAGCGCTTGGAGTTCTTTCTGAAATTTTCTTCCGTGACTTAAAACCAGAAATGCCACAAGTTCCCACAGAACGACTTCTTGTAGTCTTTGCCTGAGACCTCCTTTTGAGCAAGAGGTGGTGGTGTCAAGGTGAAGCTGAAGCTTCATATTGCTTGTTGGGTGGCCAGTGTGAACATACCGGCTGCTGCCGGTATGGACTGCTGGAATATGGACTTAGGTCTCTTGTTTCCTTAACACAGCCAGTGCTCTTCAGAAGATTTGTGGAAACATAATTATGGTTCCTACAATACTTACAGGTAGTTTGACTTACCTACCTTTTCTTCGAATTTGACTGAAATCGATCAGCAGGTTAAAATAGTGTATGTGGGTGCACATGGGATAATTAGATGGAATGAGTTGAGGATGGGGATTGAGAGGCAGAAATCTGGATTGCAAGCCTTGCTTTCTTACAAAACCAGACTGGA
The DNA here is from genome assembly GCF_035582795.1 of Mycteria americana. Classification (NCBI taxonomy): domain Eukaryota; kingdom Metazoa; phylum Chordata; class Aves; order Ciconiiformes; family Ciconiidae; genus Mycteria; species Mycteria americana. The sequence goes on along the minus strand of NC_134365.1, from coordinate 162,356,501 downwards.
AATGGCCTATTACATTTATATTTGAATGTTTTGCTTTTTATTTGTTCGTTTTTAATCTTGGCCTTTTCTTCTGTTTTCAATTAAAGTTTTAATTTGCAGAGAAAAAATGTGTGATAGCATCATAAGTTGGTCAGAGTTCCCATGAACGTCCTTAATGTTGGTAGATTCTGTAGTGCGTGTGCTATCTGTAGTGTAGTAGTCTTTGCTTATAATAAATTATGTCCCTTATCCCTCGGAAATAAGCAAATGGAAAAATAAGGATTTCTGATTTTTCCATACTTCATTTGACAAGTTTCTTTCTTACTGAGCTCAGTAACACTTTAAGAACAAGGACTGAACTTGTTGGAACACAAGTGGACAGGATACCCAAAGGTAACTCAAATGATTTCCTTCAGTAGACTAAGATTTACCAATGCTGAAATAATTATTAGTTGCTTTGTTTGGCCGAAGAAGTATTGTTGGGGTTTTTTTCAACTGTATCAAGACTGTTACCTCATAGTGAAGATCTAGTGTTTTCTTCTGAAGATGATGTCTACTGCCAAGTAATAAACATATGTGTAGCCCATGTTTTTAAACAGCTTTTTGATGGCTGCAACTTTGGCATATATCCAAGAACTGTTTAGGAGGTATTAATTTATATGGCTTTGAAGCTTAACCAGGAATCTTAATGAAACAAAGGCATGATGAAGTTAGTAAAGCTAATTTAAGTCTCTAAATGTACATTTTAAATGAAGTTTTTATTGATAATAAATATACTTTGTTTCTCATTAGTCTTCTAGGCTTCAGTGGTGATATCAGTAAAATAAACATGTTTTACAAAGATTTAACATTAAAAATGCTATTAATATGACCCTTGGTACACCAGCACAATTAGATTTCAAAGTGAGCATTTAGGATGTAACAGCGATTAATGACAACCATCGAAAACAATTTTGAACTCCATCAGTTTAACTCAGGAGGGTAAACTTAATATGATAATTTATCTAGTTGAATTGTATCAGCTTAGCAGGAAAGTATGCAAATATGTGACCCTTACCTAGAATCTAAATGGATGCTGTGCTGATAGATTTATCAGTTCCATTAAAGAACTTTAGGGAACTTTGGAATTTCAGCAATTGTTCCCTTGGAGGCTGAAAACCAAACCTGATCTCATACTGGGACCATTCTGGTCTGCATATTTCCATAATTTGCCTTTGCTACTAATATGACAGCAAGACGCAAAAAACTGTTTCTAATAATATCAAATGGAGTTGTGGAGGACAGCATTTTAATGTAGTAAAAGACCTCCCCGTGGGGTTGTTATTGCCACTATAGAACAGCAGTTACACAGTTGCAACAATAGTCTCTTAATTGATTCGTTTAATTAGCAAGAGATGAAGCTTGTGCTGCATCTTGTCATCTGTTATCATGGGGGCGGCTACAGAGAGAGTCTTTGCATTTGTCACTCTTTACCGTCGGGTTGAAGTAGAGTAAAAGGAAACTTCCAAACGCATTTCAGCTATAGAGGTGAGCGTTGGTAAGACTGTTTTGTGAGCGTGCTTCCACTCAGGTTTTCAGTGTGTGGACACGTCTGGTTTAAGAATCAGCATGGTCTCTGGAGTAGAATTTATGACAAAGCATTGTTTTACTGGGGAAAAAAAATCTTAATCCAGTGATGCCGGGCATTTCTAACCTAAATATGCAAATCTAAGTATTATAGGAATGGTGGATTATTTGGGGCATCTACTATTGTAGACTAGATTTACTTGGAAGAAATAGGGTCGGATTAGTGAAACCAGCCATCTGCCTTGTGATTGCTTTTTCGTGGCATTTTTGTTTCCAGACTAGATAAACAATGAGTTACATGAGCACATGGTCCATGGTAGGAAGCATGTGTAAAAGAGGGACTTTCTTTGTGGTTGGTTTTCCCCGGAGTAGTTATGAATACAGATACAGTGCTGTGCTTGCTTCTGGGAGATGAAGTAATTTTTTACTTGGATCTATTTTATTTACATTTTAAGGGTATGTAAATAAATATATTTTAAAGGCATGTAAATATATTGGGAGCTTCAGTTTAATTTTTCTCCTCTCCTTGGCTTAGTTTTGTCTTCTGTTCAAGGTTATTCTTCCTTATGGAAGGAAATATTTCTAGAGGAGGACAAACTTCTTGTTAAATGCTAATTAAGAAAATGAAGGTTATGTTGGCATACTTCCATTGTCATAGCACTGACCTAAAATAAGGGATCTCTTACTAATCTGAAATAAATTCGACAGAAGGGGAAGCAAGTAATTCTGTACATGTGAAACGCTTGAGATGTCTACTCCTGGTCTATTTTTTAAATGACTGTGCTTTGGGTTTTTTGTTTGTTTGTTTTTGTTTTTCCCCTTGTGTGCTGTAGTGTTGGACATGCCATCTTATTTTGGAGTACGATGGTGCTGTCAATCTGTGTAGCAAAGGGACAACGTGCTGTTAGAGAAGGCATCTTTTTTAGGACAATTTAGACGACGATTTAGCCCACTTATCATTAAAGATCCCATGGTAATTTCCACAAGGTTCTGAGATCGCTTCATATTCTGAGAGGCTTGGCCAAAGTCCACTTTGTGTAATTACCTTCTGTCTGCACAAATCCCTAATGCAATTTTAGATGTGTTTGGTATTTTTCACTTCCTGTCCTAATAGTGAAAATATTGCCACACACTGCTTATAATTACTGTGGGTTATATCCTAAGTTCAAATAAAGAGATTCCTGTAAATTACCATAGTGAATTTTGTTTTCCCATTGTTAAAGCACCGGAATATGTGACAAAAGATGAGTAAACAGTAGGATATGTAATTAAATTGACAAACTGATGAAATAACTCTAAATTTTTTGACTTTTCTGTTTCACTGCATTTTGGCTGTCTGTGAGCTGAAATATCTCTGCTGCTAGGACCATCACTGAGGGAAAGGCCAACTCTCAGACCATGTCAGAGGTCAGACTTAACACACTGCACGGTGCTTTGAAGCAGGTAGGAAGTTGGCGTGGGGCTCTGAGTGCTGTCATCATGCGCTCAGTTGGCGTTTGCTTGCGTTTCATACTTTTTTGTTCCCACAACTGAAACCCTTGCCTGTGCATTTGTCTCTTAAGTAAAACTGGTTTCAGTTCCTCTTTCTGGATGCCTTTCATGGCAGAACGTGTGTTCAACTATGCCGTCTTTAAAATGGTCTGCTTCTGTGTTGTCTCTTTTGATAGGATTTATTGCTTTATACATGAAGTTCAGTCCTCCTGTCTTCATCACCAAAGCCTTATATTACTTTGTTGTATGCCATGTTAAATCTTTTTCTTGATATTTCATTTGTTCTTTCTAGTCGTCCTTTCTTTGATTTTTCTGCCATGTTTATCTTCTCCATCTTTTCTCAGATTGCTTCTCTTGTGCATTTCCTGCATCGAGTATTTTTAGCCATACTTAGTTTTTTTGCTTGAGAGATACATGAGCTGAGAAGAGAGATATTAGTATTAATCCGACCTTAACTCTCATGTTGTTCTGTAAGTAGCATTTAGGAAAAGTACGAGGATAAGAATAAACTATAGAAAAATTGCTATGCATCAGCAAGTCATACAGCTACTGGCATTAACATACAAATACTACAAACAGGGAACACTAGGGACTCTGGTAAGACAAGTGCCTTTCCTTTGTCCCTATTGTATCTTACGGTATCTAGGTCCAGTTTATTCATTGCATCTAAAATCTAATATTAGCCTTCAGTCGATATTTTGAAGCTCTGGAATTTTCCCAGTCTTCATTTAAGGCTCTATGCAAATAACAGGGGAACTGAATTTACCAAGCAGGAACAGAGAGTTTATTTCACTTTTTATGAAACTAAAGTTTAACACAAATTCTCTTTTGTGTCAAGTACGTTGAAAATTATGTCAACGATGTTTTAACAAAGGTCTTTTGCATCTCTGCTTATCTGAAGGACAGCAATCCACACTGCTGCAACCAGTCATACTGGTACAGGCAACCTCCATCTTCATTTCATTCATGCCATTTGATGTTTGTAGCCCTTGCCCATAGTAAGACGAAGGAAGGTGAAAGGCAGAGCAGTTGTAGTGGGAAGTATCATGCTTGTGTGACCATCTCCCAAACACCAGTCTTATGTCTTGGAGAGATGCCATGTTGGCAGGGTGCACAGGAAGTATTTGCATAGCAAATTGTGTTATGAGCAGTAGAACCACAACAAGGTTCTTCCTGCATCTGATGATAATTGTTTGATTGGGGGGAGGGAGGGAGAAAAGGGAGGTCAGGGCGATGCCGCTCTAAAGGAAAGGCCCGCACTATTGTAAGGACAGTGAAAACAAACTGCCCCCGTGCCAAAGAGCTTCAGCGTATATGAGACAGCAGCGCTGCGCGGGATGTGGGAATATTCCATCAAGGCCGAAAAGCCCTGCGGGTAGGAAAGCTGTGGCGATGTCCTGTGTTTCCACTGCTACCTCCTTCTCCTCCCTACTTCAGAGCGATTTCTCCTCACATGCCCTCAGAACCAACTCTCACTTACTGCTTTCTTTGATGTCAGTCTTCATGTGAGGAAAAACAAAGATGTTTGAATTTTAAAATACTTACATTAGTGTTCTGTTACAAGTCTTCGGGCGTTCCTTGTTTTTTTGTGAGGGTTTTGTGTTATTTTGTTTTTTTCTCCCCAGGTTTATCTTTTAGTTATAAAAGAGCCGCAGGGAAGCCCTCCCTTAGCCTTGTGAGTTCCAAGCCCACTGTTAACATTTAACAAATATTCAGCAAGCAGAACAACCCAATGTGGTCACTGTACCAAAGCCAGATCTGGACACTGCATCAAGAAGATCACAGCTACATTGTTAAAGGCATCTGTCCCACAGCCCGTTTTTGACACACTCACTGACTTAGAAAAGGAGTATGTCATGATGGAAATATCCTGGTTTATGGCATCAAGTGGTGGCTTTTATGAGGCACAAACTGTACTAATGTTTCCTGTAAAGCAGAAGATACCTTCAAGAAGTTGGGAAGCATCTCAAGATGCAAGAGAGGCAGTGGGTTTCTCCACCCTTAAAATGTTTCTCACCACACTGCAGGCAAGATGAAAACCCAGAACGTTACTGTTTCCTAATTTATCTTAAATAGCCAAACAGAAATGCAATGTTACATGTGAAGTAACTGTGTACAAACACATTCGTGCTCTTGGAGAGGCCAGAGAAGACTCAGTCATAGAATATTTGAGGTTGGAAGGGACCACGCAGCCCTGGCCTGTTCAAAGCAGGGTCAACTAGAGCAGGCTGATCAGGGCTGTGTCCAGCTGGCTCTTTAATATCTCTAAGGACTCCACAACTCCACATCTTGACAATGTATTCAGTGATTCTGCAAATTCTCGGGTGTCCCTGAAGGCTTTACGGGGCAATGACACGGAAGTAATATAGATGGAGAAAATCAGGACAAGCAATTCCAGGTCTGTGGTAATGCCGAGTGTAAAAGGGAATAATCATTCTCTAGAAGAGCTCGTATGACTGCACTGAGAAGTATCCAGTTGAGGAGAGGTCAGAAGCTCCTTTTCTCATCTGAAAAAGGATGGACGTTTGTGGTGGAAACATAGGCATGGAGCAGAATGCACTTGTAGTGTTGTAGAGGTTTGAAGATCAAGAGAGCTCTGGCAGGTTGATGCCTCTTAACCTGTCAAAATCCAGCTGGAGGGTGATGATGGAAGCTGTAGAGAAGGTTAAGAAGAGATTATCACCAGAGATGAATTGAACTGTCAAACAGTCTACCATTAGTGCCCTGAAGGAATAAAGATTTTAATAGAAACATCTGTAGGGTACGCAGGAAAGAATATGGAGGCAAAGTGTCAAGCAAAGGGAATCTGTATACAAAAACAGAGGGCTTCCCCCTGCCTCCTGCCCAGTAAACACTTTATAACCATGTCACCGTTAAATGCTAAAAAGTAAATGCACATTTTTTGTAGATGTGTTAGTTCACTACTTTTCTTTTGGATGGGGGGTAAATTATTAGAGAGAGAAAAAGTGCATTACTTCGAGAATCTTAGGTGCATGCCTCAGTAACATGAGGGTTCACTGAGAAGGTAAAAATTAGAAAAATAGTATCAATGCTGCCCGATTAATTTCCCTCTATGATCTGAACAGTCAGTGGTTTGTTTTTTTCTCTTTTAGTTATGGAGTTTTCCTTTCTTATTAGGGTTAGGATTGCAGGCTCATTTCCACGCAGGTTTCCCTATATTGTTTTTTGCTGTGCTCCAGAAGAAGCTCTACTTGTAGCAAACAGTGCCTTTTACCCTTCTCCCTTTTAACTCTAATCTTAGAGCACTTGTTCAGAGGCATAAGGAACCAAAAGTCAATGAATTCCTTGGAATTCAGGAAGGAGTTTTCACAAGCACGTCACTGAATGGTCCACCCTCAGTGGTTCATCTGCTGAGACTATGCATTAGCAGTGGTGAATTTTGAGCCAGAGACTGATTCAGTTGTATTCTTTTCAGATGGGGAAGCTCCTCCAACTTTGTGCCAGCTCTGGAAGCATTTTTCAAACCCATGTGGTGTGTCAGTTTTGGTCATGTTGCAGGTGGCACAAATCGGTTCCAAAACGACTTTCAGCATTGTGAGACTGCTGGGACGCCCCTCCAGCTGTAGATAAAACGAACTGCTGTTCTACTTCTGATTTTCTTCTTCCTGGCTTGGTTTGTGGTTCATGAAGGTCCATTCCTGCTCTGCTAGAATTACGTTTGAACCGGCATCAGTAACATGGGAGATGTAACAACTTACCTGAAACATCTCATCTGAAAAAGCATTATTCTCACTGACGGATGATCTTGCGTTGTTGTGAGGCTGCGCTGTGTGCATGTGCTCAATTGAGTAGTTAGCCTCAAATTACTGACCACTCTGTTGAAACTGGGCACGGGCTGCCAGAGAATTTGGATGGGCTGGGGTTGGAGAATAGGCGCCCCGATAACTAGTTGTGTTGAATGGAAGTAGGGGACTCTGAGCCAAGATCTCTTCCTTGGGCTTGAAGGAAGCAGGGTGGACTCCTGTTACCGTAGATGCCCTGCAGTGTCATTCTGGGTAGTGAGGGAGGAAGGGACTGTGAGAAGACATAGTGAGGCAACTACTTGAGGTTGTAGTGGAGCTATCAGGCTGTTGGAACTCCTTTCCCTTATATAAATTTTGATGAGCAGAGTAAAAAACATCTGAGATGGAAGTCAGGCTGGAGGCTGTGATTTCCACCTATTTCCATGTATGACAGTGTGAGATGTCTAGCATGAGCAAGTCAGATGCTTGGTTTTATGCACAGACTGCAAACTGAATGGTGTGTATTAGTTTTTGGCTTCAGTACAGACTGTCCTACTCTCCAGGCCATGCTGGCCTCTCAGCAGCAGGAGATGAGCAGCGGAGAAGTTCCCTTGCAGAAAAGCTTTGTACAAATGCAGGCGCTTCCTAGGAAACTCACTGCCACAGGCATGCTCGGTGTAAGGATGGGGCTGAGAGTCCTAGCAGCTATTGGAGTATACCTCGCTCCCTTGTGTCCAAACTAGAGCTGCTTCTCAGTACCTAGAGGATTTGTCTGTGCCTGATGGGTCAGAACTAGACCTCCAGGGAAGAGTAACCCAGTTCTGTGCAGCCCTCCTGAGCTCAGCCTGAAACTGCTCTGTTTTGGTTTTGATCCATTTTTCATTTAGTGTCAGGATTTCCTTATGTAATATACAGCTAAAAGTGATTTTAAAGTACTTCGGCTTAATCGTGTTTTTGTTCCCTACCCCCACGCTTTTATGTTTGAAGGCTCCATTAGTGTCCGTAACAAAGAGAGAGTAACACAGATGGTAAACATTTTTACCACAGAACACCAGCAGCGAACACCATATCACTGATTTAGGAGTCTCGGTACTGTGCTTGCTCAGCTGTATATAATCACTCTCATTTCCTTCCCTTGTGTTTCTGGCTGGCTTAGGGAGACTTTACTGGCATGTTCAGTGAAGTCTCCCTGGCATCGCTGAGCTATTGCTCAGTTCTCATATACGCCACTTTGCGGAGCAAGAAGCTCCATACTGGAGCTGGTGTGAGGTTTTGCCTGGCATGTTCTCTGATTTCCAGAAATGTATTTTCACCAAATGTACAAGGCTAAAATGAAAACTCTTTTGGGTGAGGACAGTATCTGCCTTAGCTGCCAGGCAGCCATAGTGCTTTTGAATGCCTCCCTGATATAAAAGATAATAGGCTGAGGGAACTGTGATTAGCCTTGCCTGAGTTTTGTGGGATAGTTGCCATGGTGGAAGCTAGTGTGCGTTTGTTACAAAGCAACGATATTTTTAAAGTTTCGGTTTTCATTCCAGGAATGCTGATAGAAAGATGAATGCTGTGAATAAGGGTTGTTGGCTCTCTGTAGTAGTTCAAATAAAACTGTAAAAAAGTAATTCGGTTTGGTGCAGCATTTTACCAAGCTGACTAGCTGTGAGGTTCTTGTTTTATCTTCCTTTTTACTTTTCTTTGTACAAACAAAATAGCAAACTTAGGCTCTGTCTATCAAAAATGCATGTAGCTTTTCTTTTGTACTTAGATAAGAGAGATAATCTCTAACTAAAATTTCACATTAGGATTCTGCTTGTAAAAGAAAACACTGTCCTTTGGGCCAGAGAAGTTTTTTTAAAAACAAGCATGCACTACGGCCTGTGTAGTGGCGGCCCATTTCGGTGACTTGTTTACTGGTGTGTCTTTCATATCCAAATTCTTGGCTACAGACAAAGCATTCAAATACTTTTCTCTTTGTTGAAAAAAGAAGATGAAAATTGTCAGAAATTGGAGCCAAGTGCACATTCTCTGGAGTACCGTTTCAGCCTTTGGGAGGACCGTCTAGTGCAGAGTAACTGAAAACTCGAGCTAGGTTTGTTTGAACAGCCTAAACTTAAAGAAGAGACAGCAAAACAAATACTTTTTAATTCTTGTGCTTTTTGTATTTACACTGGCGGTGGTGTCTTCCTCAGATAAAACGTTTTGATATTAAGCAGTTCCTCTAATTTTACTGGGCTCTGTTTCTTTTTATGGTAACACACACTGTGCAGGAAGGTCATTATATGGGAGAAAAAAGCTGTCAGCATAAAAGAGAAAGTTAACATTGCACATGTTGTCTTTGTTTATGGGGTTCCTGGAATGTGTTGCGAATTGAGCCAAATGATGGCTTAAACTGTTCTTTTTAATATGCTGGACGGCCTCTCCATACGTTCTGCCAGTAACAGGTACTTCACCTTGCAAGTCCAGGTTGTAAAATTACCTGTGAAAGCATCTCCAGTGTTTCCTTTGTATGTTGCTTGTATTTGCTTTAAAGACCATTTATATTTTTGGTACAGGTCAGGGGAATGTGATCATTGTTACATTCAATTAACCCAACCGTGTGTGATAAGAACATTGAAATTAATAATGGAACACATATGGGTTGCGTATGCAAAACCAGTTTAGGTTAGTGCCGGTGTCAGTGTTGCCTGATGACTGTACATCATAGGGAGCCTTGCAAAGTTCATTGGTGATCTTTGTCTCATTTAGTATTGCATTAACATCTGTGTTACAAATCGCCATTCATCAGCTGGTAGGGTTTTTTGAGTTCCAGAAGAAAGATGAAAGAAAGTGCAGCTACTATACATTTTTTTTTTTTGAGTGCCATCCCCCAACAGGTTTCGTGTCTAAGGTTAAACCAGAGCAAAGGAGTAAAAACCCTGAATAACTGTTAGGTTACATAAGCAGCAGTAAATGCTTTGATTTTGTACCTTATTAAAAGAAGAGTAAAACCGTGTCTTCTCTAAGCCAAAACTACTGCCTTCAGTTTCTACTTGAAATGCGGTTTCCTCATAAACTGACATGGTGCTGACCAGGTGTTAACCATCTTAGGGATTCCTGCTGAACCAGTCCTGCACTGGAGTGGGGAAGGAGCCCTGATGACTTGGGACATGAGGGATCAAATCAACAATTAAAGGATAACAGTGAGCTGGGAAGGAAAGGGAAGATGACTAGCCAGGAAGGATTAGCCTGAGTCAGGAACAAATTTCCTGAAATTACTCAAGCAGGTGCTTAAAGGGAGGTGGGCTGTTCTCTTAAGGAGGGATTTTCAGAAGTGTGTGAGCCAGCTACAAGGAGGTCTGAGAGGCCAGCGAGGAAGAAACTCCACTGGGGAAGAGAAGGGTACTGCCTCCTGGGGTCAGAGAGAAAGTAGCGTACTCTTGGAAGACAACAAGATTTCTGCTCTCCCCTGTTGAGGCAATGTACGTCGTACCATGAAGGAGGTTAACGTGCTAGCCCACAGACCCTTTTCCATTGGGGAAAAAGGATTGTTTAAAGAGCGAATATATATGTATTTTCAGTGTGTTTTCTTTGTATAATATCACTAGATATTAAAAGCAAGACTTGCTGAAAGGAAAACAACTGACTGGTATAAACTAGAGAAGCAAGTTCCACAGGGAAAACCAGCATCTTTTATTAGACCAACTGATGATGTTGGGGGGAAAAAAGGCAGCACCTTAGTCCTTTGCCTGTTCCCTGCTGCAGCTTTGGTGGGGAAAGGGGGTAAAGTTTTGTCTGAGACCTTTTTACAAACTCCATTCCTGTGCTTTGACATTGGGGAGCTGGAACCAGTGGGCATGGGTGAGGAGAAGGCTTGCAGTTTCTGCTCTGAAGGGTTGGCGTAGCATGATCTGTCAGTGCAGTGTGAGCATCATTTCATGAAATGGCCTGGCATTAACAGATACTACAGCTACCTGTGTTTAGATATTACAGCTACCTGTGTTTATTTTTATTAAAATATTCTCAGATCGATTTTGTTAGCTCAAGTGTATGCACATCTGCCTTGTGAAACAAAATGAGGATTTGGTTTTCTCATTTTCAATGTGTTTCATTACTGGATTCCTTTACAAGCCAAGCTGGTATTTGTTTGGCTGAGTTCATTTTGGAGTTGTATGGGAATGGACACCTCAAATGCTAATTTCTGATTTTTATATGCACTATAACACCTACATTATTTCTTTTGGTATTAGCATTCTTTAGGCAACGGTTTTGTTCAGGGGCAATTACATTAGTGTTCAGTAAAGCTGAAACTGTATATTTTACTCTTTATGAAGTATTTATCAAAGCTTTGGTATCCATTAAACATGTCTCCCACCTAAAGGAAGAAAGCAGAGTTTATTTGGGTGTCAGCAGTTTCAACATACTGCTAGCTTCTGGCCTCAATCTAAATAAAAGGAGGGAGACCTGCAAATACCAAGTATATAAAATTCCAGTGTACTTTATTGGACAAGGAAACTTCATGTTAAAAAAGCACTGTACTTTGAATGATTTCCAAAATATATTGTTGGATTCAAAGTTGTGAAATGTAATTGCTTCTACATCCTGACAGAGCCACAGGATCTGGAGTGGCTTAAGAAAAGTGAAGACTGAAGGCCAGGTTTTCAGAGGCAACTTAGTCCCACTAAAATTAATGCAAGTTAGGCACCTAAATGCCTTTGAAATCTGGCTCCGAGCCTGTAGTTTTTGTTGCTGTTAATACTTTGGACATTTTCTTTATGCCAGCCCTTCAGTTCAACTCAAGGAACAGGAGAGGGATTTCCTGTGTCGGTCAGCAACGTGCTGTTTAGCACTGGAGCTAACCCCAAGCGCAGGGCTGGGCAGTGCTGCTCTGGGACTCGCTCTACATTAATATTGCTCTAGTAGAAGTCAAAGTTTAATTGCCGATACGACATTTGACTCCATTCTGAACTACAAATAAGTTCTGAAGTAAGGAGGATGTCAAAGAACAATTTCCCCTTCCCTCTCCCCACTTTCTTTTTCCCCTGGGTTTTGGTGTTCCTCCCAAGGCTTGTTTTGAGAAAAGAGTATATTATCCCAGCAACGTGGACATCATTGAACTGAGCTTGTTGTGTAGTCATAGTTTTATTTTATGGGTAATAATACTATGTCATTTTTAAAGGGAGGAGCAGCTTTAGAAAGTTAGGCTGGAAAATAGCTAAAAAGTATAATTTTTCTCCATCAAATTATAAAACTGTACTGTGCCAGCTGAAAGCACATAACGAGTAGGAAGTGAGCACTAATCTATTTGGCTCTGTCTGAACCTTCATATTTCTGTTTGTCTCAGTGGGAGATTTTAATATTCTACTGATGTTATTTTATATTTTGCTGACTTTCAGGTTGAGATATTGGCACTTAAAATCATGTTGACTGCCTGAATGCAAAATCAGGCTTTATGAGAATTAATAAAATCATGCTATTATGAATCTTGGAGATGGCACTAGCTGATATAAATGGTGTCTGAAAATGATGTAATGAGCTGGTTTTGCCTTTTTTTCAAAGCTCTTTTTCATACACTTGAAAGGATTTTGCAAAGGTGTATGCATATTAAGGCCCAGATTCTGCTTACATTACTAGGAGAGTATCTCTAATTGATCTAACCAACAAAGCTAAAAGTACGAATGATAGTTCTTTCCAGTAGCTACTTTATTAATCGCAAATTACTTTTGCCTGGTCCCCAGTTTGCCTTCTGATTTTCCCTGAATGCCTGCCTCCTCTCCACCACAGTTCCAGACCACGGTTATTGAACATGCAGTGGCTTTGCAGCTGATTCAGTGAGGATTGCAAAGAAGTTGGAAAGATGGGCAAAACTTGATTTAAAGTTTTGACACGTGAGGACACATACCACTATTTGTGTTGTCGAAGAAGTGCAGAATGTGCAGTGGTGAGGAATACAATATATGAGCTAAGTAAACTGCAGCTCTTGTTGGCAGCTCAATGCATGGCTGGAAAAGTGTTTTTTAAAGTAATAGCCAGAACCTTTTTATTTACTCTATAACAAAAATGGAGACACAAAAAAATTTGTAGAAATTAATTCAGCATTGTAAATTAAAAATTTATTGAAATCTGCTATGCGTATACAATATTTAGTTAATTTGTTGTGAAACTTAATTGAGTGATCTTGGAGAAATCATGGAAATCTTTTATTTATTTCTTCATTTTACCCTGCAAGTTCCTTATTCACTTTGTGCCTGTGTTGCCAGAGGGTGAGTTGACTCTGAAATTCAGGCTGAGATTTAAACAGCTGGAACAAATGGGGCATGTTATGGGGGAACTCATGAATGAGATCCAATTCTACTTGGAGATGTGAAGGCAAACTGCTGAAAAATCTTCAGATAGGAAGAGTCCTGGGGAAGCAAGAGCCTACAACCACCTCCTCCCTTTGACTCATAGTCTTACTGAATCTTGAAGCGAACCAAGTTGACAGAGGAACTGGAGAGTTTTAATCTTGTGGCTGTTCCTGAGATCGCTCAAAATAAATCAGCAATTTCTCCAAATAACTTACTAGGCTTTTAAAAACATCTGGGAATGGAACCACTGAAGTTGTCCATTTGGAAGAGTGACTCCAGACTATCAACTATACCTTAGAGCTGCTAGAACTAGAGGCTGCTGACACATTTGAGGCTCTTAGGAAAGAGCTGAAGTGTATGATTCAGCATGTCCTTATCCTTGAAAGCACTTAAAATGTGACTTAAGGAGCACTTAAAATACTGACGTGCTTTTATGAGCTGAGATCTGTATAGACATTTTTATCTTGATCTGTCATTTAGCTACGTTCATTATAGTTTTTGTTCCCTACTCAAAACCTATTTGAGCGAGCTCAATTAGTCCGAGGAAAATAGTACACACCCTCCAGTTTATGTACTGCTTTTCCCAGTAATTTGCATGTGAATAAGGATTCATAAGTAACAGAATTATGAATACCCAAGGGATCTTTCTTCATTATTACAGTTTATTTTCAGAGCTGTCTCTGCAACTCAGTTTCATAGAAAGCCTGTAAAATCTCCAGCAAATTATGAGCTTACACTCTGTTTTTCCCCACCAGAGTGAATCTTTCTCCACGTTCTCCAGAACTTCAGTGATTGCCACTGGTACAAATTTTACAAGTGTGTGTCATTTATCCAGCTTCTTGACCTTATGTCCTTATGGTAGGGGCAGTAACATGGCTACAGGCATGTTGATGCCCTCCGATAGCAAGAAAAGTAGTTAAAGGATGGATTCTTTGTTCTTCAAAAGTCAGCACCATGGAATTGGATAAGTCTACCGAATTTCAGCTTAGCCTGGTGGGAATATAAAATGAGTAACTTGCTCACTAGTATAAATATTAGATTTATACGTAGCACAGATGAATTAAGGCTAGTTAGTGGTGACGGACGTCAAGTAGGAGGCATCTAGAATACTTCCATACCCAAGAAAGCATTTTATTGGAGGCTAGCTCTACTTTTTTGTGCAAGGAGAACTTTGCTTTGATTAAAAAAATCCCACCAAAACTCCTTATACGTGTTTTAAAAATTGCTCATAGGTGTTTGTGGAAGGTGAAATGCAAAAATATGATACATAATGGAAATATATTGTCAAATGGACAAATGCTTCAGAGATGGGGAAGAAAATGATTCAAAATTCTTAGTACTTGATCATCACTTGTACGCGTGCCAGGTTGCACCTGAAAGCAGAAGGCAGAACAAATGGAGAAAATGTGCCTGCTCGGTGAAGAGTGCCTTATTTTGCATGAATAAAGGCTGGGCCTGCTTCTTAGTTAAGAAAGGACTGAGGAAATCGGAGTCATATTTTTGTGATTAGATTTTCAGAGGTGGTAGATCACTATTACTTCCATGCAAATCAGTGGAAGTTGCAAATTCTTCCATCTTTCAGAAAACAGGATATTGATAGTTTAGGTTTCTCCACTTGGAATAAGTTATTTCTCTCAATGGACGTTTATTAAGACCTGTTTTAATGTGAATTTGTCTGTAGCTTGCCAGTGACATCTTTACTATGCAGGCATGCATGGTGGCCCAGTGGGAGTTTCAGTTCACTTCTGATTATTTTCCAGGCTTTGGCCAGAGAATTTCTCAGGCTCAGATGGTTCTGAGCGATTGTTTCAGAGCAATCCCCTCCTTCACTGCACATCAGTGCCAGATTTTCAAAGATGCAAATGCAGTATAATGTGTGACAGTTCTGTCTCTGCAGCTCAAATACGTGTATTTGAAAAGGCAATTCTCTTAAGTCTGGTTTTGAAACTCCCAATGATCTTGGTGATACTATAGAGAAAAAATGAGTTCTTTCAACAACAGAGAGGGAGAGAGACAAATGTTTTAATCAGAAGAACAAAGAAAACCCATGTGTACTCATGAGTAACAGGGTTAGTGGGGAGAATTTACTTTTTTTTAATTAAAAAAGTGAAAAATTGAGTCTCGCTGTTAGACCGCTTGTTTCTGTTTCAAATGATCTGGCTGCATCATTACTTATTAATCGATACTATTTTTCTGTGCACAACGAACTTATTTATTGTATTTATATAACACTGCCTGATGAACAGGGTGGCTGCTTACAGTGCGGCGATATTGAAGTACTTTGAGTTATAAATATTTTTAATGATCCCTTTGTTGATGGATGGATTATTCCTCTCGGTAAAGGCGAGGGCTCACCCAAGTAGCTTAAGAGAACAATTTGAGTGTCAGTTTCACAAGTGAAAAAAATCCGAAAAGGAAAAGGAAGCAATTCATTCACAATGGGACATGGTGCAGAGGAGGATAACCTGCCTTCAAAGATTTTTGTTTCGAGTATTATAATGTTTAATAAATAGTTTACTTCAAAGACCTTTGCTGGAGAAAAAAAAAATAAAATAAGCAGCTTTCCTGCTATTCTTGTTCACTGGTCCAGTGTTGCTATAAGTAGCTCATATCCTGTCCTCTGTGGTCTCAGGTGGTTAGCTTTTGTTTGGGAAACTGAAGCTTCAACCGAAAGAGCTGTGCCACCAGTTAAATTATTAGGTAGTTGACAATATGTCTCGAAAATCAATGGAACTCATTGTGGAACTTGGGGGGGGGGGGGGGGGGGGTGACTTTGGCAGGGGAGGAGCGGTGTCGGTATTATTTTGGGTGATGAGCAAAGGCGACAGATCAGATCATGTAAAAATAGAAGTTGCTAAGAAAGGCATCTAAAGTAAATTCTTCACTTCCATCTTCCCCCACCACGTACTTTTTTTCAAGCATTGTTAAAGTTTCATAGAGTACGAGATATTTTGGGAGGTCATTTGATCTGTCCTCAGTGTCATGATTAGCTGTAACAAAACCCATTCCCATTTGAAGTTCTTCTGACCTGTTCTGTATCCATTTCAGTATTTCTGTATTGTTTTGTTTCTGCTAAATGTTGTGCTTTGTATTTGTGTTCCATCGGGTAAAGAATTGACTCAAGGCTTAAAGGAAAAGGCTTGGGTGTTTCCCAAATAATTACATCTTAGGTTTTCTAGTTCTGGGCATATGAACTAAGCTACTGTTTTGTTTTCTTCCATTGTTCTTAATTCTGAGTAGTTTCAAATCATTTGAGGGAGCAGTGTTATGTTGCTGCCATTCTTCTAAGCCTCATGTTTGTCCCTCACTGCGAGTTCCCATCTTTGGGGGCACAGTCTGGATCTGAAAACAAAACCATTCAGTCTCTAAGGTAGGGATCATGAAACAGAATTGCAAAGCTCCAGTCTTCAATTCATAGCCCATTGTAACCAAAACTGTAAGTGACAGGACTTTTGAAAAGAGCTGAGCAGTAAAAGCAAGGAAATTCTGGTGGAGGTACCTTCATTTCACCCATGCTCTCAGATGATTGAACGTGGACAGTTTTAAACAGGGTTTAACTCACTCCTCACCAATAATACATTTTCCTGAGATCACATCTGGTATTTAAGATCTGGAACATAACCACTAGAGCAGCTTGCTCTGATTGGAGATTCATTGGGATGAGTCCAAGGGCTGCACACCCTGTTTACCTGGGCACATCAAAGTCAGAAATTCCCATGAGTTTCCACAAGTGGATGAAAGAATGTCCCACAGATAACAAACTACTGCTCAGCGGAAAAAGGAATCGCTATCCTGTCTCTGGGAGTGTATTGTTGTATCCTGCACTTGCTTGCCAGTTAAATGGTAGGTAGTAAGAATGATGGGGCTTGATCAATGCTTCCTCAAGATGAGATCCAAAACGCAGCCCCCAGCAAAATGGCAAGAGAAAACTGAACATGTAAATGGGCTGAGGGGGATGAGGAAGATGCCTGGGGATGTTTCAGAGACACATCCTCTGGCCCTGATTTCAATGTCTTCCCTACGAAATATCCTGTATTTCCTGCCGTGACAACTCCAAGCCAATGAAACAAGAAATATTCTCCTCGCATGTAATTTTGTCTATGAGGAAGATGTTTTTGTCACTGAGGATCAATGGGATAAGGAGGAGAAGGCTGAGTGCAGGGACGAACAACAGTTCTCCAGAAACAAGATATTGTAGTCACCTGTAAGGAGGGCCTCAGATAGGCAAAATACAGTCTTTCTCCAAGACAGAGTACATAAGGCATAACACTGAGCTGTCTCGAAGTCTGTTTTTCTGTTCCATAATATATGATCTACAGTAACATCCTTGGTTACTCTGGCTGGAGGAAAGCTGGTTTTACTAAATAATCCATATGCAGAGAAGTAGAGGTGATTCTGAGAATGTTTTAGAGCTTCAGCACTGATTCTTTGAGTCTTTGCTATTGACTGCGCATTTCGTCAGAGTCATTATCCGATGACTGTGAAATACTTACTCCCCAGAACATGTCAGGGAAGCAATTACCTCAAATCAGCTCTTGTTCAACTTACAGCTAATGAATAACTATTACAGACTAATCAGTGCTGTAATGGTAATTAGTAAAGTGGGTAAAATAACTGGAAATTAAAATGATTAAACTTGCCTGTTTGGAATTCCATGTTAAGCAGTAAATGATGTATTTCTCAAATCAGAAGTAATACATGGTCACTTGTGTATTTATGCTACCCTTCCACTCAGACAAATCCTCTGCACTTCAAGCAGTTGTTTGAAAGGAGAGGACATACGCTGCGGTGATGACCAGGACTGCCAAGAAGCTTGAGGAAAATTATGCCTTGTAATCACCATGAGCCCTTTCAGCCCTGTTCTCCTTCACCATGCGTGCACACGCTCACATCCTGCCAAGCTCCTGCCCTACTCCTACAAGCTCTTCCTTACTCAAAGACTATGTGAAAGTCTTTGGTGTATACCTTCTGGATGAGTCCTTGTCTGCCAGCCCTGCAGTCCGGGGTCCTTTTCCACATCTCCAGGTCCAGTAATGTCTTCCTTTAGATAAACTGCCTGTAGAAAATTCAGAAACTATTTGTGTTTTGTCTTAAGCAAACTGAATTGCCATGGAGGAAAGCCATGAAACTCCCTCCCAACCATCCACCAGCAAATTTATGAAATAGTGACTTGCCTCATTTTTGTTTTTTCCCAGAAGGGTCTTCTGTGAAGAGGTTGTTCCCATTATCCCACTGTGATAAACCTACAGAGCTCTGCTTTCTTCTAAAGGAGAGTGTAGGTGCATTTTTCTCTCCTGTATCTCTTTTGCTAATGTTTCCTGAATCAGGGACAGCATTTTCCAGAACTGAAAAGAACAGCAGTCTGACTCACCTGCGCTAATGGCAGCGGCCAAAAATCAGACATCGCAATCTGAGATTACTTGGTCAGTAGAGAGAATCAGGTACTTCCAGGGGTGATTCTCTTCCATGTGCTTCTCTGCTTGGTCTGTAATGGGAACTGCAAAGGGGTCGAAGTTCCTTTGTGTTCAAATGAAGTTTGAACTTTGTGTTCAAAACAAAGTTCCTTCATGTTCAAACTTCAATATCTAACTTCCCTGTGTGTAATGTACCCAAGACATCTATAGGGAGCTGAGAGCTATAATGCAGGACCTACAGGTGCCCTGTAGTTTTCTAGAGCAGCATGCAGAAGCCAGATGAGACACCTTAAAGCATCCAAAGTGGCAGTGGTACCTGAACCTCACCCCTAAAGCTGGGTGAGATGTTACAGGAAGTTTCTGTTAGAGCCTAGAATTTATCGGGAGCATTACCAACAGAGTTTCTCTTTAATGTGTGATATGCTATCTAATACTTTAACTGAAGAACAAAACTTCCTTTAGGATGCCTTTCAAAATGTAGGAGATCAAGAGAAAGCCTTGTTTTGTTCCATGCTTCGTGTTGCTGATCACAATAACCCCCCCTCCACTTAACCCCCCCTAAATACATTCTTGCACAGGAAAGAACTCTTACAACTGTAAGAGAAAAGGTTCTATAAAATTCAAAAGAGAACTAAATTCTTACAGGTATATCTATTTATGTAAATATGTAAATGCACACATGTAAATATGTATATATAAATTTGTACATACACAGTGTAGATGTATATGCTTATATAAAAATATTGTTTATAAAGATTAAACTTTGGTGATAAAAAGGAAACAGTTTAATGTAAATATAAATGAATGAGATGATGATTGCACTGTGTGTGTTTGGGTAGTAAGGTTCTGCAGGTGATAGGGTAGCTTAATTTGGTTTTCTCCCCGTATGTAACTTTGTTGATGTGAATGTTAAATTAATTAGTGGAATTATAAAGCCAGTTAATAACTGGTATTTCAAATTAAATAGTCAAACGTTGGGAGAATGAGGCTGGGAGAAATAGAAACCAAAAGAAAAACAGCAGAGAAAAGAAAAAGTATTCCTTGGTGGTTGTTGTTGACTGCTACAGGTTAAATTGCCTCACTGCCCCACTGGCAAACCTTCAGTTTTGTGGACTCCAGCAGTTACAGTAGCTCTTCTGCATTGAACATATGTTGTATTGATTACTGTTTGTCATTATGGGCACTTGAAATGTAAATTGTGGAAGCTTCTCTTCTGCTTGTGGTTTAATATTTTAGGGGAAATAATTTTAAGCGTAGATTGTTCATTGCGATTCGGTTTCATCTTTATTCTGTGAAGCTAAATAGAGCGTCTATGCTATTTTTGGGAGAATTGTGGTAGATTATGGTTGACATAAGGATGTTTTTATGAAATACAGGTAAAGGGGAGGAAAGATGGATGACGCATGCTGGCTTGCCGTATTTTTTGCAAACAGACATCAAAGCAATGATAGATGTTATGTATGATCAGATTTTTTTTTTTTTAAGGAAAGGAGCAACTTTAGATTTTAATGAATTCACAGTTTTTTCCAAGAAAGCCAACTTCAGTCTTAAAACACATGTATAGAAAAGCCGTGAAGTTGTAGCTGATATCTGAAAGATGCGAACTCTAAAGACTGTTTATGTTTAAAATCACTATTCACCTCTCTCTCAGTAAATATATAAAAATGTGCCAATGTTATTCTAAAGCATTCTGCTTTTGTTTTCTTGGCTCTTACACAAAGAATATCTGAATACTAAATCAGTAGTAAAACATGAGATCAAGTGTGCTATGGAAGTTCTTTTCTTCAGTGTACTTCCTAGAATTTTCTATAAAGTAAAAGCGGGATTGCTCAGTACATGTAAAGGTTGAGGAACTTGCTAGAAAGAAGGAGCGGTACCTTGGGAGCTGGGAAAATGACTGGCGCAGCATGACTTCAGAAATAGTGCAAGCTAGGTTAAGTTACTTTAGGAAAAATGAGGGCTGCCTTAAAAAGATTAAAAAGCTGAAGGATTGTGGGGATTCAAGGACACATTTTATAAGGGAGAAAGAGCAACCAGAAGACCAGCTCCCACTGAAAGGGAGTGGTCACGGACACCTATATCTTTAATGTCTTCTAAAATTTCCTTTTCACATGTTTTACTTTAAAATTGCCATAAATGAAGTTACTTTGCCAAAGTCCCTATTTTTAGTTCATTTTGAAGTTAACAGAGAAGTCATGTCAATCTCGTTGACATTAGTTTGTTTTCAATGTATGTAATATAACTTAAAATAATTCTTAACTTATATTAACTGATATTACTTCCAAACATTTTTTCTAAATGAAAAATGATGTCTTGGGATATCCTTCCAAGAACTATAGCTTTTCTTTCTTACTCTGTTTTGAACAGAACAAATTGAAATTCATGCAGTGTGCCCTTCACAATACAGAGTTGTCTTTCACATGATACTCATGTGATGCTTAAGAGTTCAATCAATTATGTTTTTCAAGAAATGCTGAGAAGCTCTGATATTTCATTTTTGAGTTTTCCTTTTTGCTGTCTGCTATCTCGTGCAGCATAACCTTGTCAGAGGATAACGGTGTTCAGTGTGCAGTGGTGCTGCCTGGTAATTTTTCAGATGGTCACTGTACTGGTGCTGACTATGAAATTCATATTCTCCTTACATGAAACCTAAAAGAAGAAGTAAAAAGACCTGAACAAAACTCAGCCTTCACTTCAGTTACAATTCAGTCATACGCCAGAAAACTCACATTTCTGAGTATTGATTGTGTTCATTTACCACAGCAAAGTGCATTCATTGATAACTACCTGCTGGTATTGAATCAATCTTATGTGAAGCACGGGGCATTATTGTCAGGTAGGGTAAATAATATTGATTCTGTTTTAAAATGAATACGGCATAGGAGAAATTAATTTGATTCTATGAAGTCATTTAATTATGGTCTATTGACTACATAAACAGTGAAGGTCATGTAATAACATGATATCATGAGGCAAGTTACAGCTGCAAGCTTTAGCAAGGTTACCCCTCCATAATGGCAATAAACACATTTTGTTTTTGTTTTGTATTAAAGGAGGAAGAGAAATCCAATGCCTGTAATTGATCTTAAAGTAGGATCCCAATTGGTACCAAATCCTCTGACACTCTGTAAGTGGAACTATAGTCTTCACTGACCGCAGCAAACCAGGGCCTTGGTTATGTTGTAGGTCAGCAGATTTTGAAGCTTCAATTATTATTCTGACTAATGTACTCTGCTATCAAAACTCCTTATCTTCCAAAATAAGCAAATAATCAGGAAAGGGAGAAGGGAGCTGTGTTGATTATACCTTTTTGCTTGATCATCTTTCAAGCTATTGGCTCTATGAAAGAGTAGCAAGGAAGGACAAGTGCAATAAGCACAACTACCACAAACGTGAGTAAGCCGTGGAGATAGCCTTGCAATTGCTCTTGCATCTATTCCCCTATAATGATAATGAACTGTATTCAAGTAAAGTTGTTAAAAAGCAGCAGCTAAAGCAATAAAACTGTGAACCACGGAACCCTTTTTGGATTCCAGGCAACCATGCAACCGAGATTTAGTCATTGATCATATACCCCAAACATTGTCTTCATAGGCTGTACAATTAATCTTGAAGTCTTAGTATATGAGAAGATAAGTTATCAATTATCACAGACCATATGAAGAGAGCAGGAGACATTGAGATTTCGGCCAGTGCCCTGTGGCCTTTGTCTCATTTTAAATATTTAAGATCAAATAACTTGAACCCAAGTTGTAGCCGGTTGAACAGCTATCTAGAATGCAACACTTTTGGAAACAGTAGTGAGGTCAAAGAGTTGGAAGAATAAAAACAGTTGTCTGTATTTGAAAAGTAGGCAGAGGATGTGAGCCATGTGACTATAGCTGGTGGATACAATTTTATCGTGAGTGAAATTTGTCTGTAGAAAGTAATACATAGAGAAATGAAGATAGATGAATAATTATTACTAATCAATGTTACAGAAATCGACATGAACATCGGTATAGTTATATATACTTTTTTTTTTTTGACAACACTGCTTCAGTATCGTATATTCAGATGTCTTTAGGCATTGGGCTTAAAGGTCCAGAGGGGCTCAATTGCCTATTTTGGCACCTAGAGCAAGATTCAAGTGCAATATAGGTGTCTGAGACAAAGAAAGTGATCCAGGAAGCTTAAGATCCAGTAACCTTCTAAGTGTCCTCAGGACACCTAAAGTAGGTTTCACAGCTGTCTAACTAAAGGTACCTGCATCTTCTCAGCAACCCTGCTCTGGGGAACTAGGTATCAAATGCTCACTTATCCTCACTGTGCTGCTGAAACAAAGTACTTAAACTCATCTCAAGTCTCCAGAGAGAATAGTCTTAGAAAACATCTAGTGTGAGCAGGTAGCATTGAGTTCAACCCAAAGCCTAGCAGCTGTGGCCACATTCATCAAAATTCATAGTGGTAGAAGGTAGAGATGCTCACTTCTTGCAGCTCCCTTTGCTGCTGAGAGTGCTTGCCTAGAAGGCTGGAGGTAGGAGTTCTGTGCTGACTTCCACACAACGGAATTAAAATCTGCTCTGTCTCTACAGTATATTGTAATTGCCAAGTCTTAGGGTGGTAGAGGGAGAAACCTAGTGCTCGAGCCATTCTGCTGGGAAAGCCGGTTCTGGTTCCCATTTTCAGAACCATTCCCCTGTGTCAGACTAGGCAGCTGGGTAACTCTGGGAGCAGAGACCAGAAGGCAGTTTTTGCCTCTCCCTGGCTGAGTTCCTTAGCCTTTAACCACAGAACCAGCTTTGTTCCTTCCTTGTCCCCTTTCTCCACTCGTGACTGCATAACGGCCTGCCTTACACAGCAGGAACAGTCGTCTTTGAGCACCCTGTAGTCAAATTTGTAAATATTTAAATTACTGAGTCCATTTTGAAGTATGGAGTGCTAAGTTGCATCTTGATTGTCCTTTCAATATATATACCCTGCTTGGTCACGTGTGTTGCGGTTTTAGTCACCTACTTATGAAAGTCCTCCTTTAGCACCCAGAGCAAGATTGCCTTGTCAGCCAAATTCCAGCCATGTTGGATGCACTTAAGTTTAGAAAGAAAAGAGAAAAGAAAAGAAAAAAATATTTTTTTTTGCAATGTGTCTCACTTCAAAATTTTATTTGTAAATACTGTTATAAGACTGATCTGTTCAACTTTGATCTTATCCCACTGTGAAACGTTCTCAGTTCTATTTCTTTGCAAATTTGACAGACAGACTGGGGAGCTTTAAAGCATCAGAATAACCTGTGTGTTTCTTCCTAACATAGTACTAAGTAGTGAGAGTATTGTGATGGATAAAATCAGTACTAGTTATTGCCAGTCTTACAACCCTTTCCTTCTCTTCGTCCTCATTTTACTCTACACACCGATGCTCAGGAATTTGTATTTCTCAGCAGCGTTCTTTGTTGTTCCTAGTTTCTTTTCCTGTTCCCACACCAGGTTTATGTAATTATTGATACACAGACTCACTCAGGTTGCTATTTATGCCAAGTGTGATTAACTGGTATGTTGAAAATAGACATATAACTATGGATGTGTTACCCTACCATGCTTTTGCTGCTAAAATTCTTTCCAGTTGACTAGTTTTCACCTTGTGGCCAGTGGATCACTCCTAGTCGTCTCCTGGGGTAGAGAAATTCACTGTATGATTAACAACAGACTTGAGAATGAGTTCAGGTTTCTTGTGAATAGTGGTTTTGGTTTTTTAAAGCAAGGAACCACAGTTAAAGAAACACAACCAAGTTCTCTAATGATCAAAATAAGTGCGCTACAAGTTGCATTTCACCTTTTTAAACCAGCAGAGGAATTAGCCTGGTGACCCTGGAAAATAGCTCTTGGACCTAAACCAGTAGTAGCCGCAAGTGTAATAGTCCAGATCTTCTGTAGGTTGTCTGAGCAATCATTCTGTTGGATTACACTTCAGAAAAATGCTGGTGTGAGAAATAAACGTAGTTTAGATACATAGTAAGATAGAACAGATGTATAAAATGCATCTCTAAAAGAAATCCTATAATGGCAATTGCAAATATATTTCCCATGGCATAAAAAAAGATTGTTCAGTGAAGTGAAGAGTAGGACTGATAAAATATTTATTTAAAGTCCGTTATCTTTGAGTTTCATTTGCATTTAAAGAAATATTCCTAGCTTGCTTTCTCCACTGTTTTCATTATTGTCTGAAACATTTTCACACGATCCTTTAATTGTTATGTCAAAAATTGAGTCAGGAGCAGAGATGAAAATACGGAGATCAATATACTCTGTGCTCTGAATGCCTCACAAAAATGTAGTCTAATTAAAAAAATAAATACTAAATCACTTTAACCAACAACTTCAAAATACTGCCCCGAGGACAGAGGTTAAATCAATTATGAAGTAGTGGCCAAAGCTCACACACTAATAACTTCGGGGGGGAGGGGGGGGGCGGTTTATGAGTTGTTAACTGAGGTGCTCTAGTCTGATCTTCGTTTGGGTGATTGCATTCTACTGCCCTAACAAGCGTAATTGCATACAGCAATGTTCATCACTTCATCCCCAGTCCCAAATCCACTGAATAATGTTGCTGTTCACTGGTAAGTGACTCCCAGGACTCACTTTCTACCTGAGCCTCTTATGTGAGTGTTATGGCTTTGGGCTAAGACAGCTCAGTCATAAATTGTCTAATGTGTATTTGGCAATTATTAACTTTGTATCTGTGTGAGTGAAGTATTTATAAATACAAGCCTGTTTTTGAAATAGCTGCCCCAATTCATCAGCGCACATAAGGGATATGTTTGACTACATGAGTGGTTAAAGCTGAAAATAAGACGCTAGTCTTTGAGAGGTTTCTTTTTTCAATCTTTACTATCCATTTGATCTCAAATTTTCTTTTTTTTTTCTCTCTGCTCTGCAATATTTTATGTATGATATGCAATGTCAGTTGAAAGAAAAATGTAGAAATGGTCCCTGGAGCAGAACTGGACCCTGCTTTCCTGACTTCTGGGTCACATCTGGGCTTGAAGAAGGAAGTAGCTGTATTACTTGGTTCTGAAGAGGTGCAGCAGCAGAACTCTAAACGTGTATTTTGAACCAGGGAAGAGGTTAGAATATAAGTACCTTCAGTGTTAAGTGACAGATGATCAGGGGTTTGTATTGCCATTTTGGATTTAGGTGCTTCAGTTCTGCCTAAGTGTCCTGCTTTGGGTATGTAAGTCTTTTATTGGAGCTAGCCCTTAGATGTTAGCAAAGATTGTCATGTAAGGTTTGAATTATGAAAAGTACTAGTCTGTAACGTAAAAGAGCATTTTAAGTCCTACATGAATAGTGCTGCTAGTAACCATAGGTGCAACAGCATGTATTTCTGAATTACAAAGATTAGAGAATGTGCATCTATTGCTAATGTAGATATCCATCCTAATACCATGAAATGATCCCTGGAAATTTAATGGTAGGAGATGGGTATAATACTGGTGCTGTAGCTGCACTATTGCTGAGGCTTTCATGATGATTTAGTATTCAGAATAATTAAGAAACATAATTTAAAACTGTTTTATTACATATAATAAAATTTATAGAGTTTTTGTGGATTTTCATAATCTTGCCATCAATCTTTTTTGTTAATTTTATTGTATCTGAAATAAAAACTAAGCTTCCTTAAACTGAGGAATGAAAAAGTAGAGCACAACTTTCCCTGTATTATTTAGTAGTTTTTCACCAGCCCCACCCGGAAGAAGACAGTAAGGATGAGGGATTCATTTTTCAAACCAACAATTTTTTTCCAGGCAGATACATCTGTATTAATGTGCAGTGTAGCAACTCACTTAGTTCTTATTGAATTGAAAGTTCTCACTGAAGTATCTTGGGTGAGACCATGAAACTGAAATCTGTGGACTACTGACAGAAACAAGTCCAGGACAAAACCAGATGCAGGATTTAAAGCCTCTCTATCTCAAATCTGAACAGTAATGCTACTAAAACCCCTTAATCAGTTGCCAGGTTGTGTAATAGCCGTGGTGTGAGGGCAGAGGGTCTGGCAGGAAGACGTACAGAAGAGATTATCACACAGTTTGTGTAAAGCTGCACCATCTTTGATGGCTTGAGTTCTCATGCATGTAGTCACTCCTTTCTCGCAGCTTCCCCTCATGACCAGCTAGTCTCCTGCGTTGAATTTTGAGTTTGTAACAGCCTTACAAATGCATCTGGACTTGCCCAGGTTCAAGGGGCTTCATATGTTAACTTCCCATAATCCATATTTCAATCCAGAGAGCTTTGTAAACTGAATCCAATCTCTGTAAAAAGGCCTTGGTTTCCTACATACATTTTTCTCCAGTTGTAGAAGTCATTGTGCTAGCTGCTCTACAAAACAAAACAGAAAGATGCTGTGGCTTACCAAGTAGTACTTGGAAGCACTCCAAGGCAAATTAACAGACCAAGCTCTAAATAGTGCTTGCCCAACCATTAGAAAACTTTGTAAGCTGTGAAAGAATGCAGTTTGCTCTGCAATTTTCTCCCTATGAAACGTACAGACTAAAACCATTTTTGCAGTCAGTGGAAAATAAGACCTATCTAAATGTTCTGTATGGTTGTAGGTAACCTCACGGTGAATGAAAGGCCTCTGTGCTCTGCTTTGTCTTCCATTTAAGTGAATGCCAAAAGTAGTGCTGAGCTTGAAGGGAAGAGGAGTCAAACATTTATTATTCCATGGCCACCCAGAGGGGGAAAAACATTGGTGTCTAGAAATTAAGCAGCATTTGTTTGACATTTCTGTAAATCAATTCTACTCAATAGCTTGTTTTTTCTAGAGGGGGATGTGTCGTGCCCCAAATCAGATAGTACTTTTCAAAACGTACTTCCTTACGGAACAACTTACAAATTTGTAGTTAACCAAAACGAACCAGGCTGAAAAATAGTAAGTATCCTACAGGTGTTGGGTTGCTATATAATTGGTACTACAGTTTTACATGTCTTTGTTGGCTTTTCCCTTTTTATAAGTTGTTACCTTATATATATCACCCAGGTCTCTAGTCAAACCAAACTCTACAGGTTGTTTTTGTGAGCCTTGTGCAGTTCATTGTCAATGGACTTGCTTTTTATGGTTGTGAGAATCTATTACTCTAACAAGGTACCTTAGCAAGACATAAAGACAACTTGGTAGTCACCTGTGGCCAGTGCAGTTCATTGCAACCTTTATTAGTTGGACATCTGCGTAACTCTTCTCCTTGGACAGTGAACTCCAGGACAGTTGAACCAAGCTTCTCGCTGAAAGATGTTTAAAGACTTGGTTGTAGTGGTATCATTACCACTCCCTTACAGCTACTTTCCAATTATAAGAAGAGGAGGAGGGCAAGCGGCTACTTATGAGGCAGCATATTCTTATTTCCAGAATACTGAGATTTTGTCTATAATACAATTGAAATCTCAGAGCAAACAATTATTATAGTTACATGTAGGTAATGGAGGCTCAAAGTGGCAGCACACTTTGTCTTGCCTGCTACCACTGAGTCTGCTCCATCACCTTCTTTTCCTGCGTGCATCCTGTAACAGTGGTCACTAAAAGTTGATTGTGCCTTTTTTTTGTTTTGGTTGGGTTTTGTGGGTTTTTGTTTGTTTGTGTTTTGGGGTTTTTTTTTGGGGGGTGTGTGTGTATTTTTTTGAAAAGCAAAACCAAAAACCCGTCCCATTTTGCAACCATCTGCTTGTTCTGTGCTACATGATGAAGAGAGAATTGCATGGTTCTTGTCAGTGGTTACATTTTTATTGTTATATAATAAACAGGTCAAATGTTCTTGCCCATTTAAAATACTTGTAGGAATCAAATGTGTTGGGTTTTTTAATTTTATTAATACCTGTTAAAAACCACTGTATTGTATAATGGGGTTAGTTATGTTTAACCACACTGTCTGTACATAGTTGATAAGATATATTTTTTCCTACTAGAGATCATATTCCATATTTAGGGGGTATGATTTTGTAAACACTTAGGCATGTGATTTGCCTTATACTAACAACAAGTTCTGATGGCTACTGATGGCCTGGTTACATGTGAAAAGTTAGGCAAAAGCCTGCAGGACTGGGACACATTTCAGAAAACAAGTAGTTGCTTTTTCTTGTACAGATTTTTTTCATGTTCTTTTTCAACAGATTTTGTCAGAGAAATACATATTATTCCAGTAGGAGCTTCCGGTGTTTTGGGACAAAAAGCAAGTTGCTAATGACATAACTAAACCATTTTCACAAAGTTGCAAGCGTTGTGGCAAGAACCTGTTTCTAACCAACCTGCAGATGAGTTGAGGCAGTGGTGTGTGTCGTATGTATGTTCCACATGTGGTACTCAAGGCAGTTCTCCCTGGGTTTTTCATTAAATAGCAGATATAAAGTAAATGTTTGAAGTATAAGTTGACCGTATTTGAAGCATAAGAGTGATGAAAGTGATGCATTATGTCACTGTAGCATATTGACATTATCAATTATGTGTTATTAAACAGCTTAGCTAACTGAATGATTTACCTTGTGTTTAACTGCCTTTTTCAATTAAAGGTAGCAAATGCTGTAGAACTGGGGCACAGTCATAGAAACCATATATTTTCTCCTGTTAACACCAGCACTGCTGACATGCAAGTGATGGGAGTGTTGGCATTTTGCTGCAGGCTCTAATGGGCTAGTTTAAATGGTCTAAAAAAAGTGATTAATGATTAGGAACAGGACTGTTACACAGCTTCACAGCTCTTTTCCTCAATGCGTTTCCATTTATGTCAACT
Organism: Mycteria americana; assembly: GCF_035582795.1. Classification (NCBI taxonomy): domain Eukaryota; kingdom Metazoa; phylum Chordata; class Aves; order Ciconiiformes; family Ciconiidae; genus Mycteria; species Mycteria americana. The sequence continues at coordinate 162,327,232 of NC_134365.1, read as the reverse complement.
AGCTGCACACTTGGGAGGTGTTATTTCAAAGTAGTCAACACAGGCTTTTTTTCTACTGCCATTTGTTTCTATTTCATAGGTCCCTTTGGTTGGCCAGTTATAGCTAGTGTTTCCTTAAAGTTGTAAGCTTCAGTGATAAAGGAGGATAATCCACAGGCTTTGTATGTCTGGTGACCAAAATCTAAACTGTTGAACTCTACTGTCATTTCAGAGCAGTGACTGCTGTCTTTAACATCACTCTACTTCTGTTTGGTGTATTGTGTTGGAAATAATTTAAAGGTTCCCCTCAAAGTAATTGAAGCACTTCGTCAACCAATACGTGATTCTCTTCTGCTATTCACTTGATTTTGCAGCAAGCAGTAATTTGTACATTAGCAGTGCTTGTTTCTAACGGCTAACTGTCCACCCCCAAGCCCTCCCTTATATAGATAGATACACATATACATATATATTTGTTATGTGTATTTCTTTGGGAGCTGAGGTCAATAAACACTACTGCAACGCTTCACCACCCCCCCCCCCCAATTAGCTGCCATGTGTAGGAGAAGCAAGTAGTTCCAAAAGAAAATTAAAAACAAGGTTGGAAAATGCCATATCTTGCTCTTTTTAATGAACCTTAGGACAGTGAGATATCTAGTAAATATAATGCATTCTCTTTGCTCTTTTAGGCTAAGGCAATATCAAACGCTGAAGAATAGTGGGGACTGAACACTCAAGGGGAAGATACCGTGTATTTTTCAGAAGTTTATTTCACTGTGCTAAGATCTTAGAGCTTGTGGCTGAAAGTCAGCATTTGCTCTTAAGAATCGTGTTGTGAGTGAGGGGAATATATTTTCTTAGAATAGGACATTGAGTAGTATTTTAGTTGCTAGCATTTTGTCTTGGCATTTTGTTAGTGATCAAAGTATGAAGCTAAGTCTTAGTTGTGTGCAAGTTCAACCAAGTTTTCTGAACAAGAAGCTTAAGAAAAACATTTATATAATAATTTGGGGGCAGAGGGGAGATGATTTAAGTGCAGTGGCATTGGCTTCAGCACATATACTAGAGCCACTCTTCTGCAGAATAGTTATGCCAAACAGATTTGCAGTGTCTGTAGGGGAAGAAGCATGGCTCGAAGGCGAGCATGTCACCCAGTTGGCTTGTCCTTGAATGTGGTGCTCAAGATGGCATTGGAGCTCATCTTCCTTTCATAATGCTATTTTTAGCCACCTTTGACAAGAAACCAAGGCTCAGGCAGGCATGCTGGATGTCCGTCATGTGCTTGACCACCGGCTTCCCAGTAACTTTGACTTAGTTGATCGACTTCAGCCAAATGTAACACAGGGGGAAGGGTCCTAAAAGCATTGCGATCCAACCTATTTAGTGAATAAAAGGTGTCCAGCTGGACGAGAAAGCTGCAGCTCGGTGTGGTAGAGAGTGCAGGCAGAGAGTTTGGTCAAACTCACCATTTATTTAAGGTGAGAGAATCTGCACTGGAGAGTGCAGGTACGAACGCCTCCAAGGCTGTAATGCTGTTCTAGAGATGACAAACAACTACAAAACCTGTCCGTGAGAAAGCAGTCTTCGTTAGTCCTGGTGCTGAGACAGCTACTTGTTACTTCTGAGAGATTCTCCTCTCCTGCTTCCGCAGTACCTGGAGAGGGATTTTCAGAGATTTTCTTGTCTCTGTATGTGCACGGCCTAGAATATATGGTGGTGTTACTACAGGTGCGTGAAGCTGCTTCCCTTCTTCCTCCTTATTAGGACATTTACTTAACCGGTAGCTGCTTGAATGCCTTCAGGGTTGTTTTTTTTTTTTTGTAGCACAGACACAGTTTCTGTTTAAAGAGTCTGCATTTCTGGTCCACAGATGGGTCAGGGGAACATCTGCTCTGGATAGTTTTCAAGTGTTACTTATTACCTCAGGCCCCCAAAATCCGGGCAGCGTGGTGACTCTCCCCAAGGCATGCCTGCCCTGCTACTTGTCTTTTGGAAGCCTGTGTTGAGGCTCATTACACACATTTATTCTTCAGTTTTCTGCTTGGCTCGGGTTCGCAACTAAGACTCTGTTCTGAAACGATGATGTAAAATCCATATACTTTTTCTTACACATCAGTGCAGCACTTTTCCCCCCGTAGTTCATAGTAGTAGTGCTTGTGGGCAGGTTTCAAAGGAACCTCGTCTCCATATGGTTTTACTCGATAATCCTTTATCCACCATCTTCAGCTCTCATTCCGTTGCTTTCTTGCCTGTGGCTACGTTTCTATCTCTGCATCAATTAGCACAGTGATTTATACAACAAGCAAGCAGTTTAGAGGTAATGGTACACAATTAACATCTCATTCCACCATAAAGGGTATGCTAAATACCCCAGTCACTGCTTTCTCTGCCTGGAATTGAAATAAGTGTTTGTCCTAATTCATATGCTATCTGATGTGAAGTGGGCCTGCTTTGTACGGCACTACCCCATTAATCTAATTATAGATAGCTGCAAATGAAGTGCTGTCTGAGCACAGAGGCTGAAGAAAATAGCGCTTTTGTCATTTAGCATGACTCTGTGAAGCAAGATCGCACTTTACGCGGCAGCACGGCAAAATGGGAATCTGAATGATATTGCTGCCTGTTGCATCTTTCCTAATTACAACAGCATTGTAAACACAACTGGGCGCTGATATAAATAGAGCTGTAGATACGCTGTCATGTGGCTTGTAGGAGAAAATCCTTAGTGTGCTGTTGTATTAAATGATGCATCCTGATTGACAGCTACCTTGAGACTGCGCTGATGGAGTTGTCAAGGCGTTGTGCTAGCAGGCTGCTCCACCGGCTGCCTGCAGCTGGAGCCGGCTCCTCTCCGCCGCCGCCCGGCCCCGCTCCGCTCCCCGCTCCCCGCTCCCCGCTCCGCTCCCCGCGCCCGGCGGGGCTGCGCGCTGGCGCCGAGGGGAGCATCGCCTCCGCTCCCGCCCGGCCAGCCGCCGTCTGAGGCGGAGGGGATGTATCTTTGCGTGGCGTTAACCCTCGCTAGGTTTCTCCGGAGTGTTAATTATGCATCACACAAGGAATGGAAAGTGGGAAATGTGGCTGAATTACACTTCTATCTAATTAAGGTGCTGCTGCTGGACTGTGTACTCTCTGGTGGTGAGGCTCCTCTCTTTTTTCTCTCCCTTTTGCTGCTACTAAAGGCTCATGATTTTTGTGGCTGTTTTGGTTTTTTTTTACCTTTTTTTTGTTGTTTCTTTTTTTTTTTTAACTGTCTCCGTAGCATGTTGAGTGTTTGCTCTTCCATTAGACCAAAAGTGCCGTTATTTTGTGCAGGTGTTAATGCCAGCCTCACCACCGCCCCGTGGAAGTAAATTAGCTCTAGAACTCAGAGCTCGGAAAAAAGCCGCTGTGATTTGCAAAATGTCATTTATCTCCTTGTTGAGTGAGAAATCCTTGCCTCTGAAAGAAGGTGCTGCCTGACGCCTTCAAGTAATACGGAACAAATACATCGTTTTCCTGTTTAGGTGCCGTGATGGAAATCTAAGCAAGGGTATGGTCACGATGTTAAAATGTGTAACGGTTAATGAAAAAGGCAGCGTGCTCATTGTGTTCAGCCCTGGAACATTGCTTAGTATTGCTTTGAATGAATACTGAATAACGTACTCCTTGTGAATCCATGATGGTCAAACCGCAGGTGACAGCAATTAAGTGAATTGAGGCAGGATGCGGATTAGGAATGTTAAAGGGAAATTATGTGACCACAGTTAATAAATTTCACTGATTCCAAAAACGAGACTGTAAGGTTAGTGAAAATAATGGAGACGCACAGCAGACAGTTTCTCTACTGAAATCTGAGCTGCATAAGATTTTCACCCTTCTGCCCACAAGAATGACAGGCGTTTGAAAAACATGGTCGAACATTTAGGTAAAGCATACTGAAAATCCACATCTGGTCAGCAGTCCAAACACTGCCGTAAGTAACATGTGGGTAGTGATACGTTAGATTGCTCTATAAAATCTCCAATGGAGTTTGAACACTTACAGCTTCTGGGGACATGAGTTTCAGGTGTACAGGGAAGATCATATTTAAGAAACTAATGTGAGATGTAACAGAGTGCAGTTTTGGGCATTTTACTGAAGATTTACAATATTCTGTCGTACACAGCGAGGGAGCCATATCTGTGCAAACTACAGAACTTGTTTTTAAGCAAAGATGGGGTCAGATGTGCCCTGGCCACCTTTTTTGTAGCAGCCGGTCTACTTCTTGTCTACTGACTTGGGGGATCAGTATGGTATATATCTACAAAAAGCCTCCACAAAACCCAAGGTATAATTTTCACTGCATTTGCTTTCTTTCCCCCAACCCTTACTCCTTTGCACTGCTATTATTACACCTTTTGGTTTTCTTCTTTTTTGTCACAGAGATTTGGTTGTAAGAGGTAGTTTTGCATTACATAAACATCCAATTCATTTAGCGGGAGAGGTAGGACAGGATACTGTTACCCTTAGAAAACTATTAAGTAACATCACTTTTCCCTGCTGTAATTTTTGTCAACTGATTGTGGACTCCAACAGTCTTGTGGAAAAGAAACACCTGTTTTCTATGCCGTCAAAAGCTGTACGGCTCCTTTCGGGTACCTCTTTATTAACTTTGCTTTGGCTGGCAGAATTAGGCTCTGAAACCCTGCGGAGTGGAGCGGTGGATGGTGACAACTACTCATCAGCGGAGATCTGATGGCTAGCAGATTTCCTTGCTCTGAGAGTCCACCCGCAATCTATTTATGACTCCAACAGATGTTTCTTCTGGTTAAGGCCAGTGGAAACCTTCTGGTCTCTATTTATAACCCAAACTTCACAGCCTGCCCCAATTTACGCCCCTTCTTTCTCCCATCTCCTCCTCCTCCTTGTGAGGATGCAGGAAAAAAACCCCGAACCGTGTCCGCACGCCGTTAGTAGCATATCAAAACTTCTGCTTCATATGTTCAGTGTTGTCCTCACTAAATCAGAGGCACAGCAGCAGTGTTACTCATGTAATGAAGAAAAGTGGTATGTTCTTAATTGTCTTTGTTTTAGCGGCACGGGCAGGCGTTGCTTGACGTGGTCTTCCAGAGAGCCTTGAGGTTCCCACTGAGCCGCAGGCTGCACCTCGGTGAGGTGCAGAGCCCCCCTGCACCCCTCTGCACAACTCGTCCCCAAGAGATAGGAAACAGCGTTACAAAGGGACGCTGAAGCGGGTATTTAGTGGGGTCCAGCCAGCAGCAGAAATACATCAAAGGTAATCTTAAAGAAGGAACCTTTCTTTGCGGCTTTGTCTTTTTATATTCTGAAAGGTCATTTGTGAGCCAACTGTGCCAAAAAAGGCCTTTCCCCAGAAGTTTACTGTTGTTATTTTTTACTTTTTGATTACAGTAACTTGCTTATCCCCCAAACAGACTAAAGAACAATAAACAAATACAAAAGGAAAAGGAACAGCTCATCAATAACAAAGACCTGCGTTTTAAAGCTTTGAGTGTACTGACTCTTACATCTCACTCCAAGCAAAGCAGGAGTCCTGCAGAGAAAGGAATCTAAAAGATATGAAAATTATAAAGATAGTAAAAACAATGTTTGGTAGGGATATTTTAGCTTGGTGTGGAGAACTGAGCTTTAAAGCGCAGCGTACTGAGAAACATGGTTTTTCCCCCACTGCTGTACGTTGTGGAGCGCATAGGGAATTCTGTATTTCAGTCCCTGCGAAATACTGTAACCTAGATGAATGCAGAAGGTCTAGCTTTCGCGTCAAGTTTAAATTTCGACATTGGGCAGCTTGGAAGTCTTATATGTGGCTTAAAAAACTAAATGGCATCTAAACCTAATCCTTTGAAATCATATCAAAATAGTATCTTGCAAGAGGCAACAACACAGTCCACAAATGTAACTTATTTCTGTGTTCTTCCTTTTTTTTTCTTTCTTTTTTTTTTTTTTATTTTCAAACTCTGAGTACAAAGAAGACACTAACCATGGATACTGAAACTGTGCAATTTGGTGTAATTATATTCCCCCCCATAGATTTAATGAAGGACTTTTAAGTACAATTTATCTTTGATAAATAGTCCCTCTGCACAGAATGTTTATTAGATTGACAGCAGAATACACTCTGCAAGCTTTTTTTCCTTGCCACTTATGACTCAGATGAATTTTAATAGGAGTAAAAAGCTTTTATTTGCACAGTAATTTCACTTAAGGATCATATCCTTCAGAAACTGGCAGACACTTGTATGTCTTGATTGCAAAACAGACACTCAAGAGTAAAGAAACATGCATAAGATGTTATTATTTGACTTGTCACACTGCTGCAATTCTATTTGCAACTTATGTCATCAAATCTCCTATAGGCATCACCTCCCCTCTCCCTACAGCATACATGCAAGTGTGCATACGTGCATGCGTACGAACACACACACGCGCTTTACTTTGAGAAAAAGAAACTGCAAGGGGCACACCGCATTGAATGTAGTTGCTTGTGCAGGGAGAGAACTAGCTGTATTTTGGGTTGGAAAACGCGAGTGCCACAGTCTTAATTGTCATGATGGTGCCTGCGGGAGGCTTGGAGTTAAAGCAGCTTTTTGCATACAAAATGGTGCTGGTTTCCCTGTGCCGTATCAACTGTAACCGAGGCACATGTGTGGGAACGGGTTCTCAAATCTTTGGGTGCCACTTAACAGCTTCTGGGAATATTGTTGTGGCATTTTATTACATTTCCCGGGGTGGGGCGGGGGGGGGGGATCAGTTCGTTTAACCATTTGCTTGTATTTCTGATTAGAAGCGAGTATTTCTAACTGAGTGGCTGCACCGTTCGTTGCACATGGTCTTGTGTGTCCAAACACCGTTTATGGAGGATGATAATCCTCTGTTACGTTGTTTTAATTTGGCTTTGAAAGCTGCTTTTTAAAGATGTCATTGCAGAGTTAATCACCTTTTGCATGCATTTCTGAATACCTTGTTCTACTCTCTACAGAAGCAGAAGGTAGAGTCCCCCTTTACCTTCACCATAAGGGTATCGGATTTTTTCTGTCTGTGTAAAAATGAGAAGTAAAGACGTTTTATTGCTAATAAAACAATAGCTAATTGTTTTGGAGGAGAACATACTGTTCAAAGCAAGGTGTTGAACTTTACATCAGCAAAATACACATTTGAATTGTAAATGCAGTTCATCCAATGCTTATTATTAAAACCTTTCTTTAAATTATTGATGAACTGTGGTGCTGGTCTTCACGCAGTTGGCCTTGGTGAGGCAGGAGTTTCACGCAGAGACCTGCTGCCATCTACTGGCTTTTTTGCATTCATTTTCAAGTGCACTGGGACAAATGTGAAGGCCATCTGTCTAAAAGCAATGAATGATCTGTCAGAGTGATTCCAAGTTTTTAAAAACCAAAAGCCTGGAGCTGAAATTAGTGTACACACCTGTATGTTTTCGGAAAGGTCTTGTTTAAAAGGATGCTCTCAGACACTTGAGGTTCATCACACTCTTTTCCATTTCTAATTGCTATAAAACATACTAGAGAAAACATGATTTTTTCTCAGGGTAGATAACAGCTGCTGAACAGTTTTTATTGCAGATGAAATATATTCAGATGATATATTTCTAAAATGTTCCATCTTTCTGCCTGTGCATGAAAAAATGGAAGTGAAATTGTTGAATATGTTCTAATCGCAAAATCTAAGCAAGTTATTCACTTTAAACATTAAATACATGATAAAAATAGATGTTTAAAAAGTAAAAGTAATGTTTAAAGTTAATCATGTCATTGAAAGTCTGGCAGACTTTCCCAAGAAGTCAATTTCTAATTCAGCACAGCACTGGAAACGAATCCCTCAATATTCCTTACCCACTAAAGATAACGTGCAATAAGCGTAAGGATATTTCTGTTTCTTTTAAATTTGTATCTCCCCTCTCTACCCCCAATTTTTAAATGAACCTGACATTTCTTTACTGTACTTGATTCTTTCCTTTTATATGCTCATTGCTGCAGTTTGGGATTGCATATTTTTCTTTCTGCATCGTGAAAATGAAACTGAATAAAGATTTTGAAGAGTGATTTTTAGACACTCCTGTGAAGAATACATAACAGATGTACTATATAAAAACATGCCATAAAATAGTGCAGATTATTGACTGGAATTCACCAAGGTGCAGTTTTCTAAAACATTCCTCTTCCTATTCTTTAGTACAAATTACAAATACTGACGAAGGTTGCTGCAGAGCTGAGCAAGTACATGCCACAGAAAGCAGCAGAGGACACCTCCAGCATTTTGAGATCTCCCATGCCTGGAGCAGTGGTGGCAGTTTCTGTCAAGCCTGGGGACATGGTAAGAAATGTGATCTATATATCTGCATTTTCATTATATATTCCACACAAATTTCTCCTTGGTGCAACTGAAACTACAGGTCACAGGGTTTTTTTTTTTTTTTACGTCACCTGTAGAATAAAGTGTGCTGCCTTTCATTTGAATTAAAAAACTAATAAGGATGCACGATTCAAATTAAACTGGCTTTAAAAGGAATGTTCTTAGCTGGGTACAAGCCCACAGCTGAAACTCAATGAATAGCTTTGTTTTTTATGACAAATGCCTTGGTAGGGAAAAAAAAAATTGTGCGTGTGTGTGTATATGTGCATGTAAATATATGTAAGTATATTTGTGCTGTTAGTACAAGCAGGAGAGGATTGTGGATTTTTCTGCCTTGAAGCAATGAAAATATACAAAGCACAAGGGACGCAGGGTAGATATTTAACTTTTTTGTCCTTTCCTCCCCCTGTTTTTTTTAACAATCCCCATGTTAGCATTTTGCAAGACATACAACTTTGCTGAATTGGGAATTCCCAGTCTCTTATGGGAATCCTCTTGTCCTGCAGAAGGAATAAACTTGACATACGGAAGGGCAACAGAACACGCTGTTGCTGTCCTGGGGATTTCCAGTGCTGCTTACCTCACGTTGAGCTGGAAATGAATGTAAACACAGTGTTTTAGACTTACATCTAAATACTCACTTGAACTCAGCTTTATATGAAATTCTACCACATTGTATCATACGTTATTTCTAAGGTCAGGGCCCTTATCTCTCATAACCATTGAAAGCAACAGAGCGATGCAGACCAGGAATATCGGAATTGGATTGTGCAGATTAATTTTAAAGCACTGTTGTCAGTTAAATGATGCCATAAACATGTATGTGGCACTTAGATACACACAGAAAGCTTTAGTCACAGAGTTCATAATTTATGGCAATGAAACCTAGATTTTCTTGAGAGATGATATAGAAGTGGGATCAAGATCTCAAGTCCAAAATTAGCTCTGCACTTACTATGTGACGGTCAGCAATCGTGCTGGTAAAGTGATTTGTTTGCTTACATTTTGCTATAACGGGACTTTTGTTTTCAGAATATATGGATATTTCTGACTATTTACAGAGAGAAGGGAGTCATCATGTTAATAGTAAAGATCCGTAGGTGCAAATGTTTATAATAATGAAATAAAGACATTTCTGAGAAAACAGAACTAAGTACAGCTGAGTAGAAATTAGCAGGCGAGAAATTCTTTTAGCTTCTACACCTAACTTTCTGGTTTTGTGATCTATACATGCACACACACACTGTTTATACCTTTAAAACCAGCAGCACTCAATTAAAATTAATCACTGTCATCGCGTGGATAGAGAAATTTGTATTTCTCTGTCTAGGCAGTAAGAGTGGCTGAGTGAGGGAGATCTTAAGCAAATACTATTTTTGCAAAGAATGAAGGGAAGCATTTTTAAGGCAAGGATTTTGAGCCTTTTTAAATTTGTTTAAGATTTTTTTGAGAAGTTAATTCTGCTAAATGTTACCAGCCTTCTTGCCCTGAAGAATAGTTCTTGTTGTCTTGAAGGAATAGCACCAGTGGAGAAGGAGGCCAGAGTGAAAGAGATTTTAAGTAAAATAAATAAATGAACCTCCCTCCACAAATCCACAAGTGGTGCAGTGCAGTGCATCAGAGCACAAGTTGTTAAATAATGTGTGGAGATTTTTTTTTTTCCTTTTCTCCTCCCCTGCAGCTTTTTGCTGGAGGCACTGAGTGGCAGAGCATTTGAATGGCATAATCTAGGTTCTGCTGACCTGAGCTTGTCAATGCTAATTGTGTGGCTTTAATTGCAAAAACACGTTTGCGTTATTGAAAAGGGTTTAACTTAAATCCTTCCTTTTCAGGACTAGTGTCACAACGTTAAAAAAAAGCGAGCCAGCGAGTGAGATGAGGGTAGCATCAGCTATTGGCACTGAATAAGCAGTGGGATGGTGTGATTCAGATTACACGTCTTGGCTGTCCGTCAGAAACCAGCTCACTCACTACAGCTGTTCAAGGCGTGATGGGCAGGGAACTGTAGCTCCCTGATAAATACCGCTCTTTTTGTTGCACTGCTTGGGAAAAGTCTGATTTCTTTAGTCTGCTGGAGAAATGGGAATTTAAGTAGCTCCTATTCTGTGTTTGCAGCTGGGTTTGGCAGCTCAAATTTGCACGGCGTGTGAAAACAGCACAGCTGAAAAATGGGAGAGCATGAGGTAGTTGTCCGTCCTTCCGCTCAGGTGTTGCTGCTGCTAGCAATAAAGCTGCCTGGTTATTAGCTGCTCCGAGATGGTTTTCTCCTAACCTGGGGTCTATGCTAAATAGTGTTAGTGCAGCACAGTCCCTGCAACAGTGCTGCGCTCAGAGAGATGCTCTCAGAGCGGTCAGTAGCATGGGGAGCTGGGCTGCCGTACCCCTCCTTCAGCTGTAACTTTACAAATGGTGAAGAAACTCCTAGAGAGGGACATCTCGTCTTTGTCTGAATGGCCGCACTTGCAAACTCGTGTTTATTGCCTGCGGTTCAGCTATAGGGCATCACGCCCGGTCACATAAAGCATATGGTGTTTGTTAGTCCCTCTCTGTGTGTCCTTAGCCAAATGAGAAGGCGACGCTGATCTCTGCGTTGGTTTTTCTCACTCAATGTATCGTCATTTTTCCTTGAAGCGTAGTGTTCTCCTTTGGCTGCTGTTGCTGAAAACTACTTTGGTCTGATGAAGCCCCATAGAAGATTGTGTGAGCATCCTCTACCCAGCTGGTCTGATAAGCAGTTTTCAATTCGTTTTTGCCAAAAGATATTTCATATGCAAGGAATTTATTTTCTTTTGTCTGTAAGATGATCTATAGATTTTAGTAACACAGTGGGGAAGTGCTGTTTGTCATTTAGGGAGAAGCAGAACTTGTGATGCTGCCAATTTTTTTAGCTTTTTAGTTACTTTCTACTTTCTTTATTTTCCTTCATGTGATCAGAAGACTGTAATTAGTTGTCACTCAGTTATTCCTGGAAACACAATGAAGGCACTCAGAAGCAGAAAGCAACACAAACAACAAAACAATTTGAAATCTGGCTGAATGGAAAGAAGGTTAATATTATTTAGGGAAAGAAGGTTTGAATTTAGCTTACATTCCTCATGATAACACAGTCACGTTATATAGGAAATATCCATTTGGAGGGGGAGGGTGTTTGCATGTTTATTTTGTAAGGAGATCGTTAATGACGAGTGTGCATTAGGATGAAATTCGGTTTTGGGAGAGTTACTTTTTGGTTCCCCATGGTGCCAAGGGCAAGAGAAACCACTGGGCTTCAAGGGTCCAGGCAAGGCAAGAGAAACCACTGGGCTTCAAGGGACTCGCTCTGTTTCTGCCGGCACTGATGGCAGCACAAGCCAGCCCTGCTAGGACATGACGGTATTTTCCTGCCGGAGTGTGGAGGTGGCACTGCACCCCGTTTTAACGTCACCACAACTACCACAAATACAGCACCATAAAAACTACTAAAGCTGCACAAATTTGCTGCTTTACTTAGAAGGGTAGGAAATAGGCAGGTACTTGCAAATATTTCTTCTTCTGCTTGAGTTGTTTGGCTTGATTTTTTTTTTTGCATGTAGGATTCTGTGCACTGAAACTGCAGGAGCAGGGAAAGCCCAAGATCCTAATGGTTGAACAGGGAAAGCAATGTTGTCATACCCCATTTACAGCAAGCCACCCAAAGTGCTCCCACAACTGATTCAAAGTTTGGTAGTCTGAACTGAGCACAGCCACAAAAAAGGTCTTAAGTGTCCTGATTGCTTTATAGTCTTTGCTATATTTTCACCTGTGAATATAGTTTTTGCCTTTTCAGTTTTCTCTCTGTCAGAAATGCAAAGGTGTTTTTCTTTTAGCTGTATGTTTCTGTTGGTTGTTTTTTGATTAAATTAGGCAGAACAGGTGGCATTACTAAGCCAAGCATTGGTCAATAAGCTAACATCAGTGCTGGTAGCCTAAATCACTTTAATGATTCCCCCCATCCATAAATATGTAAGAGCAAAGCACCTCTGCGTAAACAGCCCACCGTTTCTGAATCTTTGTAGGATTATGGCCAAAAGAAGAGGGCAGTTAATTATTTTGACCTAAGTTTCTAAATGTCCTCTCTTCTTCCCAGTAATTCAAGATTACCCCAGGTTTTGGAAGTTATCGCCATTCAAACCACTCTTTAAATGGACTTATATAAAAATTTCTTATGATTTCCAGTTGGTGCTATTGTAGCCATGGGTATTGATACTGCATGGGATGATTTTTTTTCTACCAAGATGTCAGCTATTAAATGTATATGCTAATTATCTCAGTAATTTCAAAATTGGGTATCTTGAAGGCTGCTTTAGTTGTATAATTTACAAAATGCATTCCTGGCAATGATTCCACATTTTAAAAACAACTGAGGATGATGTTTTAAGCTGCATTCCAGTTCTTCTACACTGCATTTGTCTTCCAGTTCAGTTGCATGCACGTTATTTCAATTTCTCTTGTTATTCTTTAGAAAAATAGTTTGAAAAAAAAATCTTTCTCCACAATTTTCCATTTCACAAGCCTAGGAAAGTTCTTGCTATGGGAAAAGATATGTTTTGCTTGACCTCTACTGCTGAAATGCTCACAACTAAAAAACAAAAACCAGCTTCCTAAATTCTGTTTCTCACTACATCGTTCATTCTTGTGAAAGAAAAGGTGGACTTATAAAGTTCCCTGTTGCCATCAGCCAGTTGTGTGTTGTTTTAAATAATATTTGCCCTTCAGACCTCAAAACCTATAAATAAATAAATTTAAAAAAAATTTTCCTCTTTCTTAGCTTATACCTGTAATTATACTGCTTGGAATTTGTAACAGAGAAATAACAACCAGGAAAACCAGTAAAAATTTATTTGCTTAAGTAACAGTTTTACATTTTATATAGACAAATATAGTATCAATTAATAATTTAGTAAGATATTCTTAAATTCAAATAAGATTTTTCTCTTGTCCGTGAACATTTTTTCTTTTATTGTTCTGTTTTTCCTTTTTCTTTCCCTTTACCTCCTTTCCTTCCTCCTGTTCTTCAGCGATCCCAGAGCAAATATTAACTGCATTTTTCTGTTAAAAGGAGTTTGTAAGCTTGACCAAATGTGGTCACGAATCTTGTATAGTTTTTATGATTCTGTGCATTAAATATTTTTTTTGGGGGTGTGTTTTTGTGGGGGGAAAAAACCTATTGGTAAAGAGGAAATGAAACCATTTTCACAGTTGTGAAATTTCAAGAGTAAAAGCATTCAAATATTTCACCATCCTTATAGCACAAGGCTTCAAGTAATAACTGTGGTTACATTAAAAAAAGCCAAACTATAGCAATTGCTCATAATGTATTTCTGTAAGTTTTATATTTGACTTGAATAGATTTTTCTTCTATATCTTTATGCAATTGCACGGACATAGGTTTGTGTTCGAGTGTGGTGTAATTAAGAATGAAATCCTATTCCGATGATGAGGTACAAATATTCAACATTATTAGAGTTTCCTCCAAGGGGAAAAATGCTACCATCCTGTGGAAAGAAATCATAGATTTTTTTTTTTTTTTTATTGGTGTGCTTTGCCTTTTGGAATGATAAGCAACTTTTTAGCCATTATTGAAAAAGTTGACTGATAAAGGTTGCTGTGATGGAAACTAAGCTTTGCCTTGGGCTGAGTGGCACAAGAATCACCCCCAGAAGTGCTCTGCCTGCGGATCATTTCCCCAGCACGCTGGGATCTCAGAAGCAGTTGGGGAAGCATGTTTTGGATAAGTGGGAGTGCAATGACCAGTGCTTATTGCTGGCAGGGGGACATCACTGACCTTTGGTTAATCGGAGGTCACAAAATTTGGGATGTGCTATCTTGGTTAAAAGAGTGTGGCAAAAAAAGTTTAATAATGATTTCTCAAGTACTATTAATTGCCCCTAATTATATTTGCAGCTCTGTAGCTCCGGTTTCAAAGTTAATTTGGAAAGAAGGGAAAACCTGCACTAATTATTTTACATGGTAATGGACAATGTCAAGGCATTTCAATTGCTGCTCATCCAATTCCTCTTGATTTGTTTTCTTGTTGGATGCTTGCTGCCAGATTGCCAACAAGTCAGAGAGAAAAAAATCTGGGAAGGGAATGATACCAGCATGGACTAAGTTTAAACAACAAATAAACAAACAAAAATCCCAGTATCTTCATCAGGGGTTTAGATAGTGAATGCATACTTAATTCACTGTTCAGTGGTTTTGCACAAGCATAAACAAGAATGTTTATAGTGTATATATAATGTTAATGTTGTAGTTATTTTGCAGAAGGCTACGAGAGAGGGTAACTGGATTTCATATGGCACCGTCTTGCGTTGCCCCTTCTTAGTTACAAGGCTCAATAGGGACACAAGTCTCAGCACAGCAGAAATTGCGCAGGATATTTACTGCTGTCTCCCCAAAGCTGAGAAAGGAGATACCAATAAAATCCAGTTCTCACTTCACTTTTAATCCAATTCTCACTTCACTTTTAACCAAATCTAAGATCCTTTTTGCTTAAGGCTGTCATTGTTTTTTTCGCTTCAGCTCCAAGAGCTTTAAAAATGTTACGCATCGGAGCACCTGTGTTCTAAATATAATGGTCTTAAAAATGTAATTGAGGGATTTTCACTTTTGTAGGCAAATCAGCAGGGTTGATATTGATCCATCTTTTTAGGGAACCACAGTGCACCAGAAGGTGATACTGTAGAGGGCCCCGTAAACCCTCGGAGCCTTCTGTCTAATTTGGCAGAAAAACACAGAATGTCGGACAACAAAAGAACGATCCGATTCCGTAAGAAATCTTCATCCCTCCCACCCCCTTTTCACAAGATTTAAAAAAAAAAAAAAAAAAAAAAAAAAAAAAAAAAAAAAAGGACTTAATTTTTTCAGCTGCACACAATGATTTGGTGTTCACTCTTGCATTGAAACAGTCGCTGTCAGAACAGGCAGGAAACAGTTTTCTTTTAATTGCTGAAATCATTCGGAAGTGCTTCATGCACGGCTTCTATACAGCAGATGCTGTGCATTAATTGGCCTGTGTAGGGCTGACCCAGGGTTCCTTGCAGCGGGCCCAATTTTAGGCAGAGGGTTTAAATAGCTTATTTCTTATTTTGTATAACCTGGCGTACATTACGAGCGCGCTTGCACGTAGGGTATTTCATGGTCTGCAGTTTCTAATGTCATGTGGGTTTCAAAACCTGTGTTTCTCTGGTAATGTACTAGCAGCAGGTAAGCTCTAAATACCATCCATCAGGAGCTAATTTTTTATCCAGATACTCCAATGACTGATGAACCTGTCTTTTGTATGAATGTTCAGCACAGGAGAAAGCCATATGCCCCTGGCACTGGTTCCTATGCATTCTTTACAGTTCGTAGTGAGGAGATTAAGAAAAAACCAAACCCTTACATTTACATGTCTTTCATTTATTTAGCAGTTAGCACTTTCTAAATAGCTCTATTTTTTTTTTTTTTTTTTTTTTTTAAACAGCGAAAGGAGATTTAGGTCTCTTAAAGCAATCTGACTACCACTACTCATTTTCTTTATCAGGAATATTACTGCACACCCTTAATAGGGAACCTTGTTTTGCTACTCCCCGTCTGTTCAAAACAGACCTTAGCCCATTAGAAGGTCCTCCCTTGTGTGGGAAGACCACAGCTGTTACTGTAAATCTCATCCAGTAACTGTATCACCCCCATTTTGTGGCTCTGAAGGATGAAATTGAGAAATGGAATACTGTGCAGTCATCCTTTACATCTCCAATTTTAGGCCTTTGCACATCATTTTCATGCTTTTATTCCAAATCAAACAACATTAGCGAGCAACACCACCCTGTGCTAAATGCCTAGCGTCTAAGGCAGCACCAACGATCTTTGTTTTTGGAGGATTTAGGATTTGGAGTGAAGTTGGGGTTTTGTTGATGGTGGATTTTTTTATTTTATTTTTTTTAATGCCCTCTTTTCCCTCCCCCCCCCCCCCCCGCCCCCCCCGATCTTTCCTAATCCCCAGAATTTGTCAGAAGCAGAAATCCAGGCGGTAGCGGGGTGCCTAAGATGGAGGATGCTCCGTTCTGCCTCCGCAGAGGAAGCGAGAGCTCAGCACGGTTAACGAACACAACTTTAAAAAGGTTTCTGTTTCTTTAAATCCTTCTGAATGAAGTGGATCTAACTTCTTATGAAGGATATTGGGGGCTTTAATCAGAAATAAGAAGTGGTTTAAATCATTAGCACAACAAAGCAAACTATAAGCTTGAAGATAAAAGTCTCAGGGGAAAGAGTCCTCTGAAAATAAATGGGACTTGATAGATTTCCATATCATTTATAACTTCCCTTAATTACACTTGGAAGACTTGCCAGTAAAACTGGAAAATTGGCAGCCTATATCCATTATAGTAATTTTGCCGACCATGGCAAGCAGCTGGCTTTACTGGATTTTATTTCCCATCACTCACAATTAATCATCAGCTGGAGATGTCTGAAACTCCTCAAAACGTAGCAATACTGTGTGACATTCAGGCCTCCTTAAAATGCTAAAATCTGCTGAGTAAATGGGCCGAGTTCCCCTTCCAGCGAACTCATTTTGGTGCGAGGCAGGCTGCTGGTTAATGAGTGCCACTTCGATAATCGGATGTGAATGTGAACCCTGACCTCACGTCAAAGGAGAGGACGCAGCAAGCTGGATAAAAGATCGGGGATTCAGATCCGCAAACTTTACACCAATTAGACAGGGAGCGGGGAAATACATCAGTGCCGATTGGGTTTATCAGAAAGACTTACGGGGCTTGTGACCACTTTGTAAGCCTAACATTGAAGACGTCCTGTCACAATCATTAAGTCTCCATCAGATGATGCACAAAAGTCCGAGGAAAGTGTACCATATTCACAAAGATCCCGTGGTAGCACTGCCCTGGGGTGTGCGCTGTCTTTTTGTGTCTCTGAGTTTTGAAGAGACCTGTCTGTAAGTGCAATTAGTCTTTATGGTCCTCCTGTAGGTGCAGTGAGAACAGCTCGGGGTTGCTGCTTCTCAAATTCTGCTTCCACCCCATGTCGTGCGTTGCTTGGTGGGGAAATGACTGGAGACAGTTCCCTGTCTGGTGCGTAACCTTTCGGCCAGCGGAGATAACAGCCACCGTGCAGCCCCCAAGTTATTCAAACAGTGCTATTGACTGTTCCCAAATTCACATCAGAATTGTTAGCAGCATTGAGATGTTAAGTACCCTCCTCTTCAATGATTTTTCTTCTTTTTTTCCTTTTTTTTTTTTTCCCTTCTTTTTCCTGTTCGCTCTTCTCAGAGCGAACAAAACTGAACAGCTATTTCGAACTGCACCATGCGGAAATAAACTAGTAAAATACAGACTGCAGGTCTAACAGTTAATCACTCATTTGTTTTGATATTCCGAGCAATGTAAAGGTAGATTTGTCTGTAGTGTAACTCTGTGAGAAAGATACCCGAGTTTAGTTTATTTTAAGAAAAGGAGCCCTTTTATCTTACTTGGTTCCAATCAATCAGATTTTTTGTTTGATTTTATTTGCCTGTTTTGACAGATTTGGGTCATCACTGAGACCTCTCTAAATTGAAATGTAAAGATGGTGGTTTACATTGGTTTACCATCCACTGAAAGAAGTAAATTATATGATGAAAATGCAACGTTAAAAATGGTCCAGATAAATCCTTAGAAAGCAAGAACTTGTACACATTGCTGCGGTTTTCATTTGCAGGCTAAATAACAGGCAAAAGGATATGTGCAATTATGGAATGAAAGAAATTGGACAATGCCCAAAAGACTGGAAAAGAGAAAAGAGAGATACAAGTGCCTAATTTTAGGATTTGTCGCTTTGCAACACAATGAGTGGAGCTGTAAAGGTTTAACATAAGAACAGTAATTAAACTTCTGTGCTTAAGTGACACTTTCACCAAGGTAATTTTCAACAAATTGCACATCATCAGAAGTACTGACACAGCATTTTCACATGTGGTACCTGCTGAAAGTGCCTCCTTCCTTCCAAATTAGTAAGACTAGATGTTAACTGGATACCTTGTCTATACATTTTGTGGGTTGGGGGGGTTATTTCCTTCCCAGACACCGCTTCCTTTGTCATCAACCCAGCAGGTGTTATATAAAACACAAAAACTTTATTTTTGAGAAAGGGAGGAAACTGAGGAGAAGTTCAGGTTCATGGACATTTCCATCCCACAACCACCAATACTTCCTGGCATTTTAGCGCTGTACTTGAGATCTACAGAGACAATTCTGTACTTTTCCAGTAGACGTATTTCCAGAACTCTGTTTAGATAATTGCTGACTTTGCAATTATCTAAATTCATTTGCACGCCGCCCACCTGATGAAGCCATGTTACAGTTGAATGGCACTGGGGCTCACTGGGGCGGAGGAGAAGAGTTTCTTGTGCCCTTGAAATTAGGCCACTCAATTCAGATCTGCGCTCCTCAGCATCTCAATCTTCAGCAACCTTTAGAGGCCCATGTTCTTGGCACTCTGATAGCTGAGTTTAACCAGAGGGTGGCAAATTTGTTTCTGAAATACGCTATTAAAAAAAATCCTCCAACAAACATTCTTGCCTTGTTTGTTGGGTTTTGTTTTGGTTTGGGTTTTGTTGTTGTTGTTTTGTTGCTGTTGTTTGTTTGTTTGTTTGTTTGGTTTTTTTTCCCAATAGAAGTAGATATTCATAGCTTCCTCTTAACCTCAGAGATGTCTGGAAAGTTCAGAGCAGATGGAAGAAAAGGTGAGCAGTGAGATAGGGAGAAGAGGAGGAAAAGAAGCAAGGAAGGAAAGAAGGAGCTGCTGGGACAAGGCTACAGGCAGAGCAGCAGGTGTGGAAGGAGGGAGACAAAAGACAGGGAAATGGAATAGAGGGGAAATAACTGGGGACAAAGAACAAGTCTTTGGTACTATTCACTGAATTTGACACTGCTAATGACTTAAATGCTGAAGCTCGGGATGGAATTTCTGCAGGTGAAGTGTTGGGTGTTGGTTATTCTCTGCATCTGGTTAGTACACCATGTTCCCATAAGCAAACGCTTTCCTTCCTTACCCCAAAAAGCCCGTCATATTGCCATTGGCAGTCTGTTGGAGAAAAGTGTGTAAGCACCTTTAATGTAACGTCTTTTCTTCTCTCTTGCTCAGAATCCATAGGCAGACATCACTGCTTTTTAGTCATTGCTACTGCACGCTTTAGAAAAAAAGCTTTATTTAAATTTTCAGAATGTACTTCATGCAATGTGCATTTGATCTCTGACTTCACACCTGTCTGTTAGACAGTATGTTCCTCCAAAGTGGTACATGCTTGTCCTTAAATATGTATTATTCATTTTACATATATTTAGAGAAATATATCTAAGTGTATATATGGGCATATATAAACAACCACATTTTGAGGGCACTGGCACATATAACAACGCAGATCTCTGCAGGTCTCAAATTACCCTCTTTAATGAAACTTTGACATCGGAGTGAAAGCATCCCAAATTTGCTGGGATGAGTGAATGGCAGACGACATCTGCAAAAGAGCCTAATGGAAAGACTTGCAGTGGGCACTCGGAGCCAGGCATCCCAGAGGGGGGTACCTGCACAAGTCCTAAATACGGGCACCCAGGGCCTAGCGCCCTTCCCTCTCCAGCATAAATCACAGAATCACAGAATCGTATAGGTTGGAAAAGACCTTTAAGATCATCGAGCCCAACCGTAAACCTAACACTACCAAGACCACCACTACACCATGTCCCTAAGCACCTCATCCAAACGGCTTTTAAATACTTCCAGGGATGGCGACTCAACCACTTCCCTGGGCAGCCTGTTCCAGTGCTTGACAGCCCTTTCAGTGAAGTAAAATTTCCTAATATCCAGTCTAAACCTCCCCTGGTGCAACTTGAGGCCATTTCCTCTTGTCCTATCACTTGTTACCTGGGAGAAGAGACCGACCCCCACCTCGCTACAACCTCCTTTCAGGTAGTTGTAGAGAGCGATAAGGTCTCCCCTCAGCCTCCTTTTCTCCAGGCTAAACAACCCCAGCTCCCTCAGCCGCTCCTCATAAGACTTCTGCTCCAGACCCTTCACCAGCTTCGCTGCCCTTCTCTGGACATGCTCCAGCACCTCAGTGGAATCGCCTTCATGGGATGACTGGCTGATCGCTGGGTTACGCGAGGGATAAATTCTGAACCCCGTGTTTTTCCCCTCACGTATAGGCAGCCCCCCGACCACTGTAAAGCCTTGAGCGGCTGTTTCCTCTGCACAGTGTGGTCCAAGGCGTCGGAGGGAGGATCTGACTGGGAGGCAGAGGGAGCCCAGCAGAGCAGCCCAGTGGGTTACTGGTGACCTTGAGCTTGTGCATGCCTGTTAGCAGAGTGCAAACAAGCAGAAAGAGGAAACATGAATGTTTTCCTTGAAGAGCTATCAGCTGTGGTGAAAATTATGGTTTTGCTTCCGTGATGCCTCCCTTGAGGATGAGAGGTGGTGGTTCCTTGCAGGCGTGCTCCCTTCTGTCAGTCCGAAGCCATCAGCCGCCATCCGGATTCTGCCACGTGCAGAGGTGTGACTTGCTGCTCGGCATTGCCCACGCCGGAGTGTTGCCGGAGCTTCCAGCCCATGCTCCCCCAGACACGTGCCAAGAAACTTTTGGCTTCTGAATCAGGATTAGTATCTGCAGGATCTGTGCCAGGGAAGCAAAGCAAAGGCTCCCCAGCCAAAACTGCACAGATTAAATTTTGCTCTGGATTTAATGTCGAACTGTGATGGATGTGAAATGCGAAGAAGCTGGAGCTGAACGGGTGGGATAGGAGCCTTTCAGGTTTGTCTGGGGTGATAGTTTTAAGTAGGTGATTCCTTTTTCCCTGCGTTGCTGCCAGTTCGTCAAAGGCCACTGCGATTTGTGATTGTGGTTTGTGTCGTGACTGTGTAGCTGGCTGACCTGACTTGTGCCGTGGAAGTCTTTTTAACGTTTTATGAAATCATCCCTTCGTTTTCCAGAAGAATCATGCACACTCAGAGCATTTCAAATCCTCTATCCTCATTTTGTACTGCTTTAATTTTAACAGGTTTCAGAAGGTCAAGAGATTTGTGTAATTGAAGCAATGAAAATGCAGAACAGTATGATTGCTGCTAAAACAGGCAAGGTAAGCTACCTTGGGTCACTTAAAACCATATGCAACTTGTCAAATAGGATAGAATTTTAAAAGGAAAAAAGGAGGATTCTGGTTGTTAAGGAATTAAGTCTGATTGTTGTAAGTCTTTCAAAGTGAGGTGTCTTTAATTTTTAACATTTGCATCTGCTGTGAATGCTGTTAAGTAGTTCCGAGCCTTAGATAGCACAGCAGGAAATAGTTTTACTGGCTTCAGAAATTCATATAACTCTTTTTCTTCTAAATGATTTGTTTTCTATGATGTACAATGCCAAGTTGAATTGAAAGGTGTTGCAGACCGTTTCTCCAAATTCCATCTTTCCAGAGAGCAATTGAAGTTCTCTTTGCCAGTTAATTCATTAATGGCAAACAATTTGACATTAAAAAACCACTCAGAAGAAGGCATAGAAAGTGCTTCTGTAGGAAGATGAGAAAAGCAATTTTTTTATTGTTGTGACTGTTAAATATGAAGCGTAGATCTGCAAGCGTGTTAAGCTTTGCAAGGCTGTGCGTTGCGGTGTCTTGCTTCTCGGGGGATCAGCGTTGCAGCCCCTGAGCTGGGACTCTCCTCCTGCGGCGCAGGATGTACCAAAACCAGCGCTCTGGGCAGGGACCTGGTTAAGCTTATATGTCAAGGGCGTGCCTTAAGTCCCAGCCGGTCTGGGGACTGTCAGCCCCTAAATCAGGGCCTCAGAGCATCCCTGTGCCAGATTATAGTTTACAGCACGAAACCATCACCTGGACACAGACCCCTGATCCCTCCTTTTCAAAGGGAGAGCAGAGTCACTCTTGAAGAGTCACTGGTCAGAGTCCCTCCCAAAGATCTGGATTTTACATTCTCCTCTTACCTCGTATTTCCTAGCATGTCCTAGCCCTTCTCTTCCTGGGGACATGCCCTTCTATGCTCCCTGAAGCACTGCCATTTTGTTATTAAAAACAGCAAAACCAAACCCAATGCAAGATCCCTTAGCCCGGAGGGAGGCAGCGAGGAGCCTGCCTCTCCAGGGCAGGGACAGGGTAGCCACTGGCAAGATTCGCTGGGCTCTCAAGACGGGTCTCTATGCCAAGGACTGTTTGTGTGTTTACAAGAAAGGCTTATTTGGCACAGCACGAAAATCGTCACTGAGGCTGGGACCCAGGGCTTGCCTCTTCCAGCATGTCTAGCGCAAAACTGGGTCTTGAGGGAAAAGAATTGCAGAGAGAGGGAGAATGTACCTTCTCCTGTTGCTCTAATATTGCCACTTTATTATTTTATTTCATGCATTGATTGCTATATAATTTATTTTCTCACTTGATTAATATTTCCCAGCATTTAGTTTTTCATCTTTGCCGCTTTTGTTTGACCCCTTATTGCTGCTCCTTGCATCCACTGTTTTTAATTTAACTAGTGAGTATTTGTAATTAAAATGCCATTCCTTCTCCCACCCACTCCCTTTTATTTTTTACTTTAACCTTCCCTTTCCCACCAAGGTGTGCTGCCACCCGTGGGCCTCTTCCTTAAAATCCTGCTTGTAGTTCTCCCAGTAATAAGTATCTCCCACTCACTCTGTACAGATGCCACATAAACCCCATGTTTGGCTTATTAATCCTTCAAAGTGGGATTGGAATAGTGTACAGGCCATTCAGTGGGCCCGATGTGCACCTTGCAATGTCCCCTTGGCGTCTCCATTTTAATAATAAGCAAATTATTAGATTCTTTAGAATTTTAAGAATTTGAAAAAAAAGTTTTGGGTTGTGTAGAAATGAAGCTACTAAACAGAATTCATCCCGTTCTGCAGTGCAAAGTCATGGCTCTGAGTGCTAAAATAACTTGGCCCCTCCACAGGAATGGGATGTTTGGCACTGGCTGTTTGTCCATGTTTTGATGCTTTGAAACCGTGTTTTGAAACTCAGTTCGTTTGTCTTCAGCTGGAAGACATTCCCATTTTCATTCCCGGCTGAATTCCTTTTCTGCATCAAACCCCATCTTCCTGTTTGTAATTGTGAGAAAAGTGGCTTGTTTTTATCTACTTTGAGTTTACTCCAGCTGCAGGTGGCTTAAAAATGAGGGAAAGATGGAGAGGAACTGGCGTGCCTCCTGCGGGACAGCTGCGCGTGGGTCAGAACGGGGAGCTGGCCCCGCCGCACGTCAAAAATCACTGGGGAGTTTGAAACGCGAGTTAGCTGCAGTGTTTGCTGAACCTTGGCTTTGTGGAAAAAGAAAAAAAAAAAAGTAGTAGATTTTTCACACTGTTTTCATCTCTTAAAAGATTGAGACTCGGGAATCGGGTAGGCTGCCTAGCTGTTGATTTAGAAATAAAGCTCTTTTTTGTACTTCTCACGGTGTCTTTGCCTGTGTACGGTGTTCAGCTGCACGTCTGGGGCAGCGCAGTGAATATGCCTGCGCTACAGAGCCAGAGATACGCTTATAGCTCACGTGGCTTTAGACTCTCAAGCTCGGACGTGGGCAGTAGTGTAGCAGTAGTAGCCTGGTGTTTCGGGTATGCTGCGGGTTTCCCCTAGGAGCCCAAGGTAACGTTTGGGTGAGTAAACTGAGCTAACTGCTGAATAAGGTTTTGACCAAGGATTTGGCACGTCAGCGTGAGCTCTGAATTAATACTGCAAGCAAACTCTAATATACAGCTTCAAGTATTTTCTGGAGCTCCATGTGCTGAAAGGGAATTCAAACACGTTACAGCCTTTTATAGAGGAAATGAGGGACTAGCGTAAGCAGTTTGTGTTTTAAAATTCAGGAATCTGCATGTGAGTATGTAATTCAGCTACAGATGTAGTTGCATGTATTTGACAAGGGTAGTCCCTTTGCCAAGTTCAGTTATGTTAAAGGATCCAAATTCAGATTTGAATCAATCTATCTCAGCTGTCTGGGGATTGAGGGAAGCCCACTTCATGGCTGCAGTCCCAAAATTCAGGTACACTCGTGGAGTCTCCAGCCTCAGAGATACTCAAAACTCAGCCGGACTCTGGGCGCTGGAGGTCGAGCTGGCAACCTCCCAAGGCCCTTCTGACATACCTGCGCCTGTGAGCCCCGTGGTGGTCATAATGTCGTATGGTGGCCATTTACCCTGTGCATGCAGATGTGAGCAATGTCAACCAAGCCATTTAGTTAACCATGCTGTTGAGGAAGACTTGAAATGGTTTCTGTTTCTGTACTGTAGGTGAAAGCTGTGCACTGCAAAGCTGGTGACACCGTTGGAGAAGGAGATCTGCTGGTGGAACTTGAATGAAAGGTTGCGTCCACACTGTTGAATTAGCTAAGCCTTTATTATTTCCATCCATAAAGTAAAATCAAGGCAATTCAACACAGAAGATGGACAGTCCTATGTGCAAGATTTTATACAGTCATATTTATTGTATCAGTGGTTAAGACAGCAAACACAGATGTTAAATCTTGGCAACAGATCCCAGATTTTTACTTCCAGAAATACTTGTACATAACCTTTGTAATTCTTTGATTTTTCAGGATCAAATAAAATCAATAAAATACCATTTATGCTTTAAAACAGGAAAAGCCTCTTTTTTAAAAAAAGAAAACAAAAGCCCAAATCCGATTCATCTTCTCCATGGTAATATCACTGGTTTGAGGCCCCAGCCAAACTGTACAGAATGGTTGGTAAGAGTGAAAAATTAACCACTGAGTGGTTGACCGAGCAGTTTTCCTATGCTCTGTGTAAGCGCTGAACAAGTACTGCTCATGGCTTAAATTCTGATCAGATTTATTGTAATATTTTGAAGCCTTTGTATAGACTAGATTTAAATTACAGGTTAGATGTTTTATTTTGCTAGTGCAGACTTTCCCCATGTATTTTCATTTACAGTTGGAAGGGAATTTTCTCTTTTATTCAGACTCCACGCTCAAATTTCCCCCCCTTATCTTCTTTCCGTTGATTACTGGATGCAAGTCCTTACAGAAGGAGCTGGCACTGTCCCTGAAGCCCCTTAGCTGCCCCATGGTATTGCTGGAGGCACTTGCTGTCCCTCAGGCCAAGCCTCCTCCTGAACTCTTACAGGAAAGGGAGACCAAGCGTCTGATCTTTTGTTGTGGAGGCTCCTACTAAAGACTGTGAGAAGAACTAGGACCGTTCATAATACGTAACTATATCCTGCTGGAAGAGCTGCGCATCCAGTGTGGGCAACCAGAGGGGGCCTGGAGAGGAGGAAAAGACTTGAGCAGAAGCGAGAGGGCTGGTGACTTGGTCAGAGCAGGTAAGAGGACGTATTTTTTTTCCCTCCTCACTCAGGAACTCCATGCCACAGGTGAAGATACCAGAAGTTTACTGGGTTCAAAATGTTAGTGTGTGGTTAACAGAGGCTCTTTCTTCCATTAGTGGATCTAGCTCCGTAAGTCAGCAGCTGCAGCTCACTACATACAGCGATACCTCCGCCGTCCCTGCACACTGTAAGCATCATCTCTTTCCCTATGCTCTTGCCTAAGGCCTCCGCTGCTGCCCACTGCTGGGCCAGGACACTGGGCTACTCCTGCCTTTGGTCTCACCTCCTACAGCTGTTTTTTTTTTTTTTTTAACATACCTCTAAGTCACCGTTCCTGCTGTGCCTTGACCACTGCACCGGAGAAGAGGGGGCCTGCTCTCATTTTCTTGCCTAGGATGTGCAGAGTCATGCTACTTCCCAGAAAAATCCCTCTGGCCAGAGGCGCCTGGACCCTTTACTGGAAGGTGAAGGACGAAGTCTGTGACAAGGCTGGTGACTCATGTTCAACCAGAAAGGTTCATGATTCTGCTTGAAACTTCAGATTGAAGAGGCATTTTTCGTGTTATTGAGACACTGCCAACTACATCACATGGCCAAGGGGGAATAATGTAGTACAGGGACCTGCTTTGTTAAGTAGTTTACAAAACCCATCAAGATGAGTAAGGAGAGTGGTTGGGTAGTACCTGCCCTCCAGGAAAATTATTGCTTTTGGAGTTGGAGAAACTGAGGCAGACACCCTGCAGATCTTCCTACACATCTCCTTAATGCCATCTGCCCCTTCCAAAAGGAGCACAGTTCAGCTGCTGCAGGTTGCCCTAAACTAATTTAAAAAAAAAAAAAAAAAAAGTATGGTAAAGAGACACAACATGACTATTCTACCTTAAAATTTCTTAATTTGTCTACTGCGGCAACACAAGCTTTCTCTCTGTTTTTCTAAATGAGATGCAGCAGTGTCTGACCTGATAAAGGTTAGGTTGATTGCTTACCCTGGATCCCTGGGCTGATGCCCTACCCTGGATCTCCTCCGGCCATCACAGGGCTACTGGCAGTGAAGCGAAAGTACAACGTTGTTCTTAATGGTATCCTTAGTACATTTAATCATACTTTGGCTCACTGCATGGCATACATTCCCTGCTCACATCCCTTTGGCAGCCTTGTATACTGTACAATCTATATGTACCAAACACTGCAGTTGAAGGAAAATATAAGGCACAGTAGCGTAACAACAGAAAGCCACAATTTTTCCAGGCTGTACAGAAACCAGCACAGTTGGTTGGGTCAGGGGGACAACAGTCGTCTTTTCATCTTCACCCGCCTGCCCCTGCCCCGTTTAAATGTTGCAATAATCACAATACAGGTCCTTTTGATATTTTTTTATAATGTATATAAAATCTCCCCCCTGACAGGAAATTCAGTTTGCATATGGTTCCAAGTTCTGCATTAAAGTGCTTGGCTTAAAGTCACCCTGATAGTACACGCTCACAACAGCTGCATCTGCTGTAGCGTGGTGGGCAGCTGAAATCAGGTTTGCTTTCCCTGGTCCCCAATGCCCCCCCAACCCCCCCCACCCCACAGTCACTCAGTGAACTGAAGTGGTACCTAAAGTGCTTAGAATGTTAAATTAAAAATATGATTTTAAATGTAATTCTCTTACACTCTTTTAATATTTCTTCACAGTACCTTATAAAACTAAACATGTTTTAAAAATACTCTTTTCCAGTTCAGGAGAATGCTGCAACACAGAGTGAGAATAGTCTTTAAATTTTCTCTATTTCTCCAGCAATTTAATACTTGTCTTGAAGCTCACAGTATCTATATGGTCATCTCTCCCTGTTTACATTCAGTAATCTACTCAACACCATTACAAGTGAGTATTAAACATGAGTTGTGCTTTACTTTGTTTGCAGACGTGATTTTTTTTTTTAATCACTTTCAGCTATTAGTGCAATAGTATCATCGTTAATCCTCCCACCTTGGAGAACTACACAAGAAAATTTGTCAATTCGGGTAAAAAAGAAAATTAGTCTGTTCCTCCGCCTTTCACTGACCTGAGTCATGCACTGAGGCAAAGGGGGGGATGAAGAAAATAACTAGACCCCAAAAGCGATGTGCACAGGTAACGGTTGTTTTACGCCTCATACAAACCCAGTTACTT
The DNA here is from genome assembly GCF_035582795.1 of Mycteria americana. NCBI lineage: Eukaryota > Metazoa > Chordata > Aves > Ciconiiformes > Ciconiidae > Mycteria > Mycteria americana. The sequence continues at coordinate 162,299,392 of NC_134365.1, read as the reverse complement.
GCAGCAGGTTAGCGGGGGCGAGGAGGACGCTGACTAGCCGGGGACGAGTCCCCATCTCTGGGCCTACAAGACTTCAACACTAGCGCCAAGGCTCCCGGGTTGGGAAGGTTACAAGAGATCCTGTGTTTTAATAGAAGGGTATTACAGCTTTCCTGGAAAGGTTACCGATCGACACGTGCTTAGTACTACGTCTTCGGCCGGGCTGCGTTATCTCCCGTTTCTACTCCCGGCTTTCGCGTAGGACGTAGGAGAGGCCGTGCTTCCCCGAGGAGTCGTAACTGTCATGGTAGGGGAGGCCGACCCACTCGGGCGGGTACGTCATCGTGCTGTACACGAAGCACTCCACGACGCCCTCGGCAGCTGCCCGCGCCTCCCCTGCGCCGCCCTTCCCTTCCCACTCCACCACCTCGATTCTCATCAGGGTACGCTGGTACATGTCTGGGCAGCCTTCAAACTCATCCAGGAACTGCAGCATCTGGTCGTCAACCGAGTAAATCTCCCCAGCAACGTGGTGTCCTGTTCCCGGGATGTTCAGCATGTAAGGAATGTTGTATTTTCCTGCAATCACCAGCGGGTACTTCTCCACCGTGCGGCCCCTTCCTTGGAATTTCGCTAGCCCCTTGGCCGTGTTGATCATGTGCTTGTAGTTGGGCTGGCCCTTCTTAAGCGTGCCGTAGACGAAGACACGAGCCATCGTACCTGCAAAAGCAGCTGAAAGACAAAGGTGTACGTTACCCACGTGGCTGCTTTGCCCAACACTCTGGAGAACCCCACCCATGCCAAGACGCATTGTACATGCAAGACTCTTCAGGTGCATGCAAAAGTGTTCTCGTAGCCCTACACCTCGTTTAAGTATCGTACTAAATTCAACTATCTCTTTAAACTTTTCAGTCAAAAACTGCAACAGTGAAAAACAGACACCAGGAGAAAGTCACCCTTGCAGTTCTTTGCTGTAATCAAATTGCATCCCATGGTTTCTCTAAGGAATCCACAACATCAGCCAATGCATCCCTGAGCCTCAGGAAAAGCGCCGAGCCTTTCTGCATTTTTTTTTTTCTCTCTCACCGTTATGGGAGCCAGCCCAGTGATGGAAACAAGCTCCACTTAGCACATCCTTTATGGGGGAGAAAAACATAAACCCAAAAGACATCATGGTTCAGTTCAGCTAAGCAGACATCTTCCTATGCTGTGCCACTGCATTTATGGTTTAATTAGCCCAGGTCAAACCTGCTTATTAAAACACGCCGGAGTGAAGCCACGGTTAGTTTGTTTTCCCTTGTTAGGGTGTGGTGGTGTTTTTTCAAAGCCTGAACTGATGGCCCTGATCACACACTCCCCGGGAAACACCGCGCTGCTGCCTCCGGGTGCGGCCCAGCACACCCTGGGGAAGTGCCTGCTTCCCTCCCTCTTCTGCTCAGGTTCCCCTTTCACCACGGCAGCACTCAGTATTTAAAAAAAAAAAAAAAACAAAACAAAACCAAAACGATTTTATTCAGTGACAGAAGAGCCTGGTTGCAGTTTGGAAGTTCATGTGTCTTCTTGTTTTGGGGTAAAATAAAGCACAGTGGCATTAATTATCCAAAAGCAAATCAACGCAGTCAAACTTCTGGTCCTGTTGCGCTGCAGTTGCACGTATTTGATGGTATTTTTTCAAATAGTAACAGCAGCTTGGTCAGTCTTAATAGAAAAAAGGGAAGAGAAGAGCAAGCAGCACGACGCTCACAGCCGCAGCAAGCTAACTAACTACGTACACGCTGGCATCACCGAGACGAACAGAGGCCCTGTCTGTCACGAAGAGGATGAAAAGGCTTTCGCCCCAGCCCTTCCGAGCAAAAGGAGGCACGCCGGCGCGGCAGCGGGGCAAGTTTAACCTGGCGTTGAGTCATTTCACGGACACACTGAAGGATTTTCGGTAACCCCAGCACTGAGAGCCCGCTTGCCGACCGACTGGCAAACGCTGAAGAGCAAGCTGCGGCTCCGGGTAGAGAAGCAGGGTGGCCCACGGCAACTACATCCCGAGCGAGTGGGATGCAGTCTGAAAGGACACGTCTGTCCTGCTCCTTCAGGAGAGGGGAACAACGCTGGCTCTCCTCGGCACTGCTGATAAATCTTAGCTGACAAACCTCAGTGACAGAGCTGGTAAGGCCAGACACTGTGGTCTCCACGAGCACCTTCCCCCTTCCTGTCCGAGGGAGCTGCACAGATGTTATTTCCATGTATTTACCTTGGGGGGGGGGAAATGCGGTATTTCAGTGCTAACAAAACTGGAAGCTAGGGCTGCTGGCAGAAAGGCCAGGTAATGCCGTGCTCCTGCTGTCCCCAAAGTGCTAAGCCACCTCTGCCTGAAGTAGCCGATGTGCAGCTGTGCTAGCCCTCTCTTGAAAACAGACCCTGAATGATGTTGTTCAACATTTATCTGTGAGCGTAAACCACTCAAAATTGGTTTTGATGGGATAAAAGGCTGGCTTTACTGAAAGGTGTGGGGGGGAAGGTACCTTCATAGTTCCTGGGTTATTTTTCACGCTGTGCCCCATTCATCCCCCATCGTTTCCGTAGGGCAGAAGCAGTTCTGCGGTGTTTGATGGTTTCCCACGTTTTGCCCTCGTCACTGACTGGGCACTGACTGGCGACTCCATCACCCACCACGGCCACCTGGCAGCCACTCGCCAGCTACCCAGCATCAGAGGAGCACGTACAGCTCCTTTTGGAAGGAGGGTCATTAAACGATGTATTTCAAGTTTGAAAAATCTTTAAAAGCAGACGGGAAGTAGAAAATTAATGTATTTTCTGCTCTTTACTCTTATTTTAGTAGACTGTTAGATCAGGTCAGTTATCCAAAGGGGTACGTTGCTGGCCAAGAGGAGTGTCATTTAAAATAATCAGTAGCAAAGCACTTTCCCCCCCTGGTGAAGTAAACAGTTTTTCTCTGTAACAGAATACAGTTTTCCAACCAAAACTGGTGTGTGCCTTTATTTACTGGCAAACAGCTTTCACAAATAAAAAAGGACCGTGCTGATTTTTTTCTCTGTATTTTATCAGATATACTTCAGCATAATTTATCCTTCATGACATAAACGAGTTTTTTTGGATGCAGCTCATTCCCTCACAATAAAAAGAGCATTAATATGCAGTCGGTCCGACTCCCTTTTATAAGAAAAATCATTACCTTTCAGATTGTGTTTTGAATAACAAACACAGATCCTTCAGGAAGAAACTTGTCCCAGTGGGGATTGAGAAAGGATCAGAGTTAAGCACTGAAACATGCAATTAATTCCCATTAGGGGATTAGGGCACTCGTGTTCACTTTGAATCAGAAAAATGAATTGTGAATTAAATTGTTCACAACCAAGAGGTTACTTGTCAGAGTTAATAAGTTAAAAAATAAAAAGGGAAACCTAAAACGCACATAAAAAGCTCAATAGCGAGTGGTGCATCTGTAAGAAAAAGATACGCTTCATTTCCATCAAGCAAAAGCTCCATCCCTACTGTACAGCTGCAGATAAGCTTCCAAAAAGTTTGCAGGGAGGAGCGTTACCCCTCCTGCAATTGGTGAAAACGAAGTACGCATTTCTGATGGCGCGGCAGCCGGCTCTTCAGAAACGTTACTGATTTAAAGCAACACATCTGTCATCCTAGTGCAGGGCCCACAAAATTCAGCAACGACAACAACAGCCAAAAAACCTTGCTAACCCGGGTTTGGATAGTGTTTCCGATTTAGCATTCGAGTAGATGGATTCAGCAGGCAGTACAAACGGAGACGGAGTGGGAATCTGATGTTTCAGCCACAGTTTGTGTAGAGCCCGAGGCTGATGTACTGGTAGAGCTGTGGCTTCGCGGGCAGGCGGCCGCTGAGCTCCCCATCGCACCGCTGCGGTCCACAGCGGCCCCGTCGCTCACGCGGGCTGGGCTGGGCGCAATGACTTCTCCTTCTATTAAAAGGAAAAAAAAAAAAAAAAAAAAAGGCCCAGCCCAGTCACCCCTGGCTGAGGAGTGATTGAAATAAACCTGGTAAAAACATTTTCTGAACGTTGCTCCATATAAATAAGACATACACACTTCTCTGTGCAATACATCTGGTCTCCTGCGCGCCGTGCGTTGCGTGGCAGAGAGGCTGTTAGACGTATCAGCATCACTTCTAGCGCGCCCATGCCCTGGGCTTTCAAAACATTTTTAGCCACCTTGTGGCAGGAGAGTAAAGAGCAGAATTTTATTTGAGGGTCATTTCACAGACTTCCACTAAGCAGCTGAAAAGAGTTAGAGACAACATCCCTTCGCGGAATCACCAACAAGAAGTTGCATTTTCTCACTTAATGCAGTTTGACACTTCTTACCTCCACTAAACCACCTAAGAGGTAAAGAAAACCCACCAAAAACCAAACAGCCTCCCCCCAACTCTATACTGAGTATTAGCTGCCAGGACAAAACAAACCCATTCAGAAGGTACTTTCATGAAATATTCATTCCAGAATCATTAAAATTTAATGGCATGGGGAAATGTGAGTGAAATCTGTATGTCATCTCTTCAAACTATTTCTTTAAGCTATGAAAGATGACCTGCTGAACCACTCGTGGGATCAATTACTAGTTGCTTCGTTATGCGAGGTGCAAAGATTAGACAATAAAGTAACTATTTCAGGATCATGCAGGTAGAAGGTGCTGTTGGGTGAAAATACAAGTGGCTCGTAACTGGCGCCGGCCAGCAGCCCGGGTTGCCACTCGGCGTTAGCGGTGGTAGGGCCGCATCACCGTATCCACATCTGCCCTCGCCTAGCGATGGAGTTTTGGGTCAGGGCTTTAGTCTTCCCTCTCGGGGCCCAACAGCTCCAGCGTGGTGAGAGAGGGACGGGTGGCCACCGGGCCAGTCGCTGGCTCAGTCAACACACTCGCAGGTGAAGCTGAGCTGCTGCAACCAGGCTCTTTGCTCCCAGCTTGTGCCCAAACAAGACCTCGCTTCCCAAGCAGCAGCAGCTTTGACAAGAAACATCCTTTTACCACGATTCAGGCAATTACTGGATCCTACCAGCTTCTTTTGCAAATAAAATAAGAAATAGCGTGTGCACTATGCCGGCTCCAGGGCTGTTTCCAATCGCGGTAGCAGGGGTTTTGGTTTTGTTTTGTTGAAACTTTTTCTCCCAACTCAGAAAGTATCCATTTCTCTCCCTCCATACAGTAACATTATTTTCCCTTGAGAAAAATTCTCCACGTTGGCTCGGTGACCAGATATAGTTACACATTAATTCTTCAGAAGTTTCTTAAAACTGTAGGAAACAGGTGAAAAAACAAAATGCCTTGAACTTTAAACTTGAGCCCAGTCTGTTTGAATGAAGCGAGTTTTAAGGTCACTCTTTACTCAATGCTAACTTTCAAGAAGGACTAACATGCCAGAGAGGACTCCTGGGACCGCATCCTGTTGGTCCTTTGATGCTTTCATTTTGTTGCTTGCTATTTTCTTTATAGCACAGACAAGGGCTTCCTGCCCAGGCCGACCCCTTTCCAACCTTGCTGAATACCTCGGAAAAAGTTTATGGCAAGACACCTTTCTTACATTAACCACAGAGGCACCAGCAAAACGATGGCTCCTTTGAAATCAGGAGGTTACGGTCTCCTCGCAGCAGTCGTCCGCTCAGAAACGGCAAGCTGCTGGTTTGTGAAAACAAACAAGAGTATTAGAGTAACCAGTGCCACGCTGGACGCTACCGGGCACTACCTGAAATGCCACTTAACCTCCTTTGCAGATACTTTTCATTTCACTTTCGGAGAGTTTACATCCCCAAACCAACAAATACGCCTGCGCTGAAGCTGGAGTATCTCGGAGGTGTTTATCACCAGGAGGCAGAGCGAGGATGCCTTCCCTTCGGACAAGCATCAATCACAGCGCTGCTCAGGTGCCTTGCACCCGTTCGGCATCACAGCAAACATTTGCCTTTTGTCTGTTTGAAGCCGTTTCAAATCACTTTCAACTCTGCTGCACAGAGAAATTTCATTAGATTAATTTTTACTACTACCAGAAAGAGTTTCATTTCCAAAGTGACTGCGAAGACCAGCTACAGAGGCCTCCAAGCGACAATCAGATAAAACCACCACATGCAGAAAAGATGCTGGGGGTGCGATGCAGAAACATGCTGGACACACGGTTAGACTGATTAACAGACTAAATTTCTAGACAGTGCAGAGACAGGAGGGGATTGCCAGCACATTAGGAAGACAAGAAAAGGAGGATGAAGAAAATGGAAAGTCAATGGATGTGGACAAATTGAGTTGGGGGGAGTTGTCCCCCCAAGAGAATATTATATCAGTATTATTGACTGTTTTGTCCTAATATTAAGTAATAATAGTAAGTATTATTGTATGAACCTCTGACAGAATATTATATCAAGTTCTTTTGAATATACTTGAATATACAAAGTATGTATCTTTGACTATACAAAGAACTAATCAGTTCTTTGAACTGAATTGTAGTCCGCAGTTAGAAACTTGTGGACCTCAAAAGTATTTAGAAAGAGCTCAGGGCAGGGCACTCAGTCCAGGACGGGTTTTTTGGGGCACAGACTGAACAAGCAGGAGCTTAAACAGGAGCTGACAAGATGGGGCATAATCACCTACAAATATGGGTAAAGGTTTTACAGAAGAGACAATTGATTCTCCACATACATGAACACACAGCCGGCCAAAATTTCTACACGGAATAATTAACATGGATAGGAACAGCTTCCTAATCATAAGAACAAGCATAATAAGTCACCACAAAAAGGCTTGAGAGCCCAGTGTCCCCTCTATGAGGGTGGTCAACAGCAGATACCTCAGCAAGAGCACAAGAACAAGGAAGGGTGACAGCGATGCGTTTTCCAGACTTGGGTCCAGACCCTTCCTAAGCCAGAGGCGACGAGCACCGTGGTGCATAAAGGCCTTTTCCTCCTGTGAGTTCGCACCGCCGCTTTTGTGAATGGCCAGCAATGGCAGCAGCCCCGTGCCTCGACTCCACGCGGGTGCACGAGATGCAAAGCACTTTGGGGTTTTTTCCCCTGCCGCCTGCTTGCTTCATCTGACGGCTCTTCCTCCGAGTCAGGGGTCTCTGCGCACCTCCTCCGTGCCACCAGATGCTTTTTCAGCTCTTGCTTTCTTCTAGGCTGACGAGTCCACGTGTGTTTAACAGAATGGAAAACACTCCTTAACTGCGATCATCTTTGTCACCTCTTCCTCTAACTTTTCTGGTTCCCCTATAGTTTTTTGAGATAGGAAAACCCGAACTGAAATATTTGAGAACGGATAAACCATGGATTTATACACAGATATAAATCACATCTCCTGTTTTGTTCACACTCCTTTCCCTCCAAAGCCTTTTTGACTGCTGTTGAGCAACGGACTGATGTTTTGGAAGAACACAACGATACATCAAGCATCTTATTCTCGAGTGGCAACTGGGGTGTGAAGCATTTACTGAATGCTTCAACAGCGTTGAAGCCTTGAAAATTGGAACTCTTGAAAAATAAGTATTTGTCCAAACTATCATGGATGCTATAGTTAATCTTGCTTTAGGGAAAGGAAGCAGACTGGATAGCTTCTCAAAATCCCACTCAGCATGGTGGGTCCTTATTGATGCTGTTTCAAGTACATGACAGTTAATTCAAATGACACACATAGAAATGTCTCATCTTTGCACCTTTAGTACAGATGCTTAAACTGTTATATTTACACAAAAGGAAAAAAAATATTAAAAAATGGAGCATTAACTTTAAACGCCAGATCGCTGTTACAGGAAAAAAGTAGAAAACAACTTTTGATAGGGCAGCCGTGCTATGCCAGCCCTGCTGCCGGTACCGTTTCGGATGCTACCGTGAATTTGAAGTGGTTTCCGTCATTGACATGCAGAGCATAGCCCAGGGTTTCAAACCGCTGACATCCTGAAACTCAGGACACAGCCTGCAGCTTGGACGGGTTCCCCGCGAGGTCAGCACACTGATTTACATGCCAATACCCGGAGCGGTCAGTTCGCTGTTTTGGACCGAGAAGAGCATCCCGGCCTGTGAAACACGGCAAACACTTTTGAGTACCTAGGCATGGGAACATATTTTTCTACGCTGAAAAGATGGTGAGAGAGAGAAGGGGAAGTGAGAAAAGGTGATGTCTGTGTGAGATCGTGAGGTGCCTTTCCGCAAGGGAACTGGGGGAACGGCTGCACAACGATGCTCTGTAAGGAGGTGAGAGGTGCCCAGGTCATGGCACAGCACTGGCCCCTCATCCCGCGGGACTGCGACTGAGCCTGGAAAGGAGATGTTAAATAAAAACCCATCGTTCAGCAACAGGAGCCTCCCGCCGGCAGGAGCCTGTGGCTCTGGAGGCCATCTTACGCCTTTGCTCCGGCCGGCAGGGAGGTGCGACAGCGCGGGGCTGCGGGCGAGACGTGCTGTGCCCGGGCGAGAGCCGGCAGCCCGGCAAGCGCCTGGCCGTGCCTCTCAGGCCTCACCGTGCAGCCGGCCGGGCGAGACGGCAGCCGGCCGTCCCGATGGAACAGCGGGAGGCTGCTGCGGACAGCGGCCTCCCTGCCTCCCGCGGCGGCAGGACGGCTCACCGGGATGAGCCAAGGTGCCAGAGCCTCGCAGCACCACGCAGAGGGGTCACGGCCACATGATGCTCCTCAAACCTCGCTAAAAACCAAACGAAAGTGCAGATGTTCGGGGAACAAAATCTGCCCTGCTAAATAAGCCAAAGAGAAAATCCAGGTATAAATCTGGGAACAGTGTCATGTAACACCGCACTATTTTTCCTCCAGAAACCACCTACCTACCCCAGCGTGGACCAGCTACTGAAACACAAACCTTTGACCGAGGCAGAAATGAAGCATCAGAAAACCCCAACAGACTGGTTTTTTCAGCCTGCAGTTCCTTGGGGAACTACAGGCTGCTTTTAAGGGCCAAGGAAAGGTAATTTATACACATTTACAGCATGCACATATACACACAAGAATTTTCTACACAGAGCCATGCTTTGCTTGTAAAGTGTTAGTGGTCCATGGAAAAGGAGAGAGGAAGATTAAAACCAGCTGTACTGGAGGAACCACCAGATTTAAACGCAAACAATATTTGAAATATTCAACCAGGAAGGGTACAGACGGCCTGGAGTAATGGCCAACACGTTCACTCGGAAGCAGGGTCATACAAATTTTGTGAGGGTCAGAAGGAGTAGTGGATAATAAGGTATATCTATACTCGTAGAAGATATACTGACATGAACGCTTTTTTATTTGTACGTATGCCACTAGGTAGCAGTGGAAGAAGAAAAGGCCCTTCTTGACATTTGGAGGACTGCAGCTGAGGTTACCAATAGTGCACAAAAGGAAAAGTGGAGCATTCATATAACAATAAAGGAGAATTGCAGAATCACTGGTTTGCGGCTACAGCTCTGAAGCAAGTCAAACCACTGGTCTGGAGACAGCCATTGGACCAACAGTGGAAAACGTAAAAAGATGAAAAAATTTCAACATAGCTTCTTTCTGTGATACACAGAAATATTTTTTCCCACTTTATTTAATTTATTCAGGTAAATTTTTTTAAAGCTAAGAAACTGATTATGGTTTTTTTTGGGGTGGTGGTGTTTTTTTGCCCTCCCCCCTGCCTTTTTTTTAAATTTTTTTTTAAAAAGAAGGGAAGCTTGTACCATCCTTTCAGTCTCTGAATCAAATTTGTGGAAAAGCATAATATTTAACATGTGACATGCTGGTAACAAAGCAAAGAACCCCAACAGGCTGCCCAGGGAAGTGGTTGAGTGACCATCCCTGGAGGTATTTAAAAGATGTGCAGACGTAGTGCTTAAGGACATGGTTTAGTGGTGGACGTGGCAGTGCTAGGTTAATGGTTGGACTCGATGATCTTAAAGGTCTCTTCCAACCTAAATGATTCTATGATTCTATTCAATTTCACTAACTGCAGTTATTTTATTTGCCTAATTAATTAAATGTGTATGTAAGTCTTACTTTGATAAGCTATGCAGGTAGTTTTATTTAATAAAAAGACTTTTTTTTTTTTAAATTAATTTCAGCTTGCAGCTCAATGCAACTCAAAAATAAAAACCCAACGCATATCTCAGCAACAAACCTCTCCCTCCATTTTCTAATATAATAAAAGGTAAGAAAATAGAAACCAAAACAGAACACCAAATCAAAACTACAAAGAACCATGAACAGATGTATATAATTACTTCAGTCCCACTGAGGCATATCACTTCTGTTTAGAAATTAGTACTGAGTTTACTATAGAAAAGATAAAAAGTGACAGATCATCATGAAAAGAAAACTAATGAGTTATTTCAACTGTCCTGGTCTTGATTTTTGTTCTCCAAGAAAGACTTGCAAAATCCTGCAGTGAAATCTGAAACATACCTCATCTCCTTCTTCATCAACTGGGAAAGCATGTTATCCTTATCTCAGAGTAAAATACATTTACTGGCCTGCTATCTTCTACACAGAAGAAACAAACCCATATTCTGGGAGCATCCAAAAAAGCCTGAAATGGCACTCAGCAAGGCACTGGGGTAATTGCTTTCAGATCCAGAAGACATACTGACCAGAATCTCAAATACCCTCCTGCCTGGCAGAGTCAAAGATAAGCAAGGAGACAAGAAATTCCCAATTTGTTTGTTTGTGTCCTGTAAGGATGTGTTGAATGAAACATTTACTTTCAGGTAAGGAGTGGCTTGGTCTCCGATGCAGAAACAGGTTCTGTAGTCTGATGCAAAATTTAACATGGGTCTGTATTTACTGAAGAACAAGGAAAACCAGCTACACAAGCCCTTAAATCTCCTGGAGCCACAAGAGGCTCACAAGAAATACTGATGGAAATAATTCCATTATCTCTACTTAGATATACCTTTGCAATTGCAAAAAAAAGCTATTTTAGTTTTATGATTGCATGTAGAATTTACTCTAATTGAAGGTCTCCTTGGCAGTGTCCAGGATCCCTGGAAGGAAGCCTTAATGAAAGGCATCTTAAACCAGAGGTCTGGCTGTAATAGGAAAACATTATATAATATTCATCTGAATTATATAGACATTTACATGAGAGAGAATTATTTACAAATAAAATATTTATATAAATGAAAATTGCCTTATACATGCTGTGCAGCCTCTTTTCAGTGACCTTTGAGAAGGAATTTCTTTTTTACCAACTTGATAAAGGAAGAAGAGCAGAATCAAGTACTGGAAGTAAATGAGAAGGGGAATAATATGCAATGTGGTTCTGAACGCAAAAGCACCAGACCAATGTCATTAAAACAACCTCCTCTGACAGGGATAATGCAATGGACTTGGAGTCAAGTAAAATTCTTTATTTAATATGCAGTGAAAATATCTCCAGACCAAGTCATAGGGAAGAACTATACATGAATAATGAGTTAGTTAAGGGAAGATTATAATGGACTATATTAAAATAAGGAGCAATAAGCACAGACAGAAGTTACTGGTCATATTCCTCAGGAATCAATGTTATTTTATTTATTAGTGGTCTTGCTACAGCAAGTAGTTGTGTGCCTACCACATCTGTGCATGATGCATCGTGAGGAGGACTGGTTCATGATACAGACATATTAGATGGCCTATAAACTGTGTAATTGAATTAAGATGGCTTTTAACGATACAAGGTGCAGAGACATATGCTTAGGGACCACTGACAAGAACTTCTGGGGACTCATCACTTGAAGGCAATGAAGGAATCATAGAATATCTCAATTAGGAAGGGACCCATAAGGATCATCGAGTCCAATTCCCTGCTCCTCGCAGGACTGCCTAAAATGAAACCATATGACTAAGAGCATCGTCCAGACGCTCCTTGATCTCTGACAGGCTTGGTGCCGAGACCACTTCCCTGGGGAGCCTGTTCCAGTGCTTGACAACCCTTTCAGTGAAGACATTTTTCCTAATATCCAGTCTAAACCTCCCCTGGCGCAACTTGAGGCCATTTCCTCTTGTCCTATCACTTGTTACTTGAGAAAAGAGACCGACCCCCACCTCGCTACAACCTCCTTTCAGGTAGTTGTAGAGAGCAATAAGGTCTCCCCTCAGCCTCCTTTTCTCCAGAATAAACAACCCCAGTTCCCTCAGCCGCTCCTCACAGGACTTGTGCTCCAGACCCTTCACCAGCTTCGTTGCCCTTCTTCGGATGTGCCAGATCAGCACCTCCCGCTCCACTGCCCACCTTGAGGAAGTTGCAGACTGTGAAGAGGTCACCCCTCAGTCTTCTCTTCTCCAAGCTGAACAAACCAAGTGCCCTCAGCTGCTCCTCGTAAGTCTTGCCCTCAAGGCCTTTCACCACGTTGGTCGCCCTCCTCTGGACACACTCTAATAGTCTGATGTCCTTCTTGTATTGAGGCACCCACAACTGCACACAGTACTCGAGGTGGGGCTGCACCAGTGCAGTGTAGAGTGGGACAATCACCTCCCTCGACCGGCCAGCTATGCTGTGCTTGGTGCACCCCAGGACACAGTTGGCCCTTTTGGCTGCCAGGGCACACTGCTGACTCATATTCAACTTGCCATCAACCCAAACCCCCAGATCTCTTTCTGCAGGGCTGCTCTCCTGCCTCTCATCCCCCAGTTTGTGCGTATAACCAGGATTACCCCACCCCAGGCAGAGAATCCGGCACTTGCTCTTGTTAAATGTCATACAGTAGGTGATTGCCCAGCTCTCTCGTCTATCCAGGTCTCTCTGTAAGGCCTCTTTACCCTCACAGGAGTCCACAGCTCCTCCTAGTTTAGTATCATTGGCAAACTTACTTAAAGTACATTCGATTCCTGCATCCAGATAATTTATAAAAACATTGAAGACCACTGGCCCTAAAATTGAGCCCTGGGAAGCCCCACTGGTGACTGGCTGCCAGCCTGATGTAACCCCATTTACTATAACTTTCGGTGAGCAATTGGCTGACAGGTCGGGCTCAATGTATTATGGACTTTTCTAGCTGTGTGGTGGACATTTTGTCCAGAATGATACTGTGAGAGACAGCATGAAAAGGTTTGCTAAAATCCAAAACCACCACATCTACTAGCTTCCCTTGGTCAACTAGATGGGTGACCTTGTCATAAAAGGAAACACTTGTATATTTTGGTCGACTGCAGAATGACAAGTGAAAGAAGCCAAGCTGTAGGCCAGGAGAAAATAATACTGAAGGAGAATCATGTATGTTTTGCAGTCCTCAGAAATTCACATCCTCATTTTCCGACCATTTCCATTCAGAGATTTCCCTCTTCTCACATGAATGAGCGCATGGATGTTGGAGGTAAATACCAGCACAGGACATGTTCCTCATCAGCTACGAGACACACCTGTACCAGCCACCAAGATGACACGGTTGTAAGAGGGCAGCACAGCTGGAACAAGTATTTCAAAGGAACACTGGAGACATCACAAAAGGTACCAGTAAAATCTCGTTTAGAAAAATTACAAGTGACCTCATCTGTACTCAGAAACATCAATGAAAGGTACAACAAGTGCACAGATGGGAAAGTTGTTCATTTCTTTGATCACTCTATTTTATAGGGTTAAAAATAAAGAGATGGAATGGCTTAGACTTGCAAATACAGACTTATTCTTTTTACCGTTGTGTGAGTTGCATTATCTTACAGCAAGCATCTATGACTTTTTTTTCTGCAGTTACGGATGTCTGTATTTAATGATTTGAAGGTGGTCCTATGCGCCTAAAAGTTTCATATTTTCCAGCACCAGGTAATTTTGTGAAGGATTTTACTTCTACAAACCAGGTGGTTTCCATCTGCAATATGTTCCTACATCATGACAGCCTATACAGTAGCTGAAAAAGCATTTCTTTTTTTTGGGAAAAAAAAAAAAAAAAAAAGCAAGCATTCTAGGGACATAAGTCTTCAAAGTTACTTTGGGTGCACATCAGAGCACACTCATGTACCGTAAGGCATTCAAATATCTAGAAGAGTGTCCAACTACACCTATCCATCAATCCAGACTTTGTGTTGGGAAAAGAGGCACGGAGGGCAGACAAGGCAATATTACAATATAAAATGTTCTGAATGACTCAGGCTAGATCTTAAGATGTAGCCAATTTAGGACTGGAGCAGATCCCAAGCAAAGGTGATTATGCTTCAAGTACAAATTAGCATATCCTCTGACTAGCTTTAATATCTCCCCTCTACAGCTTCCTCACACACCCCAAACATGGGACAAAATTACGAGAGAAGAGCACGGCTAAACTGGCTACATTAGTAGTCAACAGAGCAGACCAAAGGGGATGCACAGATTTCAGCATGAAAAGGGTAACTGCCAAACTAGTATCTGGTACAAACTACCTTAGGTACACTGCCTATACCATGGGACATGAGGCGGAAGTGACAATGGAAATACTATATTCATCCTTTTCCAGGGTTTGCAATGGGTTTTATTTTATTTCTCTGCTTTATTGGGATCCTACCTTTCCAAATAGGTCCCAAATACCTGGTAGTATGTAGAGCATCCTCCAATTCACTTCCTTATACTTTACTTTTTCCAATTTTAGTGTCAGTGAACAGGATGAGTAGGACAGGAAGAGCAAGTCCTAAGACTTCTCTATCCTTCCAAGTGAAAACTTTCCTCTTGCATTGGGATCAACAGACATTTTCAACACACACCCCCTCTCAGCACAAACTGATACAGGATATAAAACCAACTGCTCTTCTTGTTAGCAACTTTCCTCCTAATTTAAATTTATAACCACCATTTATAATTTATTTTTATGCCACAACTAAAGAGAAGAGCCTTCACTAAATACCATGGAGAAGTCAGCACCATGCTTTTAAAAACAGACTACTTCCACTGAAAGGTCTTGGCTCATAGCAACATTTCACAATGGAAAGCTGAAATAAGAAGGGAAGATTTTACAGATTAACCAAATATCATATTTTTGGACTTAAGGTGATGTTAACTGAAAATTTTAAAGATAAATATTATCGATACAATGTTGAAAATGCACAAAACATTATTTAATAACTGCTTAGTCCAACTTGGCAGTAGAAAGTTACATTTCAGCTCTTGAACAAATCAATCACTGCCCTCCCAGTGCCACTCCCCTGCCCAAACATCATGTAGTACAGCAATCTCTGGTAACTCCCAATCCCTAAATACAGGAATGTTATTATTCTGAACACCATTTGTCCCAGATTTGACAGACAGTATCTAGGGACATTTGGAAATCTCAGTTAATTTTACTTCTGCATTCTTTAAGCAAATAATCACTTACTGATGCTAATTAACTGAAGAAGAATTAAATAATATAATTAGAGAGTTACACTAGACACAAATCAAGAAATAGTGTACTACTTAAGACACAGGAAAAAGATAAACTATACAAGAATTTGATTCTGTCTTTTTGATATGGCTTAAAAAGAAAGGTGATGAACAAATCACTTCTGATTTTCCACATGTGAACATTTCTTTTAAAATACATAACTCAAATTATTGTCAAATGACAAACCTTCACTGGTTCGCTATTTACTCCACAATAACTATCAATTAATAAAGGCATGCTTCTGAATACCTAATGCATTACATTTTTTACTTTCAACACCTGGTGTCACCAGAATAACGCTGTATATTTCTAAAATGCTCTGCAGTTGTGTGTGCTTTGATTTTAGGGCAGTTAATACTTCAAAAGAAGTGGAACCATAGAAAATTATGGGAAGCAATGCACATCGACGATTTTTGTGGTTAAATGATACATTATCAGTTAACTGACCATGACAGGTCATTTTAAAAATGAAGCTCAAGGTGTCTAAAAGCCTTCATCCCTTAGTCAAGGTCAGAAGCAAAGTGAAAATTCTGCTCTATCCCCTTATTTTGAGCAAGCTAAATCCTACACCTGTTTTGCAAAAAGGCTTTAACTGGTGACTTCTGCTACACCAGAATTTAGCTAATCGCAATTAATTTTTGTTCTGGCTAATCACTACTTTTCTGTCTGGTCTAGGGCTGTATTAATTGGTTATTATGACGGTTCCACTGAGAATAGACAGAGGGGAGTGATTTTGATTGATTATTGTTTGGAGCTCCTTGTATCTCCAAGATACTAAATAAAAAATTAACTATCAAAGAAGATTTAATTAATCTCAGTCTCTCCTTCCTTCCACTCTATCAGCAAGACAGAGCTGATAAAAAATTGACATATTCATGGAAAGTGCAAAGAGAGTCAGCATTGGTGACCCTGTATTTCATTAAAATAATGAGAAAGTACATGTATTTATTTGCTTTAAACTTTAGATAATGGGCATAAGAGAATGAAAGCTTTCTCAGTTTTTGATGCTTATTTCAAAACCCAAATGGAATTATGGCAGGCAGTTAGATCAACTGGTATAACATCTAAGTTGTGCTATGTTTTTTAAGTATAGCTTTTCAAATAAATTAGTGAAAGAATCCTGAACTTTTGAAAGAAGTCATAAGCTTGTTATACAAGAAATATTGGAAATACTGTATTATAACAAACGAATGCAATACTTTAGAGACTTCAGAACCTTTCGATTCTATTTTGGAAGAAAATTCTGTATCGGAAAACAGAGGAACATGTGGTCAAGATATTTGTAATTAATTTTGTAAAAACATATTCAGACTGACATCTCCCTTCCACTAATTACACGAGCTTTCTACAGCAGACATTCCAAAGTCATATTGTCTTCCAATATTTTTTCAGTAAGATATAGGGACTTCTATAGGTATGGGGTTTTCAGGTTTTAGTCCAATCACTGTGGATTTTAAAGCTAGAACAAAAAGGCTAACACTGATACAGGAATTATTTTCAGGTGAATACATATCTAGGATCCATAGACAACATTTGGAGGAGATCCCTATGCTCCAGCAAGGCACTGACTAGCTCTCAACTGATTTGTGGGGCGAGCTTTTTGATGGGACAAGATCAAATCACCTAAAAGGAAAACAGGCAAGCAATGCAACCTTGAATACTGCTATCACGTAACATAACCCCATATAAAGAAAAAAAATCATGGAAAGCAGAAAAAAAGCTGAAGCCTGAGAAGAGGGATGCTGAGTCATTAATAAAAAGGAGCTTTTCTCCCAATTGCTTGATTTAAACAGATGTTAACATAAACAAATAATTTTTAAAAGAGACTGCCTAAGTCTGGTGGGCTAACAGAGTTAGACAGGTCTTACGTGCATGATTTATTTAGTATAACACCACCACTTGTCCTCTCCAGCTTCTTCAGCATTTCAGGACAAAAAAACCCCCAAAACAAAAAGATAAAACAAACACCAGAAGTTTTCTGTAAAACAAAGTGGCGATTATTTTAGGACTCCCTAGCCCCTCATCCCTTCTTAAAAGGGAAAAATACAAAAAAACCCAGGTCTTAAAGGACCCCTTTCTCCCATTTTCTCCCAAAAGATACAAGCATTCAATGATCGCTGAATCAAAATGTGCTTAAACTTGACATGAACAGGAGCATAAGTACAACTGGTGAAGTAATACACAGGTCAAAAAGGTTTGTCTAGAGCTGGTCAACAGAGTAGCCTGACATCTCCTGCCCGACCTGCGCTCAGCGGGAGAGGCTGAGCAGGAAAAGACTGCCAAGACAGACCTAGGAGACACCATTTGGATGGAAACACCCGCTATTCCCAATGTCAGTTCCTACGGAAGAAAGAAGGGATGCAGACCTTCTAGCACTAAAACCTAGGATTTAGAATACACACAGAGGTAGTTTCCTACCTCTACAGCTGGTAAGATGTGTGGATGCTGAAAAGCAATCATCTGTCTTGATCTATACTAGTTACTTATCTTGACCTTGGTAGAACTTTTGATGCTGTTGCTCATGATATTCCCACATGCAAGCTAGAAAAACATGATTAACAAAAACTGTTGGTACTTAGGTAAAACACTGTTTAGAAAGACCATTTAATATTTATCAGAGGTTCATCTCAAACTGGACATATGTACAAAATTTGTTATATTAATTCCAGTAGCAGGGAAGTACTGGTAATGAAAATACTCCGAGTTGTGAAAGATGCAGGTAATGCCACAACACAAAAAAGGCTGTGCACAAGGCTAATGAGAGTTGCAAGCCCCTGCACAACTGCTGCTCTGCAGCAGCCATTCAAGCAAGGCCAGTGCAGAGTTCTAAAATTAGCCAGGAATAATCAACTGCATAAACAAAATCTGGAGAAAGATCAGCATAACAGCAGTTCTGCAGAAAGAGAATTGGCAATTATAATGATCATGAACTCAACATGAGTCACCAATGTGGTACTCTTGGAAAAAAATATCCTAATGTTTACATACAAACAAGTGCATCACTAGTAAGACAGGTGAACATAATCTCCTGCTCTGGTCACATACTGAGTAGTATGTCCAGCTTTGAGCAACTGTACTTCTAGAGAAATGTCATCAGATGGACTGAAAGATGAGAGAGAGCAATCATAGGTCAAGAAACCACAACCTATAGAGGAAAAAAAGAGTGTGTACTGTCGCTTATTTTAGAGAAATCACTTATTTTAGAGAAAATAGGGTCGTGCCTTTGCGTATATGAAAGCATACTGTAATAGAAAAAGAGAAGCAGTAAGCTTCTTTCCACATCGACTTGGACAGAAGACCCAATGAGCTTAAATTCCAAAGATGGACATTAGGAAAGACTAACCATCTACTGGTAAGCACAGTGCCTAGGAAGAGCCTAGACCATCCAGGAAGGCTGTGAATCCTTCATTGCTGACTACCCTCAACAACAAGTCAGTCAAATCTCCATCAGAAATAAAACTACTGCTGCCAAACTTGCCTTTTGCCAAGGAACTGGACGAGACAATCTCTTAGCTCTCCTTTAAAAAGTAAAAATAAAAGGCAGTTTGATTCATATGCTATGCATGGAAAGTAATGCTAGACTCACGGAGACTGCAAGAGACTGATTCTGTGGTCCAGTCATTAGATTCCCACTACCTCAAAAGAGATTTCTAGATCCCACTCCCTGCCTGTTTATACATGGTACATTATGCAATTACTTGATTTTGGAGGTTTTTTCCCCAAATAGCAATAACCCTGAAAAGAGAGAATGAAACATTGGACTCCCACCCATTCCCGCTCCACATAGTGCCTCCCAAATACACTCAGAGATAGAATCCCGAGGTACTACACTGAACGCTCTCTGACCCCACGAATCTTGCATTGCTTTCTGCACTGTGATCCAGCTTCAAAAGTCCAAGCTGCAGCAAGACCGAATGCTCCTAAGAGACATGGGTTAGAGCCCTCGGGGCAGAGGGCATGAATCTATTTTTTCTACTTTCTAGGAGATGGCACAGTCCAAGACTGTTGTTAGTCGTGAAGCTGGCTTTGGTTGGATCTGGCACACGAGGTATGTCTGGCTCAAAGGCGGAGCAGTGCCAGGCCAGCTGCACATCTTTGGCACTGAAAGAAGACAAAGTGCGAGAGCGACCCAGGACTGCACTGCCGCAGCCTCAACAACAGCTGCACGGCTCACTGTTACCATTCCCTCTCTGAAGCTTCTGCTTCTCAGGTAGAAAGCTACACAGGCTTGTGCCCTTCAGGGTTTGCAGGACAGCCATCCCGTTTTATGTACTGTATGTAAAAGCAGCTAGAAATCCAAGTCTAAAAAACAAGCCTTCTCTCCATTTTGTCTATTTTTCTTCTCAAACACTGTTTTCAGATCACAGATGAGACATTTGAATTGCAAGAAGTTCTGAAATAATTGCTATTTATTAGAGATCTTTAACATGTAATTACATTTTGTTTATAGGCATATGCTTTATTTTATTTGTCCTACTGATAGCAAGCTGGTGAGATAAATCACTTTGATACAGAATAATTGAAAATCCATACCCTCATGCAGTTTTCCTCCAAGCTGTCAATGTGGCAACTGTAGACAAGATATACCACTATTTTTCTAGACATACAGGAAACAATCTTGCGCACATATTTGTTCACAGACTGTTTTCGGCATATGTGATCTCACTGGAGATTCACAGGCAAATTGTTACACATGCATACAGGTGTAATCCAGAGCAATGCCATAGGTTTTATTAAAAAGAACAATGTAAGCTAATACATGTTTCTTAGAAAGATAGTTAAGTGATTATATTGTGGTAGCTCAGACAACATGCTACAAAAGTTACATGCTACAGAAGTGCTGCCCACACTGGATCCAATCAGAGTTGGATCCAAGAAGAGCTGTGTAAGTAAATACTAAACTCGTGCATGCTGTTAATACTGCAGAGTTTTTACAGATCACGAACGTACAAGATTACTGGGGAGTTTATTCCTGCTAAGAGATAAAATAATTAATCTTAAGACTGTCTGTTCCACTGCCACCGAAAATATTTCCTAACACTTTTCCTAAGCACTCCCAAAGCATCACTACTATCTAAAGTAAAAAGAGAGCTGACAATGTAGTTGGGCTGATGGGCTTAGTGAGCTAGTGTAGAGAATCAGAGAGGGGGGAATGTCGAAGAAATAATCCATCCCATGTATAAGCTCAAAAATCAGCCCAATAGATTAATTTTTGAACTGTCTGATTTGAAACCAAATTACCTGATTTGGCAGGGTCATGAAAGGCAAATTATCCTAAAGGCAGCATCATCTGCTCCTTACTTCTAGTATCATACTTACCAGGTCAAATGTCTGCTGCACCACTCTGCAGACCCTGCTTAAAATCAGGTTACATCAACACTGATGGCCAACCACAAAAAAAACAAAATAAAAATTAAAACATATTTGATTAACCTAGAATTGAAAGGTCAGTCGTGGACTTTATAATTTTTTAAGTCTGTCATAAGATTTAGGGTGCAAAGTTCTGTCAAAAGAATAACTATAATTAACAATATTCAAAACTGAAATGGATCACCGTGTCAATGAATAAACATTTCCCGTATTCATAATATGACTGTGGTAATAATATACCTCTGCTAAATGCAGCTAAATTATAAGGCCTAGTTGAGTTTTCACCTAAAACAACAATGAAACGGAAGTTACAGATAAGACATATAGGCTACAATTTGACAAATTAAAGAGGTTAAATCATTGTTTTGAATAGAAATATAGAAATTGGAAAAAAACCCCTTCTCTGCATTAGTAAGTTCATCATGTACAAAATTAAAGATACTTGATGGCACCCATTAATGTAGTAAACTGTAATTAAGCATACTTAATTAAAAGACATAATAACTACTAGCAGTAAAAGAACAGACTAGATGAGCAGATGGATCCAGATAGATTTTGACGTAATTTCTTGATATTTCAACAAGATATATAAAGGTAAATATAAACAAGAATAGAAGGGAGAGGAAAAAACAGCCAGCCAGTATATCTCATTAAGAAGCCCCATACTAGAAAGATGAAAAAACACCAACAACCTCTTTTCTCTGAACTGCACCTGTTTGTCTTCTCCAAGATGTTTTGTTTCTGTTAAGCAGGTTTCCTAAAGCTTCACATAACTACATAAATAACCACATTACTAAGAAATTTATTATGTCTGGAACCACAATCATGAAGTAAGGCCCACTGCCTTAGGACAGTTTAATCAAAAGAAATAAATCATTAACCTAAAATATAATTTAAATCTCTTAAATATTGATTTTCTTTTATGCTCATTCTCTCTTGGATTTGACTCCTGTTAGAGATAACAGTTAAGTGAACAGGTTTCTATCTACAGAGTCCACAGAAGGCAGAGATACTTCTTTCTGAGCCCTTCATATGACCTTCCCCAAAGACACTCTTCCCAACCAGACAAAGTTCCTAACCATATAACTTTGTGTTACTTTTCATGTTTGAAATGAGCTTCAGAAAGCTTTAGTAAGATTTGGCCAGTGGCTGGATTCATATTCTGAAAGTTTTCATAGCCAGTATATTTGAACTACATCACAGCAAGCACTGCAGCCTTGGAGCAGATTACTGGTTTGATGTGCGAAACGTGTATGTGTATGATAAGTGTCCTGCTGGAATTTATTCCCTACGTAATTTTCAGCTAAGGCAAAATTAAGCCTGGGGCTCCACTGCATAAATTGTGTTGAAACATTTCTCTCATTCATATAGTTTCTCAGTTATTTATACATTTTCTTAATATAGTGCAAGCTTAGCTCTGTGCAATCCCATCTAAATTTGATTTAGTTATTCTCCTATGCCCACATCCAAACGTAATACTTACCCAACAGTATCTCCACACCTCACAGGCAACACAAGACAAAGCAGTACTTTGTGTTGTGCAAAGTGATGTCGTTTTAAAGCACTGCTTCAAAGTACAGGTTGCCACACTCCATACACGTGCTACACTCATTCCCCTCTCAGTGAAAATATTATGCAATACTGAGCTCAGATTCTTGCTTACTCATTCTACAGAAAATCTAAGTTCTGTTGGCTTCACTAAACTATAGCCTCAAAGAAAATCAATAGCAATTGATATACACTCTTAAACATATTTAAATGCTGACATTCACTCCAAGATTACATTTTCCACCTAGTAATCTCTAGTAGTCTCTTCCCCTCACTTTTCTGTAGGGTTGTTGCACCCTCTTTAGAGTTCTTCCTTTGCCCAGAATAAGTTTGGGCTTAAGTTGTTCTTCAAACCACAATCTCCCTTGAGCACGTGCGCAGACATGCAGTTGGGGGAATAAGGAAACCTAATGCCTGTGTCCTTCTTCTACTCCTATCTATAAATGCAAGACCATCACATCTCAGCTGACAACTATGGTTAGTAATTTTTTTTTCCATCCCTCATCCGATTATCTGTACCCAACTGCTATTGCTTAAAACTCTTTTCTTCGGTTGCCTCCAATTTTTCCACCAACATATTCTGATAACAGTTCATCTCTGAACAAGTCCTGTTGCGAGCATAAACCTGATCTGAATGATAAAAAAAAATCTGAATCCAATAATTTTCTCTTCAATTTGTTACTATGGATGCTTATGTTATTAATCCCTTTCTCCAGCCTCCTTACATTTCCCTTCCTTTTCCATGAACTTTTCACACAGCCCATGAAGGATTCCCATTTTTCCCCAGACTGAAACACTGACAAGAACCTGCTGCCTCACTGTAGAATGTCCTCTTGGTTCAGGTGAACAGGGTTGGGTGAATCCAGACAAGAGAGCGTATTCTGGCCCTCATTCAATATTTCACCAGTGCACAGCCCCATAACCCCTTGAGCACAGGAAAATATATAAACACCGTAGGCCAGAAGAACGTCATCACAAAAGGGAGGCAGGAGTTACACAGAAGGACAAACAGAAGGCTGGTGCTTAGCAGCATGGAGATGGACTGCATGGGGAAGAGCAATTACACAGGGTCTTACGAGCTAAAATCAGAGAGATGCCAAAGAAGGGGCCAATATCCCTTCACTGGACACCTGTAAAGACATTGACAGAACCAGTTACTTTAATGGGCAACATCTTCCAATTGCACTTCTGGACTTGCAAACCACTTGAGCCTCCGAGTTTGCTTTCCTGTGATACCAAATATTTTGTAACTTCTAGTTTAGGAATTGCAACTATAGATGCTACATCAACGATTGAACACTTCCTTTCAAGCTTGAAGCACATGCTATGTGCTACCAGAATCTGAAATACTTTGTTCCAGCACCCGCAGTGAATCGCAGGTCATGCAATTAGTTAAATTAGCTTAAAAAAGACAAAGCTAACAAAAGAATTAAAATAATTAATTTAAAGAATAAAAAGAAAATTAGTTAAAGACAAGAGGATTATAACTTCAAGAGGGGTCCTTTATGTACTTTGGCCTACCTAGCATTCCCCTCTACGTTAAAACAACCCATAATTTCTTCTAATGAAGCTATTAGCTAATGAAATTGTCATAGCCTTACTCTCGTATCACAACTAACATGAATCCCTTGTTCATCACTAGGTCTAAATGTCATTCAAAACCACCACGATCACCATTCTTCCAACACAAAACAAAAGCAAGACCCTTATTTCTCACTCACTACTTAGTCTCACTTCCAATATAATTTTTTTCAGCAATGTTTTGAAGAAAATTTGTTTATTTCCATTTTCCTTCTAGCTTTCAGCTTTTCACTGTATATATGGACTGTGCCTCTCCTGATGGGAAATAATCTAACCTGTTACCTTTGCTTTCTAGAGAAATTCACACATTCCGAGATCCAAGCAACAACAAAACTGTTATTTACAGAAGTTACAGTGGATAGAATCCATAGACATAATTAAAATTACATACTTATTTTAGTGCTAAAATTCAGTGTCCATACTGTAGCCTGTTTAAAATGCAATTAAACAACAAACACTTGGATTCAACATAATAGAATTCAGAAAGAATGCCGTTAATAACTTCTTATGAATCAGAAGGTAGTATTCACCTCACTTTAATTTCCTGAAGTTCGGAATCTAGGCTGGTCAGTCAGGCTTCACCAGTTGATGTAAAGAGATGTGAGCTGAATCTCTCACCACCAACTACAAATGAAACTCACATTTCAAATGCAAGTCTGTCATCTAAAGAAGTAGCTGAAAGAGGGGGGCAGTGGTGAGGTACAAACCCACAATTCTTATCAGTACTATGTGTCAGTAGAAAACAATAAAACCTTAATTATTTAAAGTCCTGTGCACAAACTGGACTTCCTACCAGAAGGCAAAATGCATCAAATGATGTATTTCACTAGATATGTAGACAACTTTTAGTTCCTGTGATGCAGAAGGCAGCAGCAGAGGTATAGGTTGGTACCCAGGATATGGACAGATACAAGAGAAAAACTGTAGAAGACTGACTCCAGATCAGCAGCAAAAAATATTTTGGAGAAAAGAGAAGTCTTTTATACTACCATTCCAAAACACTATTCGAACTGTCCATGATACTGTTACCAGAAAGTAACATAATGCCAACAAGTATTCCTGAGACTTGTGGAAAATATAAATAAACAGTGAGAGTTTTAGACCTGTGATGAGAAATGAACATCTATGTCTCCTTCCTCACTAACAGGAAAACTAAAACCCTGACCGTTGTTGGAGAGCCAGGACTCAGCCAGAAGTGCAGCACAGTAGTCAAGATGATGCTGGCTGGGATCCATGTTTCCTCTGACATCTCAATGATTTACCTTACTCAGCCTTACCTTAAGACTCACAAATGTACCTTGCTGAACAAAGAAAGCAGCAAAGAAGGCAAGCACCCTGCACTGTATTAATGGGAGCACAACCAGCAGATTGAGGGAAGTGATGATCTCCCTTTACTTGACACTCATTAGACCACACCTATGATACTGCATCCAGTTTCGGGCCCCCCGGAACAAGAAAGATATTGATAAACTGCAGTGAGTTCAGATGGTCATGGGGCAGGAGCACTTGCTCTGTGAAAAGAAGCTCAGGAAACTGGGTTTGTTCAACTTGATAAGAGATGGCTGTGGTGTGACCTAATAGCAGTCTTCCCATATCTGTGAGGAGGTTATCCAGAAGATGCAGCTAGGCTCTTCACTGTGGTACATGTGGGAGCTGGAGAAACAATACGTATGAACCAAGAGAGGCCCCGACTTGATTCAAGGAAAAGGGTTTTCATAATGCAGACAAACATTGAAGCAAGCTGCCCAGAAGGGTTCTGTAGTCACTGTCCCTGTAGGTTTTCAAGACACATGGGATAAAGCCTTGAACAACCTGGTCTGCCCACACAAGTGACCCTGCTTTGAATAAGGAGGTTGGACTAGAGACTCCTGAGGTCCCTTCCAACCTGAATTATTCCAACTATGATAAAAGTTGTGGGACTGTATCAGGCTAGACTAAATGAGTGGAGGGAAAGAAGAGAACTAGACTCATAATTACTCTGGTATTATTTGATAGCTCATACATTTAAAATTGCAGTATCGTCCTAATACAGATACTCTCGCACAGCTGAAGCCTGGTGCAGGTGGGATGATCTTCCTCACAATTACAGTGGTAACACACAGTACTGGAAAAAGGCAATGCTTCAGGGAAGGGATGAGAAAAAGCAATTCTACGTGGCCAAGGACTTCTGTCAGAATGTCAGCAATACGATGGTAACTCCGGCTGTTAGTAAACGACATGAGGAATTACAGTCAAAACACTGCAGAGAGAGGTGCTTATACAGGTAATTCCACAGGAAAAGAGGTGTCTTGTAAGACAGAGAAATCAAGAGTGACAGTGATATTCAATATGTTTTCTCAAGATGTTAAGAGCTAATAGCTGACACACTTAAAGAAATCACAGTGGCCAAAAACCTTAAGGTAAAGGACATTCTTGAAAAACACTGTAATGGTAAATCAATAGAATGTTGTATTACCCTGGTATAATCAGTCCTTCTTTAGCGTTAATTGGTTTTTGGAAGTAAGGAGAAAAGAGCTGTGTGTGACATGGTCCATAAAATGTAATTAAAGTTTTGGAGTGAAGAAGAACAGAATATTCTAAATAGCTACAGGTTTTGATTTAAGAACAGTGATTTACTACTGCTTGAATAGTTCTATTTTTGAAGAAAAAAGATATTAAGCACACTCTTTAGAGAGACAGAATGAAAAAGGTATTACATTTGCGAACCAAATGACGTGACTACATCCATACACTTCCCCTGCCTCTTATTAAATTATCTATGTAATACTTACCCTCTCTGTCAGAATGCTGCAAAAAAATATTTTGAAAGATGGGAAAAAGAAAGGTAGCATCAAGTCATATAGAAAATGCATCCTATCATGGCATGTGTTCTCTGCTTAAGCAGTTCACGCCACTTAAAACGTCATGCAAGTTTCACATTCAATTCTACTTAAATCAAGAGAGTTCTGAAAATTATTTGACCAGGTTCAAGTTCAAAGAGCATATGCTTTTAGAGCATGAGAAACATACAACAAGACTTGAATAGGAATAGAAAAAAGAAAGTACATTGCTCCAAAAAAGACATTACAAAAACTACAGACAGTGAAATGAAGTGTACTTTATGCTACGAACAGTAACTATTAACGCTACTTATGATTACACAGAAAAATGATTTGGCTAACCCATCAGAGAGTAAAAATGTCCTGGAGCTAGTAGCAGAAGGCAAATGCCACAACATACCCCTGGATTTTATTATTCTCTTATTTCACTTCATGACACCCTCATGACTGCACCTTTGTGCCTGTACCTACACTCACAAATTCAAAACATAGATCAGGCAGTGACCTCACTTCCCAAAAGTTCCCCAAGAAGAACAAATCCAACGACGTGAACAACAGAAGCAGAACAGGCAAAAATCGTGGTTACATCAGCAGTCACATGAAAGTCATTTTCAAGAGGAAACTTCTTTTGAAATAGGTAGTTGGGTTACTATTGGGAGTCATGAAAACGTATAGACAGAGTTAGAGGAATGTTGGTTGGAAGGGACCTTTGAAGGTCACCTAGCCCAGCCTCCCCCTCAGAGCAGGGCTAAAGCCAATGCTAGACGACACTATTTCAAGTGAAGAGGCTGTGCTCAGAGTAACAGTGGGTGGGAGAGACAGCAGGATGTCTGGTGCAAAACCAGGCCTGGTTTGCGCTCGGTACTCTCCAGAGGCGCCTCGCTTTCCACGTCAAAAGTCAGCTAAGGAAAGCATGAACTGACATGATGATCCTTTCTAAAGGATAAAAAGCAGATGCTGCAGTAAGTGAAGCATTCAAAACAATATTTCTGCCCTGAACTGTTATCAGAAAATGATAGCAAAATCTCTGATCACACATATAAAGAAGTCACCTAAAGAAAATTTGTAAGGAGCAGATGACATGACAGGTATCGACAACATGACCTGTTTTCTTCTGTGACCAAGCGAAGCTTTGTTCAGTATTCTGGTGGTCTCAAAACAAACTCATGAACAAGCTCAAAGAAACTTGCTTGCAAAGCTGATGCAGAACACCACAGTAATTTGGAAAGTGAGGAGCAAACAGGCTGCAAGAACCCAAGCAAAATGAAGTACAAGACACATATTAAGTAGGTAATATTTGTCAGCAACAGGGTGCAGGTTTTAAAACATTAGCAATGTACGGGAAGTCCATTTTTTTGTTTAACATGTAACACCTTCGACAATTCAGGTTTCGAGACAGACAGTAACCGGGACATCGGTTCTGTTTAGCTTTTGTTTACCGATGGCAACAGAATGCTGTAATACACTTTGGTAAAAAGACATGTTCGTTTTCATATGACTTTGACAGCTACGATGGAGCGAGGGCAGGAGATGAGTGCTAGCTGAGGATACATACACTTTACAGACACAGTCTAGGTTTTTAAGGCTTTTCTCAGGGGGAGGGGAGAAGATGGAAATATGCCCATTTTTAATTCAGACATGCGAAATTTAAAGCCTCTCTTAATGGCCTATGTCACACAATGAACAGCTTTAATTGTCAAGAAATTGCTTTTCCAGGTTGACTGCCTGCTTAAACTAGAGAGTATATAAAACAAGTCCACTCTTCACAGAGTTCTACATGAAACAACTTGGTCATGGAGATATTTATAGTTGTGCCTCTGTACGTTAAGCTCTACATAAGTTGCTACCTTGATATTTTCAAAGCATGGCAAAAATTACGGCAGTAGCGAATTAAAAAGCCCTGAAGCAAACAATGAGGAAGTTGATTGGCTGGAGTTAACACAGATACAGCTAAATGAACCTTAACTCAAAAGCTAAAGGTTTACGTAACTCTAAAATGGAAAAGGATAAAGAAAAAGCAAGAAATGGAAATAGTGAAATGAAATACTTAGGAGGATAAAAGAAAGAAACCCAATGTGGTCCAAGCAATGCAGGCAAAAAGATAAATGCTCGGAAGTGTTATCTTGCAAGGACATAGCTATCAACTGTCACAGCTTCTCTTCACCTACGATACCGGAACTATTTTCTTTCTGTTCTCCCTCTAGTTTAGATATTTGTTCTTCAAATCCACTTCACTAATCCTTACAAGGTAAAGCTCTGTTTCTAAAATGAGTATTTGGATCATAACGAACACTTTTGTTTGGAGGATGCTCTGAACACCAGGAGAACGCGATGTGCTCACCACCTTGGCCCATCAGCACTGTTTCAAGTTCAGAGTTACAGACGAACTCCCTGAACGAGGTTGCACCACTGAAGCAACAGGCCTGCAGCAGACCAGCTGCCCCTGGCACACCGAGGCACACCGCCGTGACCCTACAGGCACCCGCGTCCCCGCGGCGGGAAAGGCAGCGCGGCGCCCGCCGAGGGACCTCTCAGGAGAGCAAGGACCAAGGACTCCGGAAAGCAAGGGCCTCACCGGCCCCGCGGCCCACAAGCCCGCCTCCGCCGCCCTCAGCCCGGCGGCCGCAGGCAGGGGGTGCCGGCCAGCGCTGCGGGGTGCTCTCCGCCGCGCCAGCGGGCCCCCTCCTCCCGCCGCAGAGCCGGCAGAGCTCTTCGCCGCCGCCGCCGCCCCCCCGCAGAGCGGCCCCAGCGGAACCCGCGGCCTCTGGCGAGCCCCGCGCGGGCGCCTCGCTTCCCCCCGCCAGGCGAGCGCCGGCAGCGGCCGGGCGAGCAGGCACCGCCAGGGCAACGCCCCGGCCCAACGGCTGCCGCGGAGACCCGCCCCCCGCCGCGAGCGCCGGCCGCTCCGCGAGCGGCTCATTGGCCGCGAGGAGACTCCGCGGCGGCGGCGTCACCGGCAGCGGGGGAAGGCGGGCGCGCGGAAGGGCACCGGCCGCTCGAACCGCGCGGGGCCGCCGCGTCACGTGGCGGCGAGGGCGGGCGGCCTCGCCCCGCCCCGCCCCGCTCTGCTCTGCCCCGGCGGCGCGGGTCCCAGCGCGCGCCCCCCCGGCGGCCGCTCGCGGCACTCACTCGCCAGCGCTGCCGGTGCCTCCGCCTGCGCTTCCGCCTGCGGCCGCGTCCTTCTGCCCGTCCCGGGGCGCCTCTCTGGGGAGTAGGCGGCGGGGCGGGGCGCAGCGGCGGGGCGGGGCTGGTCGCGGGGCGGGCGGGGGCGGGGCCTCCCCGCCCTCCCTCCCATCCCCGCGGGCCGGGCAGGTGGGGGCAGCGCGGGGTGTCCGCGGGCTGCGGGGCAGGAGGGCCCGGGCTGGGGTCGCTCCCCCGAGCCGCCCCGGCTGCGAGAGGGACGTGGAAGCCCGGGCAGAGCAGCCGGCCGGGCCCGGAGGCGGGAGAGCAGGGCAGCCCGTGCCGGCTGCCAGAGCAGTGGCAGAGGGCGCAGCGCCCTGCGCTCCCCGGGGAGAGGCGCTCCCAAAAAACCGGCAACAGCCAAAGAACCCAGGGTAGCGGCCCCCGGGCCTGCCGACCTGCAGGCCGGAACAAATGCGCATCGGGCACCACCACCTCAGGCAGCAAATCTGACTTTTAGAGAACTTGTAAAAGCGGTCATCATTTTAAAAAACGATATTGACTACTCCATAGCAGGGATTTTGGCTGTAGCCAGAGCTTTGATTTTGAGCCTGCTGAAGCGAAAGTTTTGAAGCGTGCCAAGTGGCTTTCTGTTCACCTCCTTGTCAGGCAGCTTCCCGATTCCCAGCCGGGGAAGCTGGCTCTGTAGGGATCAGTCTGCTTTTTAGCAAAGCATGCTAAGACTCCACACGGTAAAATCACTGTCAGGAAATGGTAGGAGGAATAAGAGAGCCGTATGCTCTGTTTGACGCTGGACAATTCAGTACTTGGTGACCTGGAGCGTACGAGCACCATGCTGTAGCCTGGTTATTGGGACGGCAAGTTACGTTTCGGTTTCAGTCCCTCCTCCTTGACTGGTCAGTAAGGTGAAAGCTGGGTTGCATCCGTTATAGACTATGCCCTTTCTTACACAATTAGCATTCAATAATTCTATTCCAGCTCTAAAGCAGGGTAAGATTGCTCAGAGTTTGAGGCAGTATCTCCTGCTTTGCTTTCTACAGCTTATTGTTTTAGAGGTTGAATTAATTAATTAGGTATTCCATCACTTTTCTCAAGTGCTGCTTTTTTTTCTAGGCATATGCATTCAACGTCAATACACTTGTGCAGGATCAAGATTTTGAACTCTAAGGGGAAGAATGTCTTCCTGTGTATCACAGTACCAGTCTACCACACCCATTAGATTTTCTTCCTAGCTTATAGCAGAATCCTGAATAAAAAACTTACTACAAAAATAAACACCATTATCACAATTAAAATCTATGCAAAAAGATAGCAAAATGCAGGTTTATTACATGGCTCCATTACAAATGTATTTACTTCTTGCTCAGCTGAAAAGAAATTGAAACATACCATCGGCAATCTAAATTATTAACACTACATTAAAAAACAGTTCAACTCAGCAATCACAAGCTACCACTTTCAGTATCTGTAGGGTTGTTTTTTTTTCTAACAAAAATACTTATTTTAAAAAGCCCTGAACCACTTAACATGTATCATCACTGACACACACTGAACACCCATGCCACAATACTGCAGTGCAGCTTTCTAATACGAAGGTAATCAAGTCCTCCAGCGCTCAACAGCCCATGCAGCTATGCACATCCTCTTCTTCGGAGTGGCTATACAGTCCTTTTTCCTGAAAGCGTAGGATCCAAGTTGCTGTGTCTATAACGTTACACCTATGTACAACCACTTCACATCATCCTGGAGCCCACCACAGAGTCTAAAGCGGCCATTACTAGGGGTACCTGCTGCTTATGGTGGTACATGACGGAAGTTTGGCTCCCTCGGTGTTTACATCACAGAAATTCAAACGTGTGATCTCACTTTTGTTTCTGGCAAATTTTAGTCTTTTCGAGTTAAACAAGCCCTCATAAACACAGGTTTGGTAGAGGCATGTCAAGAGCTGTGGAAGGAAGCACTGTTCAGTGAAAGGGCCAAGTTGAGGATCACACGGGAATCTACATGTAATGGTAGGTATGTAAATGTACCTATGCTCGCATGAAATGTGGAACACAAGCATGAAATAAATATTAAGATATTTAAACTAAAAAACCCCCACCATATAGAAATGGGCGATGCTATCACATTTAACATTCTAACAGCTACAGCTTGAAATAGCAACTTCAATTTAAGAAAAAAAATATCATCTTTGTAAATTTACAGTTGCTTTAGATAGCTTTTAAAACAAAGTGAAGGACACCAAAAGTCCAATAAGAAGTTGTCACCATTTACTGTGATCATAGACAAGCTAACAATGGATCGAACTGGACCTGAATGTTCTGTTTCTGTAGGCAGAGATTTGACATTCAGATGCTTTATCAGCCATATAAATTTAACTATCTGCAGAAAGCTCTCTTAATTTGTCTCATCCCATTCCCTCATCCAGCTACTATAACTCTCCGACCGTCAAGGCAAGTACCTGCCAATTTGCTTCAACACCAGCTTTTAATATTCTTGGTGCAGATAATGTATGAGAATGCTAGAGGTGTATGGGACCAGAATATTTCCAGCTGAAAGCAGCAGTGAGATTTTCTTCATACATATGAGCCGATCACCTTAGTTACCCTTTGAAGTTAGTGAAGAGGAATACCTGCTTCAAGTACATGACACCCCACATCCTAAAGATGCTTTCTTTAGGAGATGAATCATGTTTCAGATTACCTGTTTTTTTCCCAGTGACTACACAGAGAAACTAGGATGAATAGCTCAGATGCAGGTATCTCAAATATGAAGGAAACAAGTTCCCAGTGAACAGGCCCCGTTTTTTTTTAACAAACTGTTCAAAAGTATTGAAGATTTTTATTTCTGAGTGCTCATAAACACACACACAACCCACATCTCTAAAGTTTAAATCCTAAGTATGAAATTAAATAACAGGAAACTTCATGTACATGGCATTGGTCTAAACATGAGAGAAACATACAATTAGGGAACTCCCTTGGAAGTTTTTGGTGAAAAGAGACTGTCATCCATAGCAGTCATTGTGAATAGTTTCCTAACTCCATTCTGTGCATTGAATCGTTCTGTATTTCACTTCTCAGAACTGTATTTGAACAAGCAAACTTTGAAAAAAAACGTATCCAGGTTTCTTAACTTCAGTACAGAATCAAGCAGGCCAGCTGATAAGAAGGAAACTTTAATCTCCTGTAATTAGCAATGGTGGAAAGGTAACGTGAGGAAAAAATCCAGCACGCTGGAAAGACAGACAATGTTTGTAACAACAGTTACGTACAAAACCACTTTTTCTTCACCTTTCTCTCCTCCAGGCTGGGTATTCTGCACTATTCCAGGGGTCAGTTATGAGGTATGAAAAAACAAACAAAAGGTTAACATTATAACCATTTTAATAAAACTCACTGTATTATTTGCACTCTCAAAATATTTCTGAAAATAAAGTAAAAAAATATTTAGCATTCTTGAAAGTCGTAAGGAATTTTTTATTAAAAAAAGTCTTGTTTGTTGCTGCTTTTGAACCCAATTCTGCCTCAACATTACTCTCAGACATAAGTGTATCCTTCTTATTACCATCATGCAAGTAATCACATTGAATTTCTATAGTACTGAAAATGATATAAACCAAATAAACCATCACAAAATATATACAGGTAGCCAGAAAACTAATCAAGAAAAAAATCATGTTGTCTGTATTGAAGAGTAAACACCGTTTTCAAATACCAACAAAACATCCCATTTGTTGGCATATCTCTTTCATCTAAGACTCTTGAGTAGAAGGACAAACTGACTTCCACAAAGGAATTCCTACAACAACTTTGGTTCATAATGACCTAGACAGAATTCATACCCCATACATAATATTGATCTAGTGGATTTCTGTAAAGCTAATACGGCAGGCAACAGGGAAAACTATCCATGTGAACTTCATGATGAGAATAATAATTTAAACTCAGTACGTCATATTCCAAATATACAGAAAAGACCTGATTATATTAAACACATTTATCTTCTGCTATAAACTAGCTCATCCAGCCAGATCCCAACTCTTTAATACCTCATGACTGAAGTAGCTAAGTGTTCTCTATATCTGATGAATAGCAGGCTATGTATGGAAAGCCTTAAAAGTCTTCTGTTTGTACTGAACGGTGTATCTATTTCAGCATGTTTCAGATACAAAAGTTGGGACTGACTGAACTACGCTGGTTATCAGAAGATGACTAGCCATACTGGTGCAGCGTTCTGCTGGATCAGTACAGATACTTATAAAAGATCATGTTGATATCCTGCGAATATGTTCAGAAACTAGTTTCTGAAAATTTTGTCCAGAAACCAGAAGAAATGGAAACAACTGCATCAACTCAGTACCCTATATGAACTAATTAGTCCTGCTGAGAAACAGGCTATATTAGCAGGAGAGGAGCACTGCACTAGCACAAACACATGCCTCTGGTACCTCAACTAAAATCAGTATGGCAACATACTATGTAATGTAGGCATATTAATTCATTCAAAGCCGAATCTGTGGACAGCACCACACTGCCACAGCCTTGCTGACTAGATTTACAGTTAGTCTGGCAAGAATATTACATTAAAGTAGCTGCACTACTTGTAGTACTCCGACTAGCTTTGTCAAGAGGATGCTTTGGGGGCTCTGTAGTATTGCAACGTGCTCTGTAGACGCACTTGGTTCTTGAAACAACTTTCAAGAACAACTGTCATTTCTAAGCAAATTTATAATGTAAAAGTAGCCTAGGTTCAAAACATAGGATAGATGTAGAACGGTTACATGGTGGTCAGATGGCAAGGTCACACGACATCCTGTCTCCAGCAGGCATTCCCTCTACGCTTGAAATGGTTCCACACATAGGTGAGTTGTGTATGGAGAACATTCCACAATCTCTATACAATAATCATTGGACAAATTAGGAAAGCTGCAAATACCGCACTGATCATTTTTTTCCTACGAGGAGGGACAGAGGGAAAGGAGAAAGGAATATGAAAAGAGAGGTAAAGTTCCTCAGTTTTCACATCCAATAGCAATCTTCTAATCTCAAAGAAAAAAACCAACAAATAAATAGACATGTGACTTCTTCCTGAAGCAGGAATGTAAATATTAGCACAAGACAAACTCCTCTGGACAGCCAGAGTTTAAACATGTATTAAAGCATAGCACATTTTGAAAAGTGACATTGTATCAACGTGTACCATCTCTGAATCATTCCACATCAATGTGATCAGTTTATGCATTAACAGCTATGCTTACTTAACTGCCACTTCAGCAAATGCATGAGCTGCGGGAGACAAAGGTGAGTCCGGGTTCCTTCCAGTTAATACATCAACAGCCAAGGTCAGGTGATCTGCCCAGTTACTTTTTTACAGAAATTCTCTCCTTATTCACCAACAATATAGGAGCTGAAAGGTGTAATGTCCTTAACCAGAAAGGACTGAACTGCCATGAGAACACAGGAATTAGCTCCTGTAGATGCTATAGTGTATTTAGACCACTGACCTGTGGCAGGAGCTAAAGTAATTCTGATTTGTTGCCCAAGTTGTCTGTGCTAGATGAGGCTGCCTGCAAGAGCAGAAAATCTATCTGCCTCCTCTGTCACCTCACACTTCTTTTCCCTTTGCTGCTTCCTAAAATCTCCATCTTAATCTAAAAGTATTTTCTCCACTCGAGCATACCTCAGCAGTACACTGGCTGACAAACGTTTTATGGTCAAATCCTTGTCCTCATTTACTCCTGTACAAATCTGACACTTTGAAGGGTGAAGTCAGAAACAAGAACAAGGGCATAACTCAAATTACAAGAGTAGACTGATGTGCTGGAGAGAATCCATTCTTCCACTGGCTCTGCAGGACTGGCAGTAGAAGGCAGTAATAAAACTGAAGTGGGCAGATATTTTTCGTACTTGAAAAGATCAGGATTTAAACAGGAAATTACACTTTTTTTTAGAATCACTTTCAGAAATAAAACTGCCTTCTGATATTCATCCTGCTACTGAAAAGTTAGATGAAGATATCAAATTACAAGTGAAAGCTGTGAAATTCCATCTGCATTGCTTTCATATACCTATAAAAATGTTCTAAGGGACTTTAAAAGCAGTTCAAGAGTAAAAATAAAATGATCCCCCAAAGTGCAGCTGAAATGTTAGGATCTGTAGGAGGGCATAATTGGACATTCAAGTGTGCAGTGCTGGTGGTGGTGTTATTTTTGAGAAATAATGACTGAATCCTTTACATGGTCAAAAGTACCCATGTAACATTAATCGTAAACAGCATGCACGGACAACCTGAAAAGAAACATCAGGCATTGCCTTTCTTTTGCAATTGCTCCAGTTTTCTTCTTAAGAGGTTGTAGTTTTCCTTGGTCCCGGGTGCCATAGGATCAAGCTTCAGAGAGACTTCATAGTGCTTCTTTGCTAAGTCAAGATTTCCCCAGCGATGATAAAGCACAGCTGGAACATCAATGAGGAATTTCATTAGCAATATTGTTGAATAACGTGCAATCTTGCCAATCACTTGGAAAACAACATTAAAGCATTTGTTTCCAGTGAGGGTCTCTTGCTGGCTGGTGGCACAGTAGCTGCTTGTTCTGTTGCCAAATGCAAGAGCAAAGCCTGCGAGCCGAACTGGCATGGGAATGATGAAGGAATGAATTACACTGCAGCCATAAATGGCAGCTCTTATCTGGTGAGCTCATTGCGGGTTACAAGCATAGCATAAATGAACCAATTTGCAGACACTGAAGTGCAGCTACCTCTGGGCTGGATTGTGCAGCCCTCTTGATCTGTCAGATCGTGTGACAGCTTTTCTGGTTTAGCGCCCTGTTCTTCTGGCTGGCAGTTTTTCTAGGAAGTAAAATAGAAATCTGCCCAGCAGGAAGAAGGCTCAAAAGATTGCTTTTTCTTTTTAAACACAATGAATATGAAGCAAACAAACAATACAGCTGATAAGAGTTAGAAAGGCTCTTACCCAAATTACCATGATAACTGGCAGCATTTGGATTGGCTTTAATTGCCTTGAGGAACAAAGCTTCAGATTCCTGAATAATTTAGAAGAACAAGTCAAGAGGACAGTCTACTCTTGTAGTATATACAATAATGCAAAATTTACCCACGATTGTAATTAAAAACCCTCCCAAACTATGTCATATCTATATGATACCACCATGTATATATATATTCTCAGCCTGCGTGATCCTGTAGCTCAGGTGGCTGCAGCCTCCAGAAAACAGTAATAACGCTACAAATAAGTGCCATGTTTTCAAAGGCTGCTGTTATTTTAGCAGAGAGCTATTAAGCACTAGTGAAGTTTGCAAAGCAGTTTACTTGAATACTTTTTTTTTTTTTCATAGTTATAATATTTTCAAACATTACCTACTGAAGTTTTCCTTACTTATTGAGTCAAGGATAATATAATTCAGTATCGGAGCAAACTGCTTTTAGACACCCTTCCCTTTAAAATATTTATTAGCATTTAAAATGGGGGCATTCCAGTAAACCCCTTTCAAACAGATGTTTCAACATGGTTCTCAATGAAGAGTAGCTGGGTGCCTGTTACTTAAAAAAAATCAAGCCAACGGAAATATTCCTCACAAGTTCTCTTTTCCATATTCCCACTTGCAGTGTGTACTCTTAGGACTGTTGATATCATAATGCTTCTTGGAAAAGCTGAGCTCCTTCACCAAATATTGAGAAAACAATTTACTGCTAAATTTATTCTCTAATTCAAACATTTTTATTTTCCCAAACTAGCTGCTAAAGTAGATACTTTTGTTCCAGAGCATATTTCCTGCAGAAGTTTAAAAAGATACACCCCCCCTGAGTCCAAATGGAGCATATTTACTCTCTTGCATGCAAGTTTAGATATTTTAGAGAGCGAATTTTACATAGATTTCTATGCGGTGCTGTGTTTTAGGGAAAGTTGCCCATTCAGTTTCAATGCAAATGACCTGAAGATAAAATTACCTCAGTGTAGCAGGCTTCCATCTGAATGCACATACTTGCTGCCTGAGGTATGTGAGAACAATAACCTGGGGAAAAGGCCTTTCCTTTGTGCTAAGCTTTTATTACTTATATCTACAAAACACAACACAGGCTTTACTGAAAGAGACAACCTATCGGCCAGATTTTTGGTTCCACTGTCTTCTCATGTGAAGCATGAAATAAGTCTCTGTAAGGGTCCCTCAGGGGACAAGACATTTCTGATGTCAAGATTGAGTCACTCACCTTTGAGTGACTTAAGAGCTTCCCAGTATGTCCAAATTCAAACCCAAACTACGTGCTCCTTTCAAAGCATTCCTTAGCACAGCCGAGGCTGCCACTCTGAAGGCAAGAGGGACTGAGGCAGAAAGTGCCTTCATCTTCTCAGGTCAAGGAAATGACAAACCCTAGGGTTCTTAACAAATCCTTTTGCAGGACATCCTGTTTCAGGAGAAGGAATACTTGGATAGGAGTGAACGAGGGAACAAGATGTCTGGAAATTTAGGGACTATATGACTCCACCTAGTGCAAGTTTTAGCCTTGCTTTTCCCTGGCATAAGCAGCAGCTCCAGCATTCTCACACCCAGACTATTAATGTTCCTGGATGCATCGGTCTTTTTGAAACCCATACTATTTAGTGTCTTCATTAAAGTTTTGGATGATGGGACTGAATGCACTTTCAAACACTTTACAGATAGCACCTAAGAGGAGGGAGTGCTCAATGCACTGGAGGGGAGAGTTGCTATTCAGAGGGACCTGGACAGGACAGAGAAATGGTCTAGTAGGAATCACAGAATGGTTGAGGTTGGAATGGACTTCCGGAGGTCATCTAGTCCAACCTCCCTGCTCAAGCAGGGCCAGCTGCCCAGGACCATGTCCAAGCAGCATCTCCAAGGATGGAGGCTTCACAACCTCTCTGGGCAACCTTTGCCAGTGTTCGATTACAGTCACAGTAAAAAAAAAATTTCCTGATGTTCAGAGGGAACATGCCATGTTTTGGTTGGGGCCCATTGCTTCTTGTCCTGTCACTCAGCACCACTGAAAAGAGCCTGGCTCCATCCTCTTTGCACCTTCAGGTATTTATATACATTGAGATCCTCCCCCTGAGACTTCTCCAGGCTAAACAGTGCCAGCTCTCTCAGCCTTTCCCCATAGGAAAGATGCTCCAGTCCCTTCATCATCTTTGTGGCCCTTTGCTGGGCTCTCTCCAGTATGTCCATGGCTCTCTGGGAACTGGACACAGGACTCCAGGTGTGGCCTCACCAGTAGAGAGGAAGGATCACCTCCTTCGACCTGCTGGCAACACTCCTAACACAACCCAGGATATCATTAGCCCTCTTTGCCACAAGGGCATGTTGCTGGCTCAGGTTCAATCAATCTGGTGTCTGCTTTCCAGCTGGGTGGCCCCCAGCATGTACTGTGCCTGGGCTTGTTCCTCTCCAGCTGCAAGATTTGCACTTCCCTTTGTTGAACTGCATGAGCCTCCTACCAGCCCATTTCTCCAACCTGTTTAGGTCCCTCTGGATGGCAGCATGACCCTCTGGCATATCAGCCACTCCTCCCAGTTTTGTGTCATCCACAAACTTACCAAGGGTCTTTGCCCCGTCATCCAGATCAATAATGAGGATGCTGAACAGGATTGGACTGCAGGAATCTCATAAAGTTCAACAAGAGTAAATCCAAAGACCTATATCTGGGATGGGATAACCCCATGCAAAACTACAGGCTAGGGGACAACTGTCTAGGAAACAGCCCTACAGAAATGATCTGGTGGGTCTGGTAGACAATAAATTGAATAAAACTCATCAGCATACCCTCACAGCAAAGATGACCAACCACATCCTGGGCTGTATTAAGTACAAGTACAGCCAGCAGGTCCAGTGAAGTAATCCTTCTCCTCCATATAGCACTTGTAAGACCACATCTGGAGTACGTGTTCAGGTTGGGGCTCTCCATTACAAGAAAGACATGGACATACTTTAGTAAGTCCAGCAGAGAGCCACCAAGATGGTTGGGGGCTGGAGCACAAGACGTACAAGGGGCAGCTGAAAGAACTGGATCTCTTCAGCCTTCGGAAGAGAAGATGAAGGGGAGATCTACAAGTACCTGATCAGATGATACAGAGAAGATGGAAACAGACTCTTCTCACAAATCTGTGTGATGCGATGAGACACAACGGATGCAAGCTGGCATACAGAAAATTCCAATTAGATAAAAGGAAACAATTTTTTTATTACCATAAGGGTGGTCAAGCACTGGAAGATGCTGTCCAGAGATGTTTTAGAATCTCCATCCATAGAGGTGTTCAAGATTCAACTGGAGATGGCCCTGGTTTGGGTCAGGGGTTGGACTAGATGACCTCTGGATGTCCCTTCCAGTCAAAATTATTCTGTGATTCTAACTCAGTCACCTGAGAAACA
Source organism: Mycteria americana (assembly GCF_035582795.1). NCBI lineage: Eukaryota > Metazoa > Chordata > Aves > Ciconiiformes > Ciconiidae > Mycteria > Mycteria americana. Next base: position 162,259,252 of record NC_134365.1, on the reverse strand, counting down.
TACTGAGACTCAAACATTTGGCAACTCTAGTGGTGTTGCAAGATAACCTCTTCTTTTCATACAACCATCCAAGCCCAAAAATCAGCAGTTGATTGGCACTTGAAAGCATGTAGTAGTCAAAAGTTCCATAAACTTGTATTTTTTTCCACTGCAAATTTTAGTATTTTGGTCTAGTAAGTAAATCTCTGCTTTCTTCACTGGGCAGGATAACAGCAATCAAAGTGAAAGATGTGCTGTCCAATTAATTCAGTTTTATGCCTAAAAGTTGCCACCTACAGAAAGAAGCACCACCTAATGTATGGACTCATTCTTTCACTGCTGAAGCACAATGGGACAAACATGTGTAATGTGTTCCCAGAAAATTTAATGAAATAGATTCTCAGAGTTGGCTGCCATTACTATACATCTTCAACTACGTGCTGAAAACATTTTTATCACCACTGCTTTGCTCAGCAGCTAGTAGAAGCATACTGGCTGATTAAAGGCTATTTAAGGTGCATCATATTCATATTACTGTAGATAATACGGAGTAAATATACATTCCAGTACATCCGGTGATATTTCAAATTGCTCTATCTTGCCAAATCTTTAAGTGTTGCCAAGAAAATTGCACACTGCATATAGCAAAGGCTTTGGGTAAGCACATTGCATTCCATCTGCTGCCAAGGCCACAGCACAAAATTGTAGTCTGGCTTTATTTCAAATACAAAAAATGCTGAATGGTTTCGATTTATTGTACTTTTTACAGAAAAAGCATAGATGTATACATAACAAAACCACAGCATACATATTTTCAAAGAACTAAAGATAGCTTGGTTCTTCATCCACTGCGACAAGAACAAGCATTTAAAGGAGAACTCTTACTTGGTATAACAGATGTTAATTAAAAAACAAAACAAAACCACCAAAACAGCTCATCCTTGATGTGCTTTTGTTTCTGGAACAATAAATCATTCATGAGTAGATACAAACAGAAATCACAAAGGGTTGGGGTTTTTTTGGTCACTTAGGAAAACCATCTTCTGCCAAAAATCAAAGTGCATTTGCAACTGAAGGAGAACATTGTGTGCTTATTGGAAGGAAACCTCTCATAACATAGTAAAACCTTTTTGACTCAATGTCTTTTAAAATAAGAGATAACAAAAAATCCCAGAACAAATCTTACTTCACAGCAACAGAGCCAATACGGTAACAACTTTTATACAGACACATAACAAGTAACCTAATAAATGAAATGCCTGAGGTTATACAACACATCAGACACAGCCAGGCAGCCCTCTCAAAATTACCTCCATCACCTTGACAGTCTTCACACCCCCCCCCGCCCTTCCCATCCCGAACACTCAGTAAAAATCCTTAAAGAGCCATCCACTTCTCTCTGTTTTTACATGGTGAGGGGGTAGACAAAAAAATCTGAATTTTCCACGCTTTTTACTGTCATTTAGCATTCTCCCACTTAAAAAACCTGTACCTCCTCTTTCCAGGCAATGCAAAATACAACTGCTGAGATGATAATGTTTTCTAAGTGAGTCCATTTTCTGATTCCCTTAATTTGCTCTCCCTGTTATAACCCATCAATTTCAAGTTACTAGTTAAGTTTTTTTGCTCTACGCAAACCGACTACTCCATGCTGAACTATTAAAACACTCACTGGCTCCCTGCTTTCTTCCCTGGGCTCCACTGCTCCTTTTGCTTCATTCAGGATGCTGACTTGAAAGCTTCATTTTCCCCTACTATCATTTCTGCTTTGTCTCCAACACATTCCCCTGCAGCATAATGACCTTTCAGAGCTAGCAATCAAAATCACTACCTCCTTTTTTATTTTTTAAATTCAGTAACACAGACTTGTTTCTCCTACACCTGGAAAAGTTTTCTAGCTTGTTTTCAACTTATTTTTTCTACTTATTTCATTATAAATGCTCTTTATGCTGTCATGCTGCATACTCTTCTTGATGAATAACTATACAATCCTCTATTCTTTCACAGTCATGACTCACCAAAATAATCCTAGCAATTACCTCCTCCATAATATCATCCCTTATACATTCTGGATGTTAATTTGTATGCTTCTAGACTTTAACAAACTAACCTAAAATATATATTTTATAACAGTCTCAGGTGGAGAGAGAAAAGAAAGAGAGTGTACAGAAAAAAACCCTAGCCAGTCTAGAGGAACAGTAACGGGTGGGTGTCTAACAGCATCACTAACACAAACAGAAGCAAGTGCTGGGCTGTCACAGGCCCTGGCTTCACATGTGGACAGGTCATGACTCCACAGCTGAACAGGACTGTAGAAATGTAAGTAGACACAGTAATTGGTGGAAAAATGTATCTATTCTGAGAAGTTTAACATAATAAAATCTTCTTACTTTGCATATACTGAGGATGTTCCTTCAGTGCTGCTAACATTATCACTACCAAAAAGCCATCAAAACCTCCAAACCCCATAGTTCAGTAAATGATGTTTTTCTCAGGAATACCAAAACCTTCCTTGATTATTAATTTGTCCCTATCACATACACAAATCAGTGACTATGGAGTCAATTAGAACAACTAAATATATTAACTGTGTATGATTTATTCTCTGTCAGCTCATAAATTCCTTTTGGAAAATAACTCATTCTCATCAGTTCCATTACATTTACTACTTGTAAATATAAGTAGCTAATGCTGAGGTACCACTTGCAGGCTGGTCCACTGCATCCAAGAGAAAGTTCAATACATTGCCCAATGTATGGACTTTTTCCTCATAATATTCTGGGATTACCCAGGTATCCCATCCTCAATCTGGCATTAGCAAATCTGCAATATCTCTATTTTAGATAGCGTCTGAGGCAAAGAGGCTAGAATTCATATAAGGTAATGGTAAACCTTTACATACAAAAAGCAGGACTAGCATATCACATCTAATTTTAGTTCCTGAACCAAGGCCTCTAAATCAGAGCAGGCTCTCTCTATCAGCAGTGAAGCAATGCAAGACCCTAACTGCCCTCTAGTGTGCTTAAGAGCCCATTTCTCTCCACTGACCACTAACATAGTTTAGGGCAGCAACATTCCTAACACAGGCATCCAAAATAAGGTGGGATGAAATTCGGCCAGAATCACACAGCAATACTGTGACAGAAATGGGCATCGAAACCTGATTACCTAAGTCATAGTCCACAACGACCTCCTCAAACACTTTCTACAGAAACTTACACAGAGTTTAAACAGGAAAAAAACCCAAACCAAAACCCAACCAACAATCGGAAAGCTCTGATTACCTACCTTATATTTTTGTGATTTCCCCAGTACATTTGCCAATGAAAACATAAGGGAATGATCATTAGGTATTAATTCCAGGGCCTCTCTTCCAACTGCTTCTGCTTGAGCTAGATTGCCTGGGAGCCCATGTAGTGGAAAAAGAGAAGGCATGTTTTAACACAGCCTTATTAGTTACTTTTCATGCTGCAAGCACACATATTGTATGAATAGCTGATTACATGCATTTTTAAAGAGAACCAGGTATCACACACACACAAATGTAAAACTCTGCAGAATAAGACAATAGAAAACCTCCATTTTGTTTTCAACAGATAACACTTTCAGAAGAACAACAAAGCCCAGATTCAAAAGTTCTGAAGTTTGGTCTATAATGCAAACATGCTTGCATAATGATGGCAGTTCAAATAAGGATCAGAAATTCAATTGATGGGTTGGATTTCAAATGATGCTTTAAAACCATTGAGTCAGAAGGTATTATATTTATAGAGAGTGTCTGGGTAGCCAAAGAAGACGTAGAACTCCTTTTAGGTGAATACAGATAAAGCTTTAAATTTTGCAAGACACTGAATTATTCGTTAAAACATTCAAATGGGCTTATACCTGTGTTATCAAGCAATATAATCATATTGTTCCAAGCCAAACTATGCTCTGGTTTCAGAACTGTAGCATTCCTCCATGCATTCAATGCATCTATATGACGATTCAAATCTGCATACTAAGAAGAAAGAAAAAACAGTAATTTCACCCTGATTTGCTTTACTTTCCTATCATGCACTAAAGAGTTGTTAATGTTTCATTCCATTCTAGTGGAATTTGTTTTTATAGACAAGAAATGTAAAAAGAATACTAAGGTAGTATGGAAGATAGAGTGCTATATATTAATTTTACTCTGCTTTTCTCTGGGACCCAGGCTTGTTTTCAAATATGCATGTACCAATGGGATAGGGAGGAAAACCCGCATACAATTTAGAAATCTACACAAGAGAATAAATAATTATTTAATATAAATATTTCCAAGAATCTAAATGGAATTTTTGGGCATAGTTCTACTACCTAACAATATACTAATGACTGCAAAACAGTCTAACATTGGGAAATGATTAATAACATCTTTTGAACAAAAGACCACAATCTATATTTTTCTGTATACCTCTTTATATGAAAAAGTAGGACTACCAAAGCCTGTATGGAAGGCAGTATACTGGGAAAGCAACAGGAAAAACTACTGAAAATACGAAATCACCCTGAACTACAAATCAGGCAAACTGGAATAACTATCAGCATTTAACAGTACAGTGGAATTATATATATATACACACACACACAGGGATTACTGTCATAGCTATCATTTATTCAAAAGTACTTACCAATCGCCCTAAATTGTAGTAACAATCTGGATATTTTTTCCTGTGTTTAATTGCTGTCCAGTAGCTTTGCTCTGCCTCTTCAAACCTTCTTAAACTATTCTGTACTATTCCTAGATTCATCCATGCAGCAGCAAAATCAGGTCTGGGCAAATTGGGAAAAAAACCAAGAGAGAGGACAACTGAGCATTTGGAACACAAGATCCCATTGTATCATTTCTGCTCAGTTGGTGCAACACACTGCTTAGCATTGTTCTAAACATACTGTATTTGTACAGCTAAGGACAGCAACTCCTCTGCTTCTTGGAGCTCATTTCTTTCTTTCAGAATATTTCCAAGGTTGTTCATGGCATGTACATATTTAGGATTCAACCTAAAATTTAAAATGTAAGAGATTATTATTGTGTATGGGACATGTATTACTATATGCAAATTGCTAGCTCTGCAATGCTGCAGACCATGAAAATGAATACCTAAGCATTTTCTTCATGTTAAACATGAAAGCAATTTTAGGATAGTTCATTAAAGCAGTAAAATTCCTAATACCTCACAGCTTCTCTGTAGTATTTGATTGCAGCACTTTGATTTCCTTTGTCAGCCAGGTTTTTGCCAACATTGTAGTGCACCTGAAAACACAGATGAACATTCTACCAGATGCTATACAGTCAGATATTTTGTGGAGCCAAGTTGCTAAAAATTCTTACTCCAAAGAGATACAGTCAGCGCTTGCGCCATTCACTGCTGGCTTTTGTTGTAAGTGGATACTTAAGATCAGACAATACATACAATGAAGACAGCAAGACAAAATCTGAGGAATAAATTAATTAATCAGCTTACCTGTTCCAGCTATTTAAGAAAGATTATTCACTTCCTGATTTTTATAAATGAGGTCACCACACCTTCCACAAGACTCTCTATATTGAGACCTCCCGCTCTTAATTTCATTTATTTGTCAGATAAGTAAGAGGAAGTGTGACTCAATCAAATCCACCATAGCAGAAGAAACATTACATCGTAAGTGTTGATTAAACTTTGTTTTCGCTATAGCATAAACTAGAAGAAACTCAACATTAACAGAAAAACTAAGCTCTGTATTTCAAAAACAAATAAAAAATAACACACACAATTATTTGTCTTCGGAAAAAAAAGCATCAAATAGCATTTCTGAAGTAAAAATAATGTGTATGGCAACATGTTGGAGACCTGGCCTGTTACAAAGCAGAGAATGAAGGAAGGATCTAGAGCTTTGAGATACAGCTACAGGGAAGAAGATGCATCATCTGAACTTATCGCGAGGACTGGATAGGAATAAATATATTTCAGGACAAATTTGAGTCGGAAGACATCTCAAATCCTACTTTAAGACAAATCTCAGAAGACTACATTACCTGGTCAAAGGGAATACTCAAGTTTAGAAATAACAGGAAAGTACTGTGAGTACTGACTCCTGAAAACAGACTTCTCAGTAACTAGATCAGAACTCATTATTTAAATTACCTTACTATTTGAAATCAAATTGTATATACTTCATCTAAAACAAGCACACATTGTAATTTCTTCCATACTTTGAAAATCTAATATAAATATTTTAAAAAACACTATGCAGGAATTACTTCAGATTGAAGTACAAAAAGGTAGGTTTGTAATGCATTTAGGTAACTCTAATTCATCTTCTACATTCAGAAAAGGATTTTATCTCATGTGTCCATCAAAGGAAAAATCCTAATTGTATTTGGCACAATACCTGGGACCTATTGATCCAGCACAAATAATTATGTTTAAACCTAATTGTTATGGTATTTAATTGTTGAATTCCATCTCTATGTGACTGTGACTATGCAGTAACATGCCGTCAACAAATAAAGTTAAGAACATTTTCCATGCTTTCTAGAATGAGTGAGAAAGTAGTTTCACTGGTTTTACAGACAGCAAAGATGCTATAAAGCTTACTAAGCTTACACAGAAGCAGCTCCTCAGGCTGCAAGATGTAAAATAGCACACAAATTCAGCATCCCATAAAAGCAGTTTAGCACAGCTTCCAAGAAAAAAAAAAAAAAAAGAAGATCCAGGCACTTCTTTTGTACATTCATAAAAATACGACAAGGTCCATGCCAAAGAAGCAATGGAATGGCACATTTATATCAAGACACAGCCATTCATAAAGATCCGCTGATGATGTCAAAAACCCCCCCAAACCAACCAAACAAAACCAAAACAGAATAGCATTGTTTTCCCAGGAGTCGTTAAAGTAAAATGATACACCTTGAAAGATGTTTCTTAGGACCGAACAGTATTTGTATAACTCTTCCAGAAATTTCTCAGCACACTATGATAACATTCATACCAAACTGGATTGCTCTGATTATATATGCTGAAGTTTACAGACTCAAAATTTATTCAGAGCAAATTAGGTTATTAAACTTTGCTGTGTTTCCAGATAGAAGATAAATTGTGGCAAAACAGAAAAAATAAGGAAAGATTTCACTCAATAATGTATATTAGCCCTTAAAATACCTGACTTCACATTTCACCTTCAGCAAACAAGATTAATGTAATCTGATTCAATTTCTTTCTTGAAGAAGTTTTACAAAAGTCATAAGCATTACTGAAAGAAGAAATTAGATTAAAGACTGGGGACAGAGCATATGAGAAAAAACTTTGTATACACCAACCAGTCAGTCTTTCATGTCAGCTGTCTTATGTTAGGAAACAGTCAGCATTTCATCATCCAATTCCATTTTTCTCAGTTTTTAAAAACATGGAATGTCTTAATATCCATTTCTATCTCAAAAGCAGCAGCAGAAAAAAATTTTCTCATGTAAACAGAATTGTGCAGACTGCAGAAACCTGAGAGATATCAATTCTCTCAAGTCAAAACATCAAATGAAATATTAAGTGTACATGTGCATTTTGTCAACTGAACTAAAAGGATGTACTATAGCCTATTAAAACTGTTAACAAAACTGTTTAAATAAACTATTAGCATTTTTGATGGTGTATTTCTCTGTCCTCAGAAATAGCTTCAGTGTGAAAGGAAACGATATTTCTATACAGTACTCCTGAAAATGAAGAGTTCCTTGTTGTATGTTGGTTTCCTAATTTCTCTTCAAGTGAAATTGTAGCCTTAGTTCCTCTTAATATGGTGGTGACAGAGAAGAAAGGAAAGGAAGAAAAACTAAAACAAACATACCAAAAGAACCCCTCAGCCTACCACAAATATTCAATCACAAGACCAGCTTTACAATGGATTATAATACGCAGTAACATCCTGCTCTTAAGAACAGAGTCAGCAAAGGGTTTCCAGGCACATACTTGTCTCTCTCTTCACTGGCCATGACAGAGATGCCAAGATCAGCCTTTAGCTCCACTCCCCCAAACCAGGCCTACAATAACTATCTGCCCTCTGCTAAGCACAAGGCTGTAACTCTCCTTGACTTCTCCTATGACCCCCATCTGCACAACATGGGGGACGCAAGTACTTTCTACATGCCAATGGGAGGGAAGCATCTGGCCTTTAAAAACGAGGGGCCAAGTGTGACGTTTTAAATTTCATGTCTAGAGACGTGGTTCTTTTGCCTTTGACAGATACTGTGCGTGCCAACCTGGGAGAGAGGATTTTCCTTTCCTGATTAAACATTTAAGAGCAGACATAGCATTTCGTATAAAGATAGATATTAACTGGAAATGACATACTACATTATGTCCACAGGCTCCTCTATCAATCTTAAACAGGTCATTACTTTACAGTAACAGCTTTAAAAGGAGCATTTCTCAGGGATGCATAACAACACAGTGTTCTCCGAAATCAGGGCAATTAGGTAAAGATACCCTAGGATAGAATCTAGTTGATCTCAACAGGCATGCGTTGTTTGAAGTTAACACACGGCATCATAGCCTAGCCAAAGAATTGGCTCTATGTGTACGTCTGTTCGCAATACCTCAATCGGCCTAAGAAGCCAGTATAAAAAAGCAAAAGCACTGCATATTATTCTGTGTTAGACACACACAGTGCTTGAACTCTTATTTAAGTGTTTAAATGAGCACACACATTTAAACGAGGAAGAGAGAAAAAAATTGTATTTCCCTGTACAAAACCAAAATTACTCTCAAACCGATTTTTTGCTTTTTATTCCTCAAAGAAGTGTAGGAAGAAATTGAAATGTAGTATCATCTTCTAGGAGGTATACCCCCTCAGTTGGAACACTACTATTATCAACTATTTTATTCTCTCTTCCTAGCTGCTTATAATCACCTTTTCAGCAAATATGAACATTTGCTGAGAAGGATGGAAGCAAAGCACAGATGTCAAGATTTCTACAGAAACATGCAGATGCTTCTGTTCAATGCCAGCTTCTTTCATCAAACACTCTTCTCTTTCCTCTCCTACTGAAATTCTGTTTTCTAAGTACTAATAAAACAAAGCCTTTTTGATCTTCACATTTCGTTTGTGCAGCAAATGTTGTCTAAAGGTTCTTCTGCATGACTGTGCTTGTATACAAAAAAATTGACATCTAAAATGGTGTCTATGTGGCAAAACACTGCGGATAGCCCCTGCAAACATAGCCCACAGCACTTATAGTGAATTCTGCAGATGATAATCCCCCTCTAATATATAGTGTAGAAAAGAATTCTCAATATCTAAAGGAAATGCTTTCTAGATCAGTTTCATAAATCCTTAAACAGCAGTAAATCTTGTTCCGTCACAAAGAGGTTTTACAAGACCTTTTAAGAAAGTATAGAAAGTAATCTTACAAACTCTGTTGTACATTTTCAGTATTAGCATAGCTTGTCTTTGACAAACTTGTATCTATAATAATTACAGTTTGCATAAAGCATCAAGTACAAAGTTACTACCCTTAATATGTCAAGGCAGACTGGTTCGTAACACATTCTGTTGCAAGTATCCTAACTTCCTTGCTTATTATTGCAGAAAAGTTGCTACTGAAATGGCTTTTTAAAAAATTATGTTTGTTAATTTCTATCCTGTAAGGAAAGCTGGTAGCAAGGAGAATGTACAGATTACGTACAGAACATTAACAATTTACAATAATTTAAATTCAGTTATTTCAAATCTAGGAAAAGAAAAATGGTGGCTATTTCCCATGTATTTAACAATGCAATTGCAAATTTTATTTAGCTAATCAGTTAGAGGAAGTCATCCAGAAATAAAAACCATCTCTGGATTCTTAAAAACTGCCATGGCTTTGCTAAAAGCTGAGAAAAAATAACTTGGCACTTCCAACAGTAACTTATCACATGGCAAAAAAAGGCAGTAAGATGAGCATTTTTGGGAATAATCTTTAAAATTAAAAGAAACAATGTGTAATGACCTCAGAAGGTGAGAAGCAATACAGCGGTGTCAAGAAATAGCAAATACCAGTAGGGCAAGGGCAACATCTCACATAACCTTATGTATCCACATCTGCTCTAGTTGTCAGGACTTCTTTTATCATCAGTGGAGAGAAACACGCAGAAATAGGGTGCAGTCCTTCTGGCCTGTGTCAGTCATTTAGTCCAAGGTGATGAGGAACCACACGCTAAAAGGAACAGCTTCTCCTCCCCAGTTATAAAGGGAGCCTGGCTGACTCACTCAGATGCGGATGTCTAAAGCTAAGGAGATAAATCCAAGCCAGTAGTCTGATATGGTGAAACAGTAGTTACGCTTTTTAGCCTGTTTATGCTGTAATTTGATATTCCAGTACTTCAACAAAGCACTCCAGGATTAACTTGCTACATAATGACATCAAATGAAAAGATGCCAAATTGGATCCAGTAAGCCTTTTAAGCCAGTAGCACTGAAATATTCCAAATTTATAAACTACCTGCAACATATAATCAACATATCAGGAGAAAACACTATCCATAACTGTTCACAAAATTTGCTTTAGTAGAAACAACACACGCCTGGTTCTAACTCACACTAGTGTATATCATCACTGAGCTTCAGGAATTAAGTCAATCGATACAGTATGAAAAGGTGGTAAGAGGAAATGGAATCAATATACAGGCACTTTCTGTTCAGCTAAGAAAAATACTGCCAAATGTATTCAAAATTTATACTGTTTCAGTCTAACAACCTTTGAAACCAACTTAAGTGCAGGACCACGCAAGTTCAAATGTGTGACATACTCCTGGACATGTTTAATCAAGGTCTGTAACATGCTGCTTCCTCTCTCTTTAAAAAACCAACCAAACAAACAAACATATAGATTTAAAATATTTTAAATATTTAAAATAAATAACATTTAAAATAAAATTTAAAATATTTAAAACATTTAAAAATCTGTACTGTGAACTTTAAAAAAAAAAAGGTCAAAAACTTTGTAACTTCATTATGGTACCTGATTATTTCCAATAAATTTTAAAATCACTGGGCCACATTTATCAAAGTTGATCCTAAATTTCACCCTCTTAAGCCAGATGCATCCATCACTCAAGGGGATAGATTCTCTACTATGCCAGACAATCTGATTTAATGCAGTTTCCACACCTCTATCTAAAGAGATGTTTAAAGAAGATGAGTCTTGAAATTTGAGAAGGCACTGCTGTAACTACTTGTTACTTCGAATTAAGGTAAGTTTACTCTATGCTGCTCACACACAGACAATTTGGGATTGAAAAGAACTGTACAATAAAAACATGAACTAGGAGCTGCAGCTTTTATTGCTAGTTGGGAGACACCTGGAGATTCTGGGACCCCGCTACATAAGGGAAGTAAAGCATGACCACATTACACATCTTAAAGATGTTCCAAGAACAACAAGAAAAAGCTATTATCTGCATTCTACCTTTTGGTCTGCATCAGCCTCCCACTGAAATAAATGGGCACTGAAAGTCCTGTGGAGTCATTTTTAAAGGAAGTCTGCAATTTCAAGACAACAACAGAAGATCAGAACAGAACCTAGTTCCAATTTTTACATTTACCTTTGTCAAAACTGAATAAATATAGCTGAGTCCATAAAGAAAAAAAAGAAATTGGCTCTCACACATGGACTCTCTAATGCTGTTGCCTAGAAAAGTTCCCTACCACTGTGATTTCGAAGTTACTCCTTCAGCAAAACTGGAATGTGAGCCTACGAAACCCTCCCTGTTCACACCACCGCGCTTTCCATTTGCACAAGCTGTCACTAGCAGCAATACAGCTCAGGCATGTCTACACGGCCCAATGTTGACAAACACAAGCTCATTTTCCCTGTACACTCATTGGCTTTGAACCAGCTGCATTAGTTCAGTAGCTTGCACACAGCTTATCGGCTCAAGCACAGCACTGTGCGAACACAGCTACACAGCTTCCCAGCCAGACATGGCTTGCGTCCAAGGAGCTTGGAGCACAGGCAAAGAGAGCGTGGATCTGTCTAAAGCACTCTTACCACGGCAGATGGATGGAGTTACACACAAAGAAACAGATTGCATTTGCTCCATTTATAGTATGCGCTTGTCATCCAGAAGACAAGATATACTGAGGTCATCATTAAAAAGAAGATGGTTGCCTACCACTGCCACACAATAAAATACAACAGTTGTGTACAAACACAACAACTATGTATTGAAATCTGAGATTATTGAAAGACACCACCATGTTGTAAATATTGGCCATAAATGTTTTTTACAGCTCACTGCTGCATATTGTACTCCAGTAGATGCTAAGTTTATCATTCTCTTTGCAAAGTTGAGCATTCACAGGTTCCTTTTTAAACTCTGTCTCTTGATCTGTATTGTCTAGATACCGCTCTAGATTACAGAAATCTAATCTTTTAAAACATCAATGTATTTTTATTGACAAACTGCACATTCCTATTCCTAGCCTCTTCAAAGAGAGTCTCTGCTAAAATTCAGACAACATCAGAGCTCTGTGGTATGCTCCAACAGATCACACTTTCGGCTAAAAAGCACTGCTGTGGAGGTCACCTCTATATTGGCAGGCTAGATTCAGTCTACTATGCCAAACACTGGTGTTCAGCTCAGTGAGACATCCTATCCAGTCCCACCTTCTTACTTGTTCCCTCACTAAGCCTTGCAGGGAATATTGCAATTTTCCTCAGTGCCCATGTCTGAAGACTCTAGCCCATTCAGCCACGGTAAAAGAGCAGAAGTGGGAGCAAAGATTTTACCCCCACATCCTGTGATTACACTGATGATATGCTGCTTTGTCCTTTAGCTGTGTTGGCTATATATACCACTGGAAGGTACACAAAAAGGGTTCTAAAAACATAGCATAGGCATTATTCAGGTGAATACATTGCTACAACTTTCTTTCTTTCTTTTCAATATTTTGTTGTAATAACTTGCAATTATACGCACAATTGTTTTAGTAGATTTCATTAGCAGTACATCCAATTTGACTGGATGCCTTTCCTGAAGTGTATTCCCCCTTCTCCCTCTGCTCCCCACTCCCACCCCCAAGTTCTGAATTACAAAATTGTAATTTGCACTGTCTGGTATTTTGACTATGCTACCACTGTAATTTAGGTGTCTGACATGTCAATGTCATATTCTTGCACCAAGCAACACTGTGAATAACACTGTACCACAATATATTAACTACACATAACCTCCTCTATCTTGAATTTCAAAACACTTTAAAAAAAAAAATTAAAAGTCTACATGAGTGACTTACTTTTGCATTCAGAGGGCACACAGACAGTGCACTCCGAAAAAGCTGTTCTTCTGACCTCCACTGACTGCTGCGGAGTGCACAGCGCATAACATTTATCAACAGGATTCCAAGTACTGCCACAGCAAGAATTTTCTTAAGGCAAGAGAGACAAATTAAGAAACAAACCATTCAATTGAAGCACTTCATCATCAACTTTACTGACTGTTTTTGATGGTACCTTTTTCTTGGCTTGCTTACTCAAGAGACTAAATCCATATGTAAACAGAATACAATATCCAATACTGGGGAGGTAGATGACTCTCTCTGCAACAACAAATCCTACTCGGAAGAACAGGTTACTTGCAGGAAGAAAAGGGATAATAAGAAATCCAAGTCCCAGTGTAAGAATTCTGCAAACAAGAAACAGATTCTCAAATTAACCACAAATCTTAACAAAAGTACCTTTTCCACTTAACATATAAGCTTTATTTAAACACTGTAGAAGGATGTGCGTATGGAACAGGGATTCAAAAGCAGCCTTTGAGAGCTACATAACAAAATCAGATTAAGTTTCAGTGAGGTTTTGACACTTCATTCCATCAGGCACTTTTAAAATCCTAGCTATAATTCCCAGAAAAGCAATGTTCATGCTTCCAGGCCAGAAAATAGCCCCATTACACATTAATACATAATACATATTTAAAATACACAGGCAGGAAAAGTAATGGTAAAAGCTACCTGTCTATTTTTGGAACTAGTAAGTCAGTAACAGGGCAAAAAATATAGCTCACCGTTAAAGAAGAAACTTAGGTACACATCCTACTGAGAGGACATTTTCTTTCCTAACAAATACATCAATAGTAGAATCCATTGTGCTTAACCACCTGAAAGTTAGTCATCTACACTTTTTCTACAGTCAGCAGACAGAGGCACTTCTTAAGGGCAGTTTGCCTTCCTTGTTTTAGGTATCTATGTTATGATGAGTAATCCTCAGCAGGTACCTATGGACTATACAGAGCTTAGACAACTGAGACTAGGTACCTTACTTTTACAGAGCTGACATAAGGGAATATGAATCCCAGATCTGTGTCAGATTTGTTTGTTATAAAGGCCACAGGCATGGTAGTTTTCTACTCTAATTTATTACAAATAAATCTCTATACTGTAATGTAGATGTGTCCTCTTACTCTTTTCTCTTCCCCAAGAGTCCTAGGCCTTCACTATACTTTTTGTCTTTACTTTTTACTAAAAAACTGTGCAGCAATATAGGCTTAGTGTGTGTGTTTTTACTAGAAAGTATGACATCACTTGTAGCAAGAATTCCATCCCTCTCCAAAATGATTTTATCTGGGCAAATGAGTATGGGAACACAGGAAAGGAAAGCAAGTGGGATGTTAACGTTTGAGGGGATGAGGGGGCAGAGATGAAATTACAGAATACCACAGAAAAAAAAATATTCAGCACTCTGAACAACAGAATGACCTCGTTGTGATTGAGATGTTGAAAAATTTTAAAGAACTGAGAAATTAATTATACATAAAATCCATGGGAACAGACGCTGAAAAGTTAAATGGAAGCCCTTGGTGAGACAGAATAGTTAATAATAAATTTTCTGAGTTCCTTTGGGTAAAGTACAAGTAGTTTCCTCAGTAGATACTATGGGTCAGCATTTTATTTTTTTAATTGTATGGCCACGGACAGCATTTCTACCTCCTTTCAAGGTACCTCTCCTCTCTCTTTCATTTTTAGGAGAAGATCAAAGGAGATGATGACTTGCAAGAAGTAGGGGCAACAACATACATCAATTCCTACTCTGTTCTGAACACAGATTACTTTTTACCACCTATAGTGTTAAGGATCTCAAAATGCCATTTCAGGAGAAAAATAAAGCAGCCATCCATACCTCCTCCTCCAACTCTGTTTCCCACTAGTCAGTGTACAGTGATGGGCCCAAATTGGGATAAAACTGTCATGACAGCTATAAATATTTATTTGAACTGCATTTGCTAGACACTTGTTCCACTGAATTGTTAAGAGTATCAGTAGTGGATTTAACAAAATAATACTGTACTCAAGTTGGCCGGGCATTTAAAATTCATCACTGTCTCTTACCTTCTCTTATGGCTGTCTTCTGAGCACAGAGCTTGGCATATCAGACCAATTAGGCAGAACCAAAGTGCTGCTAGTGCAATTATCCTCCAGTCGCTGACGGATTTAATGAGGGGTATGCAGCCCATTGACCAATCAAAACACAGCCACCAGGGACACAACAGCAACCATGCATTCAATGAATAGTAGTAATTATAGTTTATAGCCTGTCAGTCAAAAAGAAAACAAACATTTATTTGATACTAAACTTGGGGGGGGGCAACTTTAGTTCTTCTCTCTGCTATCATTTCCCTTATCACAAAATACATCTTATACAATAAAGAGGCCTTAAGTACTGTTAGACTACAACTAGTTATATATCCATTTATTTTACAGCTGTGAAATGAATTTTTAATTTTTTTTAAACATAGCTAGGTGGCTCTCCTATTCAGAGCAGGGAAATGCAATTCTGTGCTCTCCAACCGATATCCACATGTAAAAAAAAAAAAAAAATCTACAATAGGAGAAAATGTCAAAAGACAGCACCCACTGTCTTCCCCCTTCATTCTCCATCTCCAGAAAGAGCCTTAATGCAGTCAGAGGTATAAAGCCAAGACATACTCCAAATGCACCAGACCAGAACTTTATGCTATTTTCTTCAATTGTGAAAGAACAGATGAATAGTCAAACACAGTATGTGGAAAAGGGATAAAACCCAGCAAAAGCTAAATCCTTGCATGCATGGGAAAAGTAGTGAGTAAACAGAAATGCACTTCGATGTGTGCAGTGTATGCTAAACTGAATGCAAAGATTATACGAGGTATACTATTTTAAAGAAATTGCAGAAAATCATCACAGCAGCACAAGGGAAGGTGACTTATCACACATCTTGAAACGTAAAGACTGCCCACTTTATTGTTTCTTTGAAGCACAGAAAAGAAAATTCAATTTGATGACAAAGACAAATGTTCTGAGCTGGCCAGAAAACATCAACTTCATAACTTACTCTCACAAACAGGCTGTCTGCAAATGAAGCTGGATTGTCTACTTCGGTGAAAGCCGGTGGCCCTGTGCCCATAATCCTCCAGCGTATATAAAGTATACTAGCCCCTCCAGACATCAGAAGAGTTATCCTGAAAAGCAGCCCCTTTCTTAACAGCCCAGCATTCTACAGGAAAGAAAGAGAAAAAAACCTCTCATATAAAAGCATTATTTTGTTCTCTTCCGCACTACATTCACATCCTTTTCGCCACCATCTCAGAAAGAAGAGGCTACTCCTGTGCATTTTTACTATCAGAGTTGACATTTTTCTTATTTTTGCAGTTACTAGAAAGCTCTCAAACTTTACTATGCTTGCATTGGCTAATTGCAAAATATTTTTTGCAAACATTTTCATTTCCTTCTCAATCAGAAAAGAAAACTTTTTTATTCAGGAATTCTCTCTTTACAAATCCTCAGTAACTCTATAGCTGATGTAATTTTACACAGCAATTTCTGACAGGGAATTTGAGCAGAATACAGCCTTTAGTATACGGCATATTAAATTGATCTTTTTAAAATGGAGGATGGTTACTTTGTGAACTTTGTTTTAAATAGCTATATCTAGTTGATCGCTCATCACTGAAAGTTTTTGTCCACTCACCTCTTTAGACGTAAAATTACATTACTGCATACAACAAGAAAACCGCATAGTTAGAAACTGGGAGGAATGAGAAACTGAATTAAAATTTTCATAATCACCAGCATGATTAAAAAGCTTTTATCCAAAAGATTAGGTGATAGGCACCCAAATCACTTTGGTCAGGCTAAAATTACCCAAGGTCTAAAAAAATTGTGTTGTATCTACATTACCCCAGTTGATTGACATTGCATATTTTATAATATACACTTTAGGGTCGAGAAAAGGCAATTCACATAAAACATAGAGAAGTGATGTCATAGAAGCTAAATTTGACACACTTTACAATTTTTTTACCCCATGAAGCGTAACACATTTTCTCAAGCACACATCAGTTTCATAAATGAAAAGAAAACTACTGTATACTGTAGAGGTTCTTCAAGCTTCACCAATAGAGACTGGAAACAGAACCATCAGTAACTATAATGAGATCCCTGACACAGCTTTGAGATGCAAATCCAAGCTTCCAACACCCTACCCAGCTAGCAAATGGTAACTCAGATAGGAAATGAAGGGCTGCCTTAGAGCTGTCTGAAACCTGATGGCTGAAATTATTCTACACAGCCTCAACAAGTCATTAGAGAAGCAGAAGATGGAAGACAAGAGTTTCTCTGAAATGAGAGATCATTTGGGCCACTTCCCTTTCCATTCTACACATCTGAAGATCAAAGTGTCAGTAAACTATGGATTTTTACATGGAAGAGTTGACTGGATCCTAAAAAATATGGTCACATGATCTCCAATATTAGTTTTCCTTTATTCCTACCTTCCTCCCTTAGTCTGATATGCTTCTATTACCTTTAAAAACCTACCTGATAGTTATACATTATAAGTTCTATGTCCTCCATGGGAGCTGATCATTTTTACCTATTTTACCTATTTACCTACCACACTGATTATTATTACCTATTATTGCAATATGCTGATTAGCAAGCACCACCATAATTATTTAGGAGATTGAAAAGAGCTAAAATCCCCAAAGACAAAAAGAAATGTTGTAAATATGTTTCCTTTTACTTTCCCTTTTGCAAATAATTTAGCCTAGCCTGTCAGTATTGTTGGCCTTAAGTAAGGAAGCTTAGATAGTAGAATTGCTAATGAGCATTCTTTATTTGAAGGAAACCTACGTATGGTCTTTCCCCCCCTCCTAACAATAATCATTAGAGTAAGAATGCTTTGCCTGTGTTAAATCCTTGGTTAGCTGAGACAGTTGCAATGTAGATAGATAAAAAGGAAGTCTTCAGGCCCTGTGTCCTTGGAAAGGGCTGATAAGGAGAAGCTACACAAGAACCAACTGGTTTTGGATATGCAAGGAAGGTATGAGCAAGACAAAAATGGACTGAGAATGAGTAAAGACAAAGTTCAGTCAGCGGTCAGCGTGATGAAGACTACCGACTTCCTCCAACGACCACCAGAGGATCCCTAACGACCACCTAAGGACTTACGTACGCATGCGTCAGAGACATTTACATATATTAATGACTTCCAAGAAATTTCATGTTTATATAAATTAATCTTATGAATATGTATGATTTTGCAACATATAACCTCTGCGATCTTGCTTGTTTGTCGGAGCACTTATGGTGGAGCAATCCCCAGTGCTGCCCAGCGCTGTAATAAAGGATGCCTGCTTAATAGTAACTCCGTTGCTATTGAGTTTTATTTCAGGAACACTCTGAAACTCCGATTCACCTGTTGGGAGATTTGGATTTTAAAGGGTAGTCTCCATGAGTTTTGTTTCAAGATCAATATTAGTTATTTCTGAAGACTAAAAAAAATAATAAAAAAACCCAGTAGGCTTACTGCACAAAGACAAACTTCCAATGGTGCCCTGGCTGAAGATATTTATTCTCTAAAATGATAGAAAAGTTAAGTTTAAAGCAATATTCAGATGGGTTTTCAACAGTTGTAGTTGACAACGGAGTCATTATACAATATTTAAATGAATGCTTAAGGATAAAGAAGTTTGTAATGTTGATTTTACATAAGTTAGCCTTTGTGCTCAAATGACTACTTCTAACTTACACATCTCAGTAACCAAAGTCACTACAATGAGGATTACAAGAAAACCATTCCTAAAAACTGTTTTTGGAAGAGAATTGTGCTATGAAGGAAAACCATATAGTGATGATTTATAACTGCTTTATTATAGAGTAACTACACAAAACCTCTCATCCCAGGCTTCATTTCTTTTAACAGTGCAGCTTCTTAAAGGCCAGATTTCACAAATCACCATAAAATCTCTTAGTAGGCAGAATTTAAAAAGTGGAAGAAGTATTATTGTATCATCTTTGATTTAGAGTTAACTGAAATCTGGCATGAAACTGAAACCTGTCTCAATTGAGAAGAAAAAAAATCTGCTAGTAAGAATTTAAGACCTGTCTTTCAACAAAACAAAACAAAACAATCTTAGATACACTTCCATGAAAAAAGCAGAACAGATCTTTGTAGGTGGCAGGAGCTAAAATTAATTACTTCTATTAAAAGAGGAGGACAAAAAAAAGGCACATTTGATGTTTTCTTCACTCAGACAGAACTGTTTAAAAGTCACCAAACAGAAGCATAATGCTTTGAGTTCTTCATGCTTAAAGAGTAATCCTCCAAAAAGGTTTGACTCTGACACATTTCACAGAATCATAGAATGGTTTGGGTTGGAAGGGACCTTCAAAGATTATCTAGTACAACCCCCCTGGCTACGGGCAGGGACAGCTTTCACTAGATCAGGTTGCTCAAAGCCCCATCCAACCTGACCTTGAACGCTTCTAATAATGAGGCATCCACAACTTCCCTGGGCAACCTGTTGCAATGTCTCACCACCCTCATAGTGAAGAGTTTATTCCTTATATCCAATCTAAATCTACCCTCTTTCAGTTTAAAACCATTGCCCCTTGTCCTGTCACTACAGGCTCTGGTAAAAAGTCTCTCTCCACCTTTCCTATAAGCCCCTTTTATATATTGAAAGGCCACAACAAGGTCTCCCCAGAGCCTTCTCTTCTCCAGGCCCACAACTCTCTCAGCCTTTCTTCACAGGAGAGGTGTTCCATCCCTCTGATCATCTCGTCACCCTCCTCTGGACCTGCTCTAACAGGTCCATGTTTTTCATCCACCCCAGAGCTGAACACAATACTCCAGGTGGGGTCTCACCAGAGCGGAGTAGAGGGGCAGAATCACCTCCCTCAACCTGCCGGCCATGCTCTTTTTTTATACAGCCCAGGATACAATTTGCTTTCTGGGCCGCAAGCACACATTGCAGGCTCATATCCAGTTTTTCATCCACAAGTATCCCCAAGTCCTTCTCTGCAGGGCTGCTCTCAATCCATTCATCCCCCAGTCTCTTACTGATATTGGGGATTGCCCCGACACAGGTGCAGGACCCTGCACTTGGCCTTGTTGACCTTTATGAGGTTCACAAGGGCCCACTTCTCAAGCTTGCCAAGGTCCCTCTGGATGGCAACCCGTCCCTCAAGAGTATCAACTGCACCACTCAGCTTGGTGCCATCTGCAAACTTGCTGAGGATGCACTCAATTCCACTATGTCACTGATGAAGATATTAAATAGTATTGATCCAAGTACGGACCCTTGAGGGACACCACTCGTTATGGTTTCCACTTGGACATTGAGCTTTTGACTGTAATTCTTTGGATAGAGCCATCCAGCCAATTCCTTATCCATCTAACAGTCCATCAGTCCAACCCATTTCTCTCCATTTTAGCAGCAAGAATGTTGTGGGGGACCATATCAAAGGCCTTACAGAAATTCAGGTAGGTGACATCAGTAGCTCTTCTCTTGTACACTGATGCCGTCACTCCATCGTAGAAGGCCACTAGATTAGTCAGGCACGATCTGCTCTTGGTGAAGCCATGTTGGCCGCCTCTAATCACCTCCCTGTCTTTCATATGTTTTGACATAACTTCCAGGAGGGTCTGTTCCATAATCTTCAAAGGCACTGATGTGAGGCTGACTTGTCAGTAGTTCCCAGGGTCCTCCTTATTACCTTTTATTTCCATCACTTTAATTCTGAACTGACTACTTTAGTCCGCTACAGCTCTAAACTCTTTCCTTGTCATATGCTAGTTGACATTACTCTCATTATACAACAAAATTGTCCAGGACTCCTATTTGCGGCCTGAAATGCTCCTGCACCCCCCACTTAGCCATTCTTGGTCAAATCTACTGTTTCAGTTCTAGAGATTCCACTTTTACTGATTTCCCCCCAAAGCTCCTCACTTCAGTCTTTGCGAAGGAGTTTAAAAGCCCCATAAGACTTGTGCTACTCAGAAACATGAGCAAGATTTCTCTGCAGTAAAACCACTGAGCAATGCAAAGTACAATGACTTTCAGCCTTGCTGAACCTTGGATGGGAGAGGCAAATGATTTAGCTATTGAACAGTAGTGATGTTCTAGTAGGCTGTTGGTCTATTTGGCTGCTATCAATCATTCACCTGAGACTGATTGTTTCTGTGATTTGCTTGCCAGTGCAAATACTAGGTGCCAGATTCCATTTGAGCCAATAGTAGATAAAGCGATATCAACAAAAGGCAGAAATTTGATCCTTAGCGACTATCAGTGCTTACATATTTTTTCTTTTAAACTCCCAAGCTAGTAGGAAGTGTCTCCTGTTTGGCAATTTGTATTCTGAAAAAACACAGTGTAATACTTTAGTGGGATTGGCAAAGTAGACATAATATTTTTTTAATGTACTTTTTCAAATGTCTAAGTATCTCATTTGAGAATCTGAATAAATATCTCTCTCTTTACTTTGACCAAACTGTGTTAAACCATGTCAGCTGCATAGCTACTGGCCCTGGAGAACTTGTTGCATCAAGCAGTCAGCTCTTCCACACCATATTTTTAACATACTGTTGAGAGAAGCGTGGAATGGATTTCACCATCCAATACAATTCTAATGCTATCCCATTACTACTCATGTTGCTGCAAAGATGTCATAGAACTTTGCCTTACTAGGCTGACTGAAAATACCTTTATTTTTTTTTAATTCTCAACAACAACACAACTGTCAGAAGTTGTATCTTTGTCTTTTAGTACATGACTGTCTGAATGGCCAGAATGAACAAAACCTCTGAGGACTCACCTCCAATGACTTGTCCTTATGTAGTAACTTTTGAATAAGTTCCAAAACATTTAGCTTGTTAATCACCAGTGCATCAAACACTGCATTCAAGCCCTAAGCAACCAAAAGAAAAATAAGAGCTTAAGATGGAGTAGCTAACCACAAATATATTTTTTTAAATACATCTTAAATTCCACTTCTACCATGAGTTATTGTACATCTTAATACTGATCCCAAACAAGTAGAGAGATACGTTGGTAGTAATGATGGCAGAATGGTAAATTGAGAACCTGAGCTCAGAATACCATGTTACTGTAATGGGGATTCTCCTGCTACATGGAATAACCCTTCAGGGAATACCATGTACCAGCAAGCTAGACCCTATATGCACGGTCACAACAGTATTCTGCTCTCCGTCTTCTTTCCCAAATGTTCCACAGCACAAATGCTGTGGTCAAAAGGTTAGGCTTCTGTCAGTAAGGTGGAGTTTCTTTAAGCCTTCTACTTATTTTTTGCTGTGCAGCATGTATCTTTTAACTGTCAGTTTTCAGAAATACTATTTTTAAAGGGTACATAAATTGTTGCAACAAACAAAGACTCAGAAAGATTTAACAGGGGTATCAGGCTTGCTTTTCTTGCAATTACACCAATATACACAGTGGAAGTTGCTGGGAAAAAAAATTTAAAAAAAAAAAAAAAAAATCAAAGTTCTATGTGACATCAGCCACTACACATAAAACTAAAGCATATTCAGTGCTTTGCAGGACTACACTTGCACATATTACTCCCAAGCAAGCAACCAAAATATATCCAGGGGTAATTCTGTTGAGGTGACCAGCAAAATCCAACTTTAACATTTTCCCTTCAATGTTTCAGCAATCGCCAACCATGACAATCCTTGAATATTTAGTCTATATACTAACAACTTTGGAAATTACATCAATGTTCTAAAGACTAAATGGAAAAAAAGACAGTAAAAATAGTTCCAGATGAGGCAAAGAGTTAGGACACTGGGACACCATAAGTCTCTTTCTAACAGTCAAAGGGAGAAGACAGAAGACAGGTTAGAGAGTAGCGTGGCTCCATGTAGAAAGGCCACCTGGCAGTTAAAAGGCTTTTGGCTCACTTGCATGGAGATAGGAAGGCAAGAATCCTGCTGAAAACTACATTCAGCCTACAAGCAATCTTTTTAATTTGTGATTTATCCCTTCATTCCTCTGACCCGTGCCCCTCAGCACAACAATAAATATAATCGTCCTACCAGTGCAACAGCAAACAAATAAAAAACCCAGATCCAATAACAATTCTGTGTCTGCTGGCTCAAATAATTACTTCATACCACTAAAGGAAATAATCACACCATGTTTTAAGAGAATTCCTTATGTTTTCCTTACAGACACCTTTGAAAAATACATTACTCTACAAACATCTATCCAAAAATAATGCCCTAAAAGCAAGAAGTTTTCTGTAATTTCTTCTCCTTTTTTTTCTAGCAAGGACAAGAGGGTCCTTCCTGCAAAGAATTCTTCTGATTCTGTTGCTTTATCTATGTCAGTTAAAGCTACAAATTTGATTTATTTATAAAGGCACACAGCTATTATAAAAGGTAAAAATCACAGATGTAGCATTTCAGGTGGCTGATTTGGTCACCCAAAACACAATGTCTTCACTGAAGTAATAAAAAGCAAGAGCACAATGAACATGAACAGTAACTATATCTGTTTGCATAGACAGATCCTTAAATAAGGGACAGAAGGAAGAGATTCAGTATTAGAAATGCATAAACAATGGCCCTACTTCTAATTACACTGGTCACAAAAGCAAGAAGGTGGAGCTTTTAAAAATGCTCTCCTCCAGTTATGTCTTTGTTCGTAAGCCTTCACCATGAGGTTTGTAGGCCTGCTATCTTGACAATTACATTAAAAAACTAGGCTAACGAACAAGATACATGTTGAAACTAACACTGTAAAACTTTTAAATTTTGGAAGAAATTAACAGATATATGCAACCTGCTTAAAAAAGATAACATGAAGAATTCCAACAGATTGGCAGGGATACAATCAAGACAGATCTACTAGAATACTGCTTTTTGTCAACATTAACTAGTTTTCTGGAAAGAACAAAAAGGTGTGCATGCTATTAGCTGTGGAGAAGATTCATCTTTGTAGCCTTTGCAACTGCACCTGACAGATGCTGAGGTCAAAAGTCAGTCAGTAAGAGGATTCTTACCAGTATTGTAATTCCTTGTTCTTTGCACAGCATGGCTATTGCACCTAGGATAACACTCACCAGCACCCAGAATACAGAAAAATTATGTCCTTCCTTATCTGTCAAAATAAAGCATGCCATAACATTAGGTTTATACATCTGAAGGTAAAGTTAGACATTTAAATAAAAATTAGAACTTTAAAAACATACAGCATTTCATCTCACAGTCTTTTCTATCAGTCAAGATCTGGATACACAGACTTAAAAAGCATAGGGCACCTCCTGCAATATGCTGGCATTTGTCCCTTTATTGCAGTCATTTTCTATTCTCAGAGACAGTAGAAATCTCCCTGTTTGCTAGACGTTTTAGCCAGACTAATTAGAATGGCAGAAGCTTCACATAGTTTCCACAATTCATCATCTGCAAAGGTTAATTCCCAATATTTAGACACATTTATCATGCTTAGCTAGAGCTCTATCATTACTGGCCACTCTCTTCCAAGCTACCACAAGAACAAGAAATTCTTTCTAATGGTTACACATGAAGTGTCACACACGCAAACTGTTTTAACTGTAGTCTAATCTACAAAAGCACAATGAGCTGCTTCTCCAGGGCTGCTGCATTTAGCAAGTACCTCATGTCATTTCATTAGCACTGCAATGGAATGCCACGGAGCTCAAAAATTTCAGCATCTGAGCAGAGAAGCAGGTAGTTCTTGCACTCAGGAAGCAGTTTTACAGCAGGGTGAGGAACTCTGGGGTTAAGAGATCAAGAATAACTACAGCTTCTACTCAAAGAAAGAGTCTTTAAAGACTGCACCATGTAGCTGATTTTGGGTACTACAAGCAGGCATTTCTGAGATTAATGTAACAATAAGCCCTACTTCAGCCACGGTACTATCACACACAGAGTACATGGGTACTTCACATAAAAACATATCTGTCAAAACCTCTACTCCACAGGTGCAAGCAACAGAGGGAAGCACTCAGCTCATTCAGAGGCAGTTTCTTGATTCGAACAACATGGGCTCTACAGGCATCACAAGAATCAATCTTTGACCTGGCACGTGAAAAAACAAAGTTGAACTCTACATTCATTGACTGAATCCCTTTCTTACTTCCCTTGATCTCTAGAGCAGTTCTTCCCTACTGCTAATGCACGTTTGACCCTCAGTACTTAAATAGAACTTCAATGATGGTATATGGGAAGAGTAAATGGCAGAATTAAGATTAATTTCACCAGAAGTAGGCACCTATACCTAAGCTAGTATACTAGGCTTCCTTTCTAACTGGTCGAGAGAAGGGGACACCTTTAGGGATTAAGCTACCTAATTAAATGCAGTTGTCCACCTTTCAGAGAAGTAGCTCGCTCTCTTCACTGATTATAAAGGGAAACTAGTATACTAGCTCAGATGTTGTTGGGTCAGATACAAACCATAACAAGTGTGAAAAGCATCTGCTGACATAGGCCTCCTCTCATTTTGAAGCAGACTACTTTTGTGGCAGAGAGCAGAAGTTTTCATAAAAATATGTGGAAAAACAGGTTTTGAAGTTGCTTCTAGCACTCCTTTCTTACCTAAGACTTAAAGCTTCAACAGAGTGAAATTAAGATGTTTGAGATTCATCATTGCAATACCTAGTAGGCATTTGTTCCTTCTTCACTCCAAATTATGTCGTCACAGGTGAGGTAAGACTTAACATCAGAGGTGCAGATTTTATAAAGTTAAAAGAAAGCCTTCTGAAGGAAAGAAGTCATACACATCTCAATAATACCAAAATAAAACATGGAAATACAAAATAAATAATGACTAAATTAAAGAAACCTTGCAACTGGGAAAAAAAAAAAAGCAAGGAGGAAACTCCAACTCACATCAGTTATACAGAAGAACAACTGAGGGTTGCAATTCATGGAGAAAGGGGCTTCAAAATTTGTTCTAAGAGTATTGCTAAGAATAAAAGGAATCTGTCCTAAATGCATCCCTTGAAGGAGCTCTTCAACTCTTCAGACTCTGCAATACAACAGACTGTTCAGCTAGTTCTTGAAATTCACTTTTAGTTTGGTTTTTTTGTTTGTTTGGGGTTTTTTTGTTGTTGTTGTTTTGGTTTGTTTTTTGTTTTTTTTTTTAATGTAGAAATAAACTAGCTGAGAGAATGCAAAGATGGAAGGCAAAGTAATTGACTGTGTTCACAAAATTACAATCAGTCATTCTTAGTAAGTGTAAAAGGGAGAACAGTGAACAAAGCCAATGGACTTCCCTGAGTTTACTGAAGTATACTTTCTTCAGCTGAGAGGTTTCTTCTTCCCAGAATCAAATTCTGGTGGAAAGAAGTCAGAACAACTGAGCACTTCTCAGACAAGCAGTATTCAGTACACAAATGCAAACTATCTTAACATGGAAGATAGTGGGAAGTATGTATAGTAAGAGACCAGCTGGCGATTCACAAACGCTTTGATGATTTGAAACATAAGGAGTAATAGGAAAAAAGGAACTAGGTCAAATTATCAAGGACAAGTACACCAGCAGCACACTCGTACAGAAACAAACTCAGAAAGGTCATATCACAAAATGAGAAAAGGTATGTACGTAAAGAACAAAACCTACAATTCCATAGATATATTAGTAAGAAGAGCAGCAGCAGGAGTTATTCCAATACTCAGTGGGAAAGAAAATGGACAATGCCAAGAAAACAGAAGTGTTCTGTGACTTTTAGCTCCATTTTTTCACAAAGAGGTCAGCTGCAATCAGATGGCAAGCACAACACCAGCAGAAAGGGAGCAAGAACAAAAGCAAAAATAGTGAACTACAAGACCCAGAATTTACAGAAGTTAATCTGTTTTAAATTATGATAGATTAAATTTACTCCAACAGGTCCTATACAACCCAGAGTAATCTCAACTGTTACCTCTGAGAAATCATGAAAAACACATGAGAATCCAGAAGCCTGAAATAAAACAAAACAATACCTACATATCTACTTTTAAAGAGGAAAAGAGATATGAAAGAACAAGCTAAAGAAACAAAGCTAAGCTCACTGGTCAGAATTACCCAGAAAAAAACCCACTTAAAACAAAATATTTTCTAGGTGACCCTCTAAAACATAAAAGGATATGATTAATTGTTTGCCAAAGACATATTTTAGCCACTTATATTAAACTAAGTGTAATTTCTGACTTGGACAGGAAAAAAAAGGACCTTCCCAATGAAAGCAAATGCATAAACATCCTATACCTTGCCTTCACGAAGGCATGAGAATACCACTGGAGACAGCGTAAAATATGCCCGAAAAAATATGGGCTGCATGTAATTATTATAGAATGGGTACAAATAACAGCTGGAAAACTACACTAAGAGTCTAGCTCATTGTCAAGAATGTAAAGATACATTCTGGATTGGGTCATTCCTTCATCTGGCTCTAATAGATAATTTTAAAAGTTTGCATGATAGAACAAGGAATATGCTGATTAAGTCCAGAGGTGCTGCCAGGCTGCAATGGCCAGGAAGCATATTAAGGGGACGGACGTCAGAATTCCATTGACAAACTGGAGAAATGGTCTGGTGAAAAAACCTGATAATCGAATGCCATTCAATAGGCACACATTCAAAGTTGTGTAGAAACAGACTTGTCTTCTTGTGAACATCCCAAGTCTCAGATGCCAGGAATGTCTCAGCACGTCAAGTGTAGCCAAGCTTAAGTATGGACTCTCAGAGATGGTAAAAGCACCCAGCAAAAGAAAAATAAAGTGGGACCCATAATGAGGATCTTACGGGAGACAGCATCAAAGGCCTGGACTTTAGTAAGGCTGGACTTTCGTAAGATCCTCATAGAGAAGCTGTTGATGTACAGGCTGGATGTGCAGACAGTGAGGTGGATTGAAAACTGGTTGAATGGCCAGGCCCAGAGGGTGGTGATCAGTGGCAATTGTCTAAGTCTAATTGGAGGCCAGTAACTACCAGTGTACCCCAGGGGTCAATACTGTGTCCAATCCTGTTCAACATCTTCATTAATGATCTGGATGATGGGGCAGAGCGCACCCTCAGCAAGTTTGCGGATGACATAAAACTGGGAGGAGTGGCTGATACGCCACAGGGTCACAATGCCATCCAGAGGGACCTCAACAGGCTGGAGAAATGGGATGACAGGAATCTCATCAAATTCCACAAGGAGAACTGCAAAATCCTGCACCTGGAGAGGAACAAGCCCAGGCACAGCACATACTGGGGGCCACCGAGCTGGAAAGCAGCTTGGCAGAAGAGGACCTGGGGGTCCCGGTGGACACCAAGTTGAACATGAGCCAGCAATGTGCCCTTGCAGGAAAGAGAGCTAATGGTGTCCTGGCCTGGATTAGGCAAAGTATTGCCAGCAAGCCAAGGGAGAGGATTCTTCTCTACTCTGCATTGATGAGGCCACAGCTGGAGTCCTGTGTCCAGTTCTGGACTCCCCACTACACAAGAGCCATGGACATACTGGAGTGAGTCCAACGAAGGGTCAGTAAGATGATGAAGGGACTGGAGCATGTCTCCTATGAGGAAAGGCTGAGAGAGCTGGGACTGTTCAGCCTGGAGAAGAGAAGGCTTGGGGGATCTCATCAATGTACATAAATACCTGAAGGGAGGGTGCAAAGATGACAGAGCCAGGGTCTTCTCAGTGGTGCCCAGTGACAGGACCAGAGAAAATGGGCACAAACTGAAACAAAGGAGGTGCTGTCTGAACATCAGGAAACACTTTTTTACTGAGAGGGTGAGCGAGCACTGGCACTGGTTGCCCAGAGAGGTTGTGAAGCCTCCATCCTTGGATATATTCAAAAGTCATCTGGATGCAGTCCTGGACAACTGGCTCTAGGTGATCCTGCTTGAGCAGGTCAGCTCAGGTGACCTCCAGAGGTGCCTTCTAACCTCAACCATTCTGTGATTCTGTGATCAAGATCTCCTCCTGAAAACCATAATCTCTGTTCCTGTGTTTTGCAGCCTCAAAAGGTCAATACAGTCATATATAGAATTGTAGTATTATGAAAATTCATCAGTGATTAAACTTCAAAGAGAAAGAATTTCAATTAAGAAACATTTTATCTTGTGCTTGTTCCTGGGTCAATACACAGAACAGCCCCCTGCCCCTCCAACTGCAGAAATCTCAGTAAACTAGGCTGGAAAAATAGATACAAAAGACCGTCATTCAGCAATGCATTCAATCGTTTTTGGTTTGTTTTTTTTTTTTTAACAGTGATTTGAAAATGTAAAGCACTGCATAAGTGCTAATTATTATTATGAGATACACAGATGCCAACAGAAGTAATCAGTCTAACAAAGCACATTCCCCTAATACAGTGCTGCTTCCCACCAGAAAAATCTGGTGTCAGAAAACGAAACCAATCTTTCATTGGCACCTGTGCCTGGTTGAAACTGGTACACCATATTGTGAGTGGGCATTGTGCCACTCTAACAGATGGACAAAATTGTAAGCATGCCAAAGAAAGAGAGTTCTTGCTTCTTTTTTTTTTTAAGCTAGAAAAATATAGTGTTTCTATAAGAAACCAAAAAGGGTTGCTCAGATGGTCCCTCTTTAGGAGTACGTTAAGTCTGAGGAGATTAAAGTTGAAGGGATTCAATGAAATACCTATATAAACCCTAAACAAGCCATGCGGGCTCTTCCATTTAGACTGCTAGACTTAAGTATAAGCATTTCTAGAGCAAGGATGCATACACAAAGTTGTTTTACAGCGTGGAATTGACTGATCCTAAATTTATGAGCAGCACATTGACGATACACCTCAACTCTGTCTTCCTAAACGCTAATCCTATTTCGAGAAACCTTATTTTGCAGTGTCCTAAATCCACAGGTCAATGAAGACAAATTCCTTAGAAGTTAAGGATTTGAAGGAAATACTACATTTAGAGTACCAAGCTTAGTCTCACTTTAAAGTCAAACAAACAATAATCCAAACACTTATTATGAATTACTCTTCGCTGGGTAAAGAACTGGCTGGATGGCCGGGCCCAAAGCATGGTGGTGAATGGAGTTTACTCCAGTTGGCGGCTGGTCACAAGCGGTGTTCCCCAGGGCTCTGTGTTGGGGCCAGTTCTGTTTAATATCTTCATCAATGATCCGGACAAGGGGATCGAGTGCACCCTCAGTAAGTTTGCAGATGACACCAAGTTGTGCGGGAGTGTTGATCTGCTTGAGGGGAGGAAGGCTCTGCAGAGGGACCTGGACAGGCTGGATTGATGGGCCAAGGACAATTGTATGAGGTTCAACAAGGCCAAGTGCTGGGTCCTGCACTTGGGTCACAGCAACCCCATGCAACACTACAGGCTTGGGGAAGAGTGGCTGGAAAGCTGCCTGGCAGACAAGGACCTGGGGGTGTTGGTCGACAGCAGCTGAACATGAGCTGGCAGTGTCCCCAGGTGGCCAAGAAAGCCAACAGCATCCTGGCTTGTATCAGGAATAGTGTGGCCAGCAGGACTAGGGAGGTGATTGTGCCCCTGTACTCGGCACTGGTGAGGCCGCACCTCGAATCCTGTGTTCAGTTTTGTGCCCCTCACTACAAGAGAGACATTGAGGTGCAGGAGCGTGTCCAGAGAAGGGCAACGAAGCTGGTGAAGGGTCTGGAGCAGAAGTCTTATGAGGAGCGGCTGAGGGAACTGGGGTTGTTCAGCCTGGAGAAAAGGAGGCTGAGGGGAGACCTTATTGCTCTCTACAACTACCTGAAAGGAGGTTGTAGCGAGGTGGGGGTCGGTCTCTTCTCCCAGGTAACAAGTGATAGGACAAGAGGAAATGGCCTCAAGTTGCACCAGGGGAGGTTTAGGCTGGATATTAGGAAATTTTACTTCACTGAAAGGGTTGTCAAGCATTGGAACAGACTGCCCAGGGAAGTGGTGGAGTCACCATCCCTGAAAGTATTTAAAAGACGTTTGGATGAGGTGCTTAGGGACATGGTGTAGTGGTGGTCTTGGTAGTGCTAGGTTTACGGTTGGACTTGATGATCTTAAAGGTCTTTTCCAACCTATACGATTCTGTGATTCTGCGATTCTGTGAATTCAGACATTTAGGCATTTGGCATCTCCTTCTTCAAAGCTAATTGAGCAACTTTGAGCTCAGCCAGGTGACAGCTTGGAGCAGTTTAAGTAGTCACCATCTTCAGGTGAAACCCGGTAATTAATTCTGTGAAAGCACCTACTCCTTTGAAAGTCAAAGCAAAGTAAGTTATGTTGAGCTCCTGCAGGAATTTTTAATTTTTGACTGAAATAGATCACAAACCATCATATATTCCATTGAATGATCTTGCCTGTGGGGATGGTATCTTCCAACTAAACTACTACAGATACTCATTTAACCAAGCTCTAAGATTTCCCTGCTTGTGAATTGCTAAGCAAAGGAGGAAAAATTACCTAGTCTTAAAAGATCACATAAGAATCCACTGTTAGGATTAACTTAAGTCTGAGATCGTCTTGTGTGTCTCCAAATGTACATACTACTGCAGCTCAGCTCAGTGTTTCACTTAATAATGAAATTACAATAACAAATGCCATTCCTAAACATATCCAAGCATCTCAAACTGATTACATACACACTACAGTAAAGGGATTATCTATCCCTGAATTACACCATCTTGGACAAGCAAAATCTAGCACTAATTCTACAAAAAAAGGTTATTGTTTCTCCTCTGCCCACTAAAATAACAAAATTGTTAGTTTTTCCACATACAACTATTCCCTGCCAATATGTTCAAATATGAACAGTAGGGCACACAGTTGAAAAATCAGGGCCCACATGTTTAATAATAGTGAATACCTCTTGACCAATTGCAAAATAGCTAACAAATTCCCCATACCTTAACAATGATCTCTCTCACACAGGAGACTTAAGCATTTCCAATCTATAGGAAAACTCCATAATACAAACCTCCAATATTCACAAAACTCATCACCACAGTCTACTTCACATGTTTTATTAAATTAGCAATGAACTAGTAGATGATTAACGGGCGACTACACAGAACAGAACAAAACAGAAACACACAACCAGAACAAAGTCATTTTTAGAAGTCATAGCATATGAGCAAACAGTTGATCCCCTATTTAATATCCAGGCCATTATTATTCACATGAAGCAAATATCACAAACTCATAATTTTGCATCACTCAGAGATCGCCAATGCAGATGGCAAATACATGCAACTGGATCACTGTCAAGGTTGAAGACAAAGGAAGGCAAAATGAATACTACAGCAGTTTTAAAAAGCCCTATGAATTTCCAGAGAAGCTGCATTACAATTCAACAAAGTTAATAACCCACAATTCCCTTCAGAACATACCTAAACAGTTGTCAGCTCTTGCTGTCTCCAAAGCCTATGCAGTGGATTTGTCCCCACAGTTGTGTTTTAAAACAGCAGGACAGAATGAGAACAACAGATTAGTTCCTTGCAATATAAATGTTATCCTATCAAAGATGGTAACATAAAAAACTGTATATTGGGAAAAAGTAACAGAATTTTAGAACTTCAGTAAGACATAATTTTATAGCCCACATAGTGTGTTAAATGCTGATACTTTAAAAAAATAATTAATGCTACAGATTCCGGCTAAAAGAAACTGTCTACCCAAAAATCCACCAAAACCACAAATAAACTACATCAGGCAAACAAGCTGCAGTATATCTTGAGCTTTACAAAAACCATTATTTTCCTTTGGAAGTTTTCCAGTCTGACACTGATATTTTTTCCGATCTCCTGATTGTTTTCAGTATTATATATACTTCCCCACAGCACCCCCAAATCCTCTACAGACATTTTATGAGTCCTTACTCCCAAGCCAAAAAAATTTCTTACATTCATTCACTTAGACATCAGGCAAAAACAAGGACTAACCAGTCTCTCTTCTATGACTTTTGTCTCTCTTAGAGAAGACTTCAAGGACGACAGTTCAACAACTATGTCTACGCTAGTGAAAAACAAACAGATTTCTGGAACTCAGCTGTGCACAAATCCCACATTGCCTTGCTCCAAGAATAGTCAGGTTCCTTATGAAAGACTTAGATAACCTATCTGTCCAAGAGCAGGATTGGGATGCTGCTGGTGACAAAACAGTATATGTTACTGAGGACGCAACCATATCAGTAGCATGAACTCAGGCTTTTCAATATTTGTTTTACTCTGGTGCTCACTCAAAGTTCATCATTAAAAACAAACTAGCATCAAACATGTTTTGGTAACTGTATTGGAAAGACAATACAAATACAGTCCACAAATCCTGAAGGGCTTAGAGCTCTACCCTCTTTTAAGTACTCCAAGAGTCACACTCTCATGCATCTATTAACAACAATTTTAAAAAAAAAAACACCTTTGATAGTTCTTCTCCTACTGCTTGTATAAAGCTGGTGACCTAAGTGCTATATACATGTGACAGCCAAATCCAGAAACAAGGACACATGCAGTTGACCTAAGGTTTAGGGTCATGCTTGCCTTTAATATATAAAAATCTAGCAGGACAAAAGGAAACAGGATGTTAGAACAAACTGGTAAACCCCACTTTTCTGCAGGATAATCATAAAGCAGCTATATTTGATTAGAAACATAAGACTGATGCAATGGAACGCACAGAGGGGTTTTTGGTTGTTTTCTCCCCCTCTTCCTTACTAACAAAGACTATTGCACAAAGATAAATGACCATCTTGGTCTGACCTAGAAAGTGATGCAATACCAACTCTTAACTTGGACCAGAACTATCAATGTGCACTGGTGGTATTGCAGACTTTCTGGATCTTGTGGATTTGCCAGCAGAAGGAAAACATTCTGAGAGAAGAAATGGTATTTTCTCTTTGCTGCTTAGGGGACATTGTTTAAGTCCATTCTTTAAACTATATATGCATATTTTTAAAATGCTTGTTCTTTACCTATATTCAGAATGAGATCAACTTACATTTAGGATTAAGACAGTTTTTGCCATCTTTGACTCCCTCAATCTATGCAGAATCAAACTCAGCTAAACTCAGATAAAAAGGTCTTTACTCCTTATTTACCCTATTATTTGTGAATGGCTAGAAGAACTGTTCACAAAAGAAGGAAATTCATACCACCTGAATGGAGGCATCCAAGGGTAAAACTTCACATTTACTTTAATACAACAAACCCACTGAAAAGTCATACTCTACTACAGACACTTCCCCATATTTGGTTACCTTTTCCTAAAGCCTTTCATACAAACATAGAACCACAGAACAGCCCAGGGGAAGGAGCCTCCAAAGATCATCTGGTCCAACCTTTCGTGGGAAAAGGAGCCTAGATGAGATTACCTACTAACCTTTCCAATCGTGTCTTGTAAACCTCCAGTGATGGGGACTCTGCCACGTCTCTGGAGAGGTTGTTCCAGTGATTGATTGTTCTCACTGTAAAAAATGTATTTCTTATATCAAGGCGAAACCTCTCCCAGTGCAACTTGTACCCATTGCCCCTTGTCTTGTCCATAAGGCTTCTTGTGAAGAGAGAGCCTCCATTCTCTTTATAGCTGCCCTTTCCAATACAGACACTACCCTTTCCTATACAGACACTAATGTTCAAACAGCTGCCTGATGGGTTGGACCAACCTCCCGTCCCAAAGGAAAAAAATCATAGCAAGGGCAGAAAGTAAAACTATTTGTGGTGGTTGGTGGGGTTCAGCTAGTGGATACATGGGTACAGTGGAGAACAGGATTGCCGTTTGGAGGGACCATGACAAGCTGGAGGAATGGGCTGACAGAAGCCTCATGAATATCAAAGCCAGCACCATGCAACAGTCCAGGCCGGGGACTGCCTAGGCAGCAGCTCTGCAGAAAAGGATCTGGAGTTCCTGGTTGACAAGTTGAAGATGACTCAGTAGTGTGCCTTTGCAGCAACGAAAAAGGTTAAATACACAGTGGGCTGTACTAGCTACAGCATACCCAGCAGGTCAGGGAAAGTGGTTGTTCCTCTCTGCTCAGCTCTTATCAGGCCACATCAGGAGTACTGTGTTCAGTGTGGTGTCCAACACAAGAAACATATCAACAACCTGGAAGTCCAGTAAAGAACCACTAAGACCATTAGGAGGCTGAAGAATCTAACATAGAAAAAGAGGCTGAGGCGAATTGGTCATGTGTCTAGATGCAGGAGTTGAATGCACCATTAGCAAGTTTGCTGATCATACCAAACTGGGAGGTGCTGTTGACTCTCTTGAGGGACAGGAGGCCTTGCAGAGGGATCTAGATAGATTGGAGTATTGGGCTATGACTAATGGAATGAAATTTAACAAGTTGAAATGCTGGATCCTGCACCTAGGATGGAGTAATGCCAGGCACAAGTATAAATTGGGAGAGGAGTGGCTGGAGAGCAGCCCTGCAGAAAGGGATCTAGTGGACAGCAGGCTCAATATGAGTCAGCAGTGTGCCCTGGCAGCCAAGAGGGCAAACCACATCCTGGGGTGCATCAAACACAGCATGAACAGCCCATCAAGAGAGGTGATTATCCCGCTGTATTCAGCATTGGTGCGGCCTCACCTGGAATACTGTGTGCAGTTGTGGGCCCCACAATTTAAGAAGGACATTGAGGTCCTTGGATGCATCCAGAGGAGGGCAGCAAAGCTGGTGAAAGGGCTGGAAGGAATGTCCTATGAGGGGCGGCTGAGGACCTCATAGGCTTGTCTAGTTTGGAGAAAAGGAGTCTGAGGGGCGACCTCATTGCTCTCTACAGCTTCCTGAGGAGGGGAAACAGAGAAGGAGGTGCTGATCTCTTCTCCCTGGGATCCAGTGGCACGACACGTGGGAATGGTTCAAAGCTGTACCGGGGAGGCTTAGACTGGACATTAGGAAGCATTTCTTTACCGAGAGGGTGGTCAAACACTGGAACAGGCTTCCTAGAGTGGTGGCCGATGCCCCAAGCCCATCATTTGGACAATGCCCTTAATAACATGCTTTAACTTTTGGTCAGTCCTGAATTGGTCAGGCAGTTGGACTAGATGATTGCTGCAGGTCCCTTCTAACTGAAATAGACTATTCTATTCTATCTCACCCACCTTTCTGTTTACACATGAATGATTTTCACAGCAAGACACATCCAGGATGAGCAATGAATCTCAGCCAGGCATTTCAAAATCAGTTTTCAGACCAGAAACATTCTGACCTGAAACCTTGACTCTGAAATGTCTGGTTTTTAGCACATTGTTCATCAGCCTGCAGCAAATCATGTAAAGTTCAGAGGAAATAAATACTCTGAAGCTTGAGCTCCTCCCTTCAGGCTCCATGCAAGATCTGCTAAAGAACTTATTAGTGCTCTTCACAGTGCTGGAAATAACTTTTCAGTCTTTCATTTAGGACATGCCAGACAGGATCTGCAAGAACCTGACACTGTCACCAAGCTACCCAAAATGAGGAAACTGTTGGGAAAGACTCAAGTATGTAACTTGCATACAAATTTCTGAGTACAAAGAAATTCTAAATATCTTTAAGAAGTTGCTGAGGGAAAAGCAGGCAGTGAAGGTGACAGTAAACACTGAAAACTGATCTGAAAGACAAAAGGCACAACTATGCTGGCAAACTGTAGTTTTCCTTGGCAAATCTGCTTAAGAGTCACAGCTCTGACACTATTATGATGTAATGTCCAATAAAAAAATACTAAGTGCTGCTTAGTATCTTGCCTTCACAACATTTTCCTTCTTCTGCATCAATGACAGGAATTTCAGTACAAGAATACTATTTAAATGACACTGACTTCCAAAAGCTATCAAACTGGCCTTCGCAAGTTGCACAAGCACTCAGAATATTCCTAACCAGAGTACACATCACATTCTTAATCATTCCTGATATGCCCTCCATAACAAAATCATTACAGAGTCCTATATAAAAGTCTCCAATGGTCAACCTAAGAATTTTGTTCTTGAGTTCTTCCAGCAAAGATTATTACCCCTGCCATATAGGTCTACCAGTACCAACAAACTGGAAAGCACATAGCCAGTATTTTGATCTGTCCAATTTACTCTGGCCCTAACAGAAGAAACATTAAAGCACAATCATAGCCAGTAAAATAAGTGAGAAAAGAATAAATGAGCAAGCAAGATCCCAAGGCCAATTTTCATCAAGAAATTACTAGTTCAGCTGAAAGAAATGAAACCTACTCAAAGGGGAGAAAAAAAATATCAGAAGTGAACAGTAATCACCATAAGTATCATTTGAAGTGGCGAAGATTAAGTTAAACTTATGATATCAGCTGTAGAAATATGCAAAATAGTTCTAAACAATCTAAACTCAATTAGCAGGACCTATTCACAGCATCTTAGAGCTCACTGTGGACTAACTTACCCCCCTCAGCCTACACTAAGCTCTATGATGCCATCCATGACTATGCTGTTAAGCTAGATCATTCAAAGCCAGCTCAGGTACCTCTGTAATACACTGTCATCTCTGGTTAAACATTACAGGCCATGCCTATTGAACAGATATTATACAAGCTCTCCACAACACAGCTCTTCATGGGTTCACCAAATGACTCCCATATTTCCTGTGGTGGGACACATTCAGATACCAGATTGCATGTCCTGTAGTTTTTCATAATCATGAATTGATGTATTCTTGTATGTTTATTTAACACAGCCCCAAGACAATTTCTCCACAACTGTATTTGAACTGCCAACTTGCATTCAGATCAAATAATACAACAGATCTAAAAGCTCACTTGAAAAAACATCTACAAAGGCATTGCTCATGTTAAATACAGCTGTCTTACAAAAACTCTATGAGTAACGCTATATTCATCATGTATATGCCAGCACTTGCATATTGCAGGAATTTAGAGGGCTTACTCATATGAATAATTCTTTATAATTCATTAAAAATACAAGTAAGGTTCCTAAAGTTCATTTCCATTTAAGCCATCCCAACATAATGGCATAAAGTATACTAAAATATTTAAGAATATACATTTATAGGTTTGATTTCTTTCTAAAATTCTTATTGAAATATTTCTTTATGCTTATAAACAATAAAACATTTAACAAATAAGCCTATTACGAAACAGACTTTTCTTAAAATAAATTCTTAGTGTTTAATGGGAATTACGGACCACAACCCTTCCAGCTCTTCTAACAATAAATACCTGCTAAAGCAGATTTTTTTTAATATTTTATGAGGGTATAAACATTAACAAATTCAAACCACATCAAGCTGACAGTTTTAGTTTTGCTATACTTCACTGAAATGTATGAATGCAGAAAATACACACAATATAAAATTAAAGGGGCAAACAGAATGCTTACTTTCTCTAAATGCTTTACAGTATCCAAGGAATGACAACAAAAAGAAGAGGGCACACAGTAGGTCTGCTCTGCCAACAATCCCGGCAACCTTAAAAAAAAAAAAAAAAAAGAAAAAAGTTTCAGATTACCAAATTTTATTCTTAAAAAACCTGAGATAAAGTTACACACATGTATACAAAGTGAACTGTATAAAAGAGTATCGCTGTATCACTTTTTTTTTTTTTTACCTGGTTTACTGGATTAGTGATACCCAGTTTTCTAAGCCGCATCCTAATTTTGATTGGGTTTTGCTTAGTATCAACTAAGTAAATGATCTGGCGTTCATTTATGAAAAACTGCTGTTTTAACAAACGAAGAAGGACCTTGCTGAAGAAAATGTAGACTCTGCCCCATTCCATCTGTTTTTTGGATCAGGTTGCCTTTCAGTAAAACTCTTAGGAAACATTCTGAATCCCAACAAAATTGGCAGCTCTGCTGAAATGCAAATCAAGACTGTCCATTTTCAGAAGACAAGCCAGCCTTCAAATTGCAGTCTGAACACTCAGAATGGACAAATAGCTTCCAGCCTGCAGAATCAGAAAAAAAAATCCCCCCTCTGGCAGTTTTTTGTGTTATATTAATTGATTGCATTAAAGCTACCTCCAACTGTATCTTGTAACAGAAGCTGTACTAACGCAAAAGAGAATGAGAAACGCATTCTGGGACCTCTCTGCTCCTGATCTGTGCCAACCTATTTAAATCAAGAGCATTCTCACACCCATCAAGAAGCTTTGGTTCAAGCCCTTAAACTGTGTTTAAAATAACTTGCTGAGACACAGCGTGACATATTCTTGGATCTTCATTCCTCAACTACACAAATGTCAGGATACACCATGAATTTATTGTGGAAATCATGACACAGGGGTGGCAGGGCACTGTACAGGCCCTGATGTTGGGACCTCACTAGAACATACACAGCAAAGATCATGGAAACACCCCTTTATTTTCAGTCTTGCTCTGCTTCCTGGAGTGGTGGGTTCCATGTTTCCAGGAGAATATGTACACAGAGGCCTTTCTGAAGCAGGGCAGAACAGTTACAGGTTTGGGTTTTTTAATCCACTTCTTGAGGTGATGGTTCAGGGACAAAAGCAGAAACTTTGGTTCTTGTGTAGTACACCAGTTGTCCCATTTTGTGAGTGGAACAGAAAGAGGAGAGTAAAAAGATAAATTGTATCTTCATTTTATTTAAAGGCACCTGTTAACCCTCTCTTAGAAAAAAGGCTTTTTTTTTTTGTGTCAGTCTGACATGATGGAACAACTAGTTCCAAATAACATCAGAGAGAAAAAGAAGTGTAGAGGCATGAGCGTAGGACTGAATCCATGAAGACACTCTTTCCCACTTTACCCTCAGCTTCACTTGGGCACCGTAAAAGGAGAAACTGTTGGACTCCTAAATTCAGTTCAGAAAAACTTACTGATTTATCCAAAGCCATGCACCTAT
This sequence comes from Mycteria americana, assembly GCF_035582795.1. Classification (NCBI taxonomy): domain Eukaryota; kingdom Metazoa; phylum Chordata; class Aves; order Ciconiiformes; family Ciconiidae; genus Mycteria; species Mycteria americana. Next base: position 162,219,250 of record NC_134365.1, on the reverse strand, counting down.
CTTGCCTGCTTCTTTTTTTGCCTTACAGAGGAATTATGAGAATTAACTCAGTAGCTGTGGAGTGCTTTGAAAGGTGAAAATAATGAAGTGTCATTCTGTTTCAGGAGCTGCTCTCAGCTAATGAGATAAAAGTAAAGGTGAACTGAGACAATTTTGAAAATAAATGCCAATTTGTTACAACAAAGAGATTAAGGGGTTAATAACACATATATGGCCTCAGATGACTCCAACAGTACGATGTTATCTCAAATGCAGGATCAGGCCCATAGTCTCTGGTAACAAGGTAAATTAAAAAAAAATACAGTTTTTAATTAGTGTCAGGTATATTCTTATGTCTGTGTTTCATTTAGTATTTCATCACTCAAGCGTTACAAAGAATAAGCATTTTTTAGGAGAGAGAACTACACCACAAGAGTGTTCACTTGTAGGTAGAAAAATGATAGTGACAGATGTTTTTCTTACATAGGTACTGAAAGCATTAAACTTTTCAAGATCTGTTTTACATGACAGTTTGTTTTGTGCTGTATATACCAAAATCCAAAGCAGCAAACAGACAGATTCTTCAATTTTATGTCAAAATATGTCATCTCATTTCAAAACCAAGATGTCATGATACTTAAAACTCACAGCTTTAAAATCATGAGGAATGCTTTTTGAGAAGATGCTGCCTGACACACAGTCATGCTAGAACCATAGCAGTATCATGACTGCTTCAGTGCAGCAAGATTTATTATTCACTGTGTAAATGGTTAGAGGCCTTTTTTTACTCCTGGATCTTAGAAGAGACACGGTATGTAAGCACGCTACTTTCTTCCTCTTCTTCCAATGTTTGCCCAAAGCATACGCAAGTCTTCAAACCTCACATATGCAAGCAGACTGCATCACTTGTAATTTATTTGACATGACCAAGGTCTTTTATTAACATTTGCCTACTGATTTAAATATATTTTTAGAGTCAAATGGAATGAAGAATAAAATTATGGATATTGATAAAGGAGTCAATAGTAAGCCTACTACAAAATTAAGACTCAAATGAGATTTCTCTTTACATGTCAGAACATCAAAAGCACTGAAGACTTGTTTTACTTCACTTTGACATCTAGAACTGGTTTTGGAGAACAAATACCAGCGGCCCTTCTGACACTAGCACAATGTCCTCTCACTAAGAAGCTATTCTGAAGGAAGCAAACACCAGAGAATGACTGGCAGGGTGTTTTAGCCACACTGCCAAATAATGTGCCAAATTGCTAATACATAACTTTGCACCATCTCTAGGTTTCCAACACATGCAGGGTCCCCAGTCAGCTGAGAGGCATAGCTTTCCATAACCTCTTCCCCATCAATCATGTGCAAAGCAAATGAAAAAAAGCCAAAACCATGGCATATTGTGAATAAATGAAAAATCAGTGCCGCATAAATAGAATAAGATGCACTGAGGATTCAGTGTTCATTACTAGCACAAAGATCAAAGTTAAAGTTAGTACTTTTTCAGTAGCTCAGTCCTTCCAAGCTTTAAAAAAAATATTATTCCTGCATTGTGATTATTTTATATTTCATTTATTCATTATTACAAGATCAAGCAATCAGGGACCACATCCAGCAAGCCCACTGGCATAAAGCCGTAAGATTTTCTTAGCTAGGAGTGCAAAAGAGCTTTTTAAGAAACCTATCTCCTCTTCACTAGAATTTCCACACAAGGACTTTGATCTTTGTTCAGGTATTTTAATTGGTTGCTATGCATGTGCCATGTTTCTATTCTGCATCTTTACAGCTTCAACTTCCAGCCACTGTTACGCTTTTGTCTGCACTATTAAAGGGCCCACTACTACCAAATTTGTGTTCCCCATTTACATAATTACAGACTGTGATAAAAAAAAAATTATATATCCTTTAATCTTCTCCATATTAAAAATATAAACCCATGGAGTTCGATCTCTCATGACACGGGATGATTTCCAGTCCTTTAATCATTTCCATGGCTCTTCTGAGCTGTCTCCATTTTTCCCCAGTGTCCTCCTTGCAATATGGATTCAAAACTGGATGCAGTATTCTAATACAGTCACATACAGAGTTCACATAATGCCCCTACTCCAATCTTCTATCTCCTTTTTTTTTTTTTAATCAAAGCAAATGGAAATGAAAAGTGGTTATGTGTTTGCACTCAGTTTATCTTCTGTTCTTCTTGGCTGCTCATGAGCTAATGTTTCCAGTAATGAATTCTTAATCCAGTAATTGGGGAAACTCTGTAGTTTAGGGCTATCCTTCTTTAGTCATTGTACTTAAATGAATTCATTTATCTTCCTTAATAAGGTCCAGCCCTATGGAATTACAAGCTTTTGGACGTACTAACCATAATACTTGATTGTTCTCATAAGACGTGTTCCAAGAGAAGTGTTAAGGATATATAAAAGCAATGTGTAGACTATAAGGCTATGTCAAAACTAATTAGTCAAGATTGTCAAGAACTTCTAAGATATAAATCATTGGAGCTAATTATTCAGTACTTACACATTCGGTGTGCACTGGATGTACAGCAAACAGCAAAGCAGCTAGAAGAGATGTCTTTGGAGCGAGGTTTAGCCTTCTTCCTTTATTACTGAATTGCAGTCCACCCAATAAAATCGAGAACACATCAACCATCAACACTGAGATAGTACAATGCAGTATTATATTGATGACATGGAAACCAACTGGGTAGAAGCCTCCAGCAAAAAGGTAATTAATTCTATATAGAAACAAAAACATTGAGGTTCGGAATTACATCAATGGTTTGAGATACACAAACAGAAAACCTGAACAAGCCCATAGCAAGATCATATTAGACACACACACACACAAAAAGGCTGAAAAATACCTGCAAACCCCAGCACACATGGTATTACCACTTAGCCACCACAGGAGGCTAGAAACAATGTCCTGATCTTTAGTCAAAGGTATTCATATGGGGTGCCATATTCAGCATAATATCTATCCTCTCCAAAGACAAATGTTAATGCTGTTAGGTTAATCATACCTATGGCTACTTAGAACTGGCTTTTGGTCAGCAATGTAACTTCAATGTTGCAACGCAGGAGTGTCCTATGGATAAACAACCCAGCCTACTGGGAGCCCTTGGGCTTAAGAGAAACTATGTCCCAAAACAACCTGATGAAATAATTTTAATTAAATCCACAGAGTGAGGAAATTAATATACCCTGAGACTACGACTTCCACTGACATTCTAGCTGAAAAACGTCATAGCATTTGGTCTGATGATGTGGAAACCATCTGGGTACAATCCAGTATCAATCCAGCAAGTAGTCAGCACATCTTAGTAACTAATTTGTGAGATTGGCTAGAGAGAGGTTTCATGCAAGTATTAGAATCAGAAGGAATTGTAAGTGAAAATTCAGCCTAAAACCCTATTCGGGACAGGAACTCTGTGGTAAAATGGAGAGGGAGAAGAAAAGGGAGAAACATCTTGTTATTATCTGTATATACTTTTACCAGTAGGCAAGATATACAGAAACTTAGTTTGGATAGGGGATTTTATATAGTTCATTTGGTCAGCCTGTACCTGGCTGAAGTGAAATATATTAAAAATGCCTAACCTATTATAAATGTGATACACATAAAAGTCGGAGCTTAGGGAAATTAAGAAAACCAACTTCTTACTTGTGAAAATAGCATTTTATGGATCATCTTCACATGCTCATCTATATTTTCAGATACAGTAATGACTGTATCCCAGTTCGCTCTTTAAACTAACCAGGATGTTACTAGAGGTGGAATATACCACAGAGACCTTGAAAAGGAAAGCATGTGCTGTGTAATGCGCTGAAAGCTTTAATAGGTTTAAGACTCTGACATATTCTATTCAGTTGCATATTTTCCTTGACAAAAATGTGAAGAAACCCCAACAGACAGTGAAACCCACAGTGCTAAGTACTTAAAACACTAACACTGCATTCAAGTCAAAGTTTTTGCTTGAATATGAGGACTAAGAGTTGGAGTAATTCTTCCACAATCACTTAGTCCCTGGCTTAGATTGGACACAAGTCCAGAACCAGTGCCAGGTCCCCATCCACAACACTGAGTTGCATGGGGAAAATAAAGAAGCTTAAGACTGAGTCCTCAGAGATTCTCTGCATTACTACATGGTCTATTGCTTGCTCAAATCTTTGTGTAAAAAACATGAGCTAAGCATCTACAGAAGTAATCGTCATAAACCTTTAGTTATTTGAGAAAACCAGCGAGTAATATATACAGGCAGACATCTCTGAGTAGGATTCTCACACAAACGCTCACTTGAAGTTATAATATCGGGGGGGAAGACGTGGGAAGACTATTCAGTGACCTAGTGGCAAAAGGCCACAGTAGATTGATGCTATTTATAAAAAATCATTTGACAGGTCACCAGGAAAGCAGAGAACAGAAACTACAATAGCAGTATAAGTGGCACCATGGCTAAGTGAAGGGAATGTACACCTCCTAGTTCTCTGATGATGTGACCTACATACTGAACCATACTGCCCCTAGTACCAAGGTATGTAAGAGCATAAGATACAATCTCTGAAAGGTACATTGAAATACAGAATGTCAAAATAACGTATACTTTGGGAAATAAACAATCTGAAAATTAAAAATCAATTTGAGATTAAGGTAGTGAACAGGAAAGTCATATTCAGGAAAGGTATCCAACTACCCTCCAGATACTTTGTGTCTCTCCTTTTCTGTTGCCTCCTCCCTATAATCAACTGAGCCAATATATGTTAAAAAAAATTCAGACCTTGAGCAAAAAGACAAGTCTCACCTGAAAGTTAGGACAGTTAGTGGTCGATATGACTTATGACTGGTATTGCTGCTGAGTTTGCTCCCCCAAAAGTCATGATGCCACAGGTCACCAAGTGGGGTTTCTGCCCTGAGGTCCTGAAAGGAAATGTCATAAATTACCAGATTCTTAACACTTCTGTTTTGTTCAAAGCAGCTAAAACACAAACAAGTTCTAATTCATACAAGCTCATGCTAACACGGACATAGCAGGTGTTTTGTTGGCTCACTACTGACATTTGACAAGGTACCCAGGTTTGCAATGAAGGTCACATCTTGGATGCCTGTCATCATAAAGGCCAAGACGCTTGGATTCTGTAAGTAGGCATAACTACATGAAATTTAGTAGAGCTATGAGTATTCATATCAGTTGATAAACTGGTCAGTAGCTGAGATATGAAACACATAAAAAACCCCTTTACCTTATAGTTTTGTAAAAAGCCTTTGATTTTAGGTCTAGGTTATCTTGCGAAGGAGGCCAACTACAAACTGCTGCAAATAGCTATTTTTCTACCAGTGTCAGTAGCACAACTACTAATGAAAGCATGAAAGCAAGGACACTAAAGACAGAAAACAACAATTAGCTCTTTTTGAAGCCTTACTTGGCACAGGACACTATTCAAATAGCGCTTTTTTTTTTTAATTCTTAGTACATGAAACCAAGAATCAAAATCTCTATATACTGCTCTAAAAGATTAATAGCAGAAGACAGAAAAGTAATGAACTATTTTAATTTGGGGTGGGGTAGGGGACTATTAAAAAAACACTGCAAAGGAAAAATGTACTCTTTCCTTTTATCTTAAAGCCATGCTGATAATGAAAAAATCCAAATAACCTAACCTAGACTACTGAATGGAAAACATACACTTTGGAGAGGAAAAAATAAGGACCTTGGTGGCATCTGCCTCAGTCTTGTGTGAGGACAAGCTGGGAAGCTCAAACTAACATATTCATCTCCTACTTGCCCCTCTTCTCCTGCTTCCTTGGGGCAAATAAATAGCAATTTATGCTATGGCAAACGTGCAGGTTAAATACACTTAAGACAGAACCTAAGAACAAAATTGTACTAGCAAATTAATAGCTGTTGTATGACACCTGCAATCAACCACAAGTTACTCTACCCCCACCTTCTCCCCTGAAATTTTTCGGGAGACCAAAGCAGATCAACAAGCCAATACAAACACAAGTAAGCAGATAAACTGGGTTGCTAAACCCCTGAAGGTCTCACAAAGCCTGGTGTCCTATGTCTTATTCCCCCTCCATCTCCATCTACTTACAAGATTCCCACATTACAATATCCTTGGTTCACTAACTCCAGTTCCTCTCAAATGCTGCTACCATCTCACTTGCTTCTACAGTATCTTGAGCACCTCCTGTGGTCTCCAGTACCTTCCATCTCATCCTTAGCTAGCATTTGTGGCCTGCCAACAAAGCAAGAGAGAACACATACCACTGCTAGTCCCAAGGTACAGCCAAATGTCTGGGCCACGCTGACTCGCTGCTGCTAAACTGAACTTAAAATAAGTCAATTTTTCTTGCTTCTCTCTGAACACATTCTGACTTTCATCCATCCAAAAATAAAAAAAATCCAGGAAAAGATTTATTTCTATCACTTGATCAAGTTTGGCCAGTATTAGACAACCGGTTAAAAAAAAAAATTAGGAAGGGGAAGTAGGCTAAAAATCCTAGCACACTGTCAAATGAAGTGAGGAATTCTCTAATAGGTTACGAATCAATATGCAGAAAAGAGAGCAGGGCTAACCCTGTAGTCTTTGAAAAGTCCTATATTGCAGCTGTGAATTAAGGCGTTCTCAGGGAAAATCTTAAGAAATCAAGACTCACAGGGGATCTTATTGGGCTTAAGAACGATCAAGGTGCAAAGTTTCTTCATTCTCTCACAGACGTTTCTACTGCCAAACAAGAGCTACAAATTTCTTTCTTCTCCCAGGACTGCAATTTTGGCCTTAGGCACCTAAATTCCTGTTCCATTCCTCACTGGTATGCACAAATCCTAAAGGTCATAATTTGACTCCCAGAGCAGGAGTGCACTCCATCAATATGGCCTGCTTTTCCAGGGGCAAGTTGGGACTGGGTTGTACACCAATGCCTACTGAAGTCTTTATACTCTGCAGTGGACAGCTGTTAGTGGGCACTGTGGCCCGCAGACTGTTTTTCCAACCAACAGCACTGCTGCTTATGTACATTTGCCGAAGAAAAGGACTATGAAAGAGAGACATTTTTTTAGTATTAAAATTTTAAAAGTATGCCTTCTGTGTCCCAGATGGTCTTCAATAACTTGAGATGAGAAATATATTTGAAATGTGCAAGGCTAGATTTCCCTTTCCGCTAGAATCAGTCTTCTTTTGTCTTCCATAGGAAGAATGCAGGAAAAGCTGAATACATGGAATTACTTAGTGATTAGACTACACTTCCATATGACCTAAAAATCTTCAGTCATGTGTCTTGCTCTTGTATCCAAGTCCTGTGAGAAAAAGTTTCTTACATTAATTTTCCCACTCAGTTGATTTACCCTAAAATAGGAATGGTTTGCTCTAAGACACACAGCTGTTTAAAAGTTACGTATGATTTTCTCTTTAAGAGCTGAAAGTAGGTATCAAAGAATCTCCAAATAGTTGATTAGCAGCAGCTTACAGACAGAGTTCAATACGTGAAGAAAGGTCAGTTTTCCTATATAAAGGCTTATGGAAATGACACATTGTGTCTGAAGCTCCTCCTAATCCAACTGTTTGTTTTGCCAAGCTAGTAAATAAATAAAGACAAAAGTCACTGTTGTGTACCAGTTAAAATGCTGCTTAAAATGACAAGAAAGCATCTGGAAAACAGCCTTGAACCCCAATAAAATCTAACAACAGAATGTTCCATGATATGGTAGGCATGAGGTCAACTAACAGTGTATCTTTCGCTAAAAAAAAAAAAATAATTGAAAGATTAGGGTGGTGGTGGTAGGTAGTAAATTAACAAAAAGGTCTTGTGTGGTACCCAAGAAAATACTGGGATAGTGAGGCTCAGTAAATCTACAAAACTACTTCACCTGCTATCTCTCCTGTTGAACAGGAATAAAATATGCTATACTTTGTTTAATAAACTGTTCCTTTGCTAGATGCTCTCCCTGCCTGTTAAACTGGTAAACTCATTGTCTCCGCATTTTTCTTGTGGATTTTATATTTCCATATATTCATATGACCCCTGTGTTAAAATGATACTGTCACAAAAATCTCATTGAATTTCTAGGGAATAATAGAGGATTTTGGTGTGAAAAATAGAATAAGCCGCACAGTTTTTAAAACATACAGACTAGGTATGAATTAATCTATTTAAGCAGTTGGTTGAATTTCTCAGCATTGCCAACAGCTATAATCCTGGTGCAGGTTGTTGCGTTGCATAGATAAATTGAAACATTTTGAAAGTAAAGACTGAAAGAAATAGAGAAAGATTACAAGTGTAGAAACTGCACATGAACAAAACAACCTGCCTTGTTTCAACATCAGTCTTTTGTTCATTCTTTCAGGAAATTAAAATATTATAATTGTGCCCCAAATAAAACTTTGCTGAATGAAACATTGCCAGGAGCTGCGTAATTTAAAATACAATGCTTCCTAAAAAAATAATAAAAAAAAAATCACTGTAGGTTCTTAATTTGTCGCTAATATTGTCTTAGAAGCTTTGAGATTTATTTCCAATTTGGCAGATGTATTTTTCCCCCATACATTTATAACTCAAGGTATGATGACTTACACAAGCAAAATATAAATTTGTCTAAGGAAACAGTAATTCTGTGGGATTCTAAAAGGCCCATTGCGATAAGTTGCCTCTAAATCTTGTGCAAGGCAAAAAAAAAAAAGTGAATTGTGTTCTTCTACCGGTATGAGTCTCCAGCTTATCCTCCTTGTAATCCCATAGCTTCAGGAAAACAGAACCAACAGATGAGGGCAGTTCTTTTTACCCTGTGCTTTTCTTTCTAAACATTTAACAAGTACCTTCCAGAACAGCGTAAGAGCTGTAACACCAAGACCCACCCATGAGCACAGGCTCACTAACTGCTACATGGGATTCGATGAACTGTCTCAGCAATTGAAGACGCTCAACTCCTCAGAGTGAAAGTCAAAAGAATCTCAGCTAGAGGTTTGTTCGAGTCACATGTTAATTTCTAAGCATTTCAAGGATTGTTCATGGCATGTATGAACAGTTTTAAAATAGAGCACAAGAATATTCTGCCTCTATTTCAACAAAATATTGTTGTCACAGGAACTTTAAGTGGGGAAGGAGCATAGGAAGAGGAAGCTTTCCTTGCTCCTGTAACATTTTATGGTATAAACCACAGCTGGACAACCCCTGCACCCTACAATCGCTTAGTGATGCATTATGTATCTTGCAACCACAGTAGGTTTATTCATTGGGCTTACTCATCTGTCACTCTGAGAAGATAATGAAAAAATCTCCTGTTAACATCAACGGGTATTAGAAAAGACTCTACTGCATGCTCTCACTGACTTAGAAATGAGCATAAAATTAGATCTATATGCAGTCTTGATGTACAGGTACCCTGTGAATAAGGGTTACTAAACATCACATCCAAATTTGCTGCAACCCTATATAATGGTTTCTTAGACGACAAACAGACGAAGTCCATTTGGTATGGCAAAAAGAGATCCCTTCCCCTTGACCAGATATCAACACTTGTTAAGCAGAGCATCTCACTTGCAAAAGAACGAAAGGGGACACATTCTGAGGGGAAAAAAAAAAAGCTGTTTAAATTGTTCACTCTTTTGTTTATGCATTATAACCCAAGTCATGTTATTCAAATAGCTTTAGGAATAAGATTTTGTTAAGCATACTTACTCTTCTAGCTTTTTGGTAGAGCCCTCCTGCATGGCTTGTTTGTCAACCTTAAATAAGGCTTACTTTAAAAAAAACCAATAAAACAAACCAGAAAAATGAAGTTCAAAAAAAGGAATATCAGAAGGAAGCTCTTTACTCAGATGAATATTTTGGGCCTACTTAGATCAACTGTTGTCATTATTTCTTTTCCTATGACCATTTATGTCAAAGGGCGTGGGGGGAAGGAAGAGAGACAAACCTTATTATTGATGATGGCTTCAGAATCATCAAAGACAAAATCTCCATCATAGCTGTTAGCAAAACAGAGGAAGGAAATAAATGCCACAACCATTTTAGCCCAGTATGATGGAAGGAGGAACCATGATACGTCATGGTCCAGATTAGGTTCTGTTTGTGCCATTCTGTAAAATGCTTGTTCCAAGTTGGGAGCTTCAGCATTATGCTGGTTGCAAATCTGAAAGAAATACATACAAATGCACAGTTACAGTTGCATTTCACTAAAGAAGAATGTAAAAATGGAGTGTTGGGTTGGGAGAGGAGAATGAAGTCTCATACAACCTAATGTTTTTTCTCTCTGTACGTTTTGTAATTACTGGAACATATCTAAACATAATTTTGTACATCAAATGTGGAAGAAAGGCATCATTTCTCATTGTCAGAGCACAGAGATAAAGCCAAGAAATTCTTAGATTCTAAGTTAAAGCTTTGGCACAGGTAATTGTGCCAAATCACTGTTTTTCTGTTTCTTACTGTTCTTTGCAAGTATAACAAACAGTGGCATCACAGGGACTGTGGAGCATTTATAAAGTTCTTGAGAGAATGATAAGCACTATCATGTCCTTCTGAGTGTGAAAAACAAACATCATCAATTGCAAAAAGAGCTCAACTCTCTTCTGTTAATTGAGTTAAAGGACCTAGTCTTACACATAGGCCATACAGGGAATTCATGCAAACATCACAGGCAGGCGTATACAGAGCGCAGTTAATGGACTAGGCCCTAAATCTCAACAATTCAAACAATGAGACAACAAGACGCATACAATTAAGACCAAAGTAGCGTTCACTAGATCACTCTGCACGCCGCAAGTGCAGTATAGGCTAAATTCTGCTGCTGTATTTATGGGCTTATGAGGTTGTTGAGGTAGATGAAAAAGACCATGCAATCCAACAGCACCGAGTGATATATCAGTGTGGAGGTACTAAGGCTGGAGGTTTACCCATGAGCTGTCTTTACTTGGAAGGGTCTCTTCTGATGCTCCAAAGCCAGCCCTCCGCCTGGACAGCTATTCTGCCTCTGCTTCTCTGGTGCTCCGACAGTATTGTGAGTGGTTTTATTATCAAGTGCTGCTATAAATGGCAGGGGGAGGAGGTTACGAATGGAAAACTACAGTAAAAGCAGGGCAGAATACAAAGTTTTTATTTGTAAGCCCGAAGAATGATAGGCACATATAGCAGGCCAGCTTCACACTTTCTTCTTATTTATTGGCTTTTTAAATCAACTGTTGCACCCCTGAAAACACTGCATTTAATGTCTCCATACAACCTAGGAAAAGCTCTAGTCATTTGGCTTCTTGAACAGACTTGACCATTAGAGCTGCTAAGGCAATTGCTTTATAGCTTTCTGTTTGCAACGCTAAATTCCAGTCTCCACGTATTCCCAATCTCTGTAACCACACATGCACGCTGACAGGCGATACTCCCTGTCACACCAGTGCCCCTTCTCGCTTTGGGGTCTATATAGCAGTGCTCCCAAAATTCAGATAACGTCAGTAAGTAACATGGAGCTGTGCAACCTAAGAGAGAATGGAGGTCCTTAGCAGAGCAAAGCAGACCAGCCACTTTAAGAGCAAAACCTTTTCTCAAAGTAATTCACCCTCGTGCTCTTACTTTGATGAAAACAAAGACTAAAAGCAAGGCTGTTAATCAGAGGGAAGCGTATTGCATTGCTCGCAACAGCACAGACACAGCATCAACGCCCACTACTCAATTAAAATATTTAATCCACTCAAAATTCATTTTGCCCTGAAAGTTTCCCCCATTATGCTTGTTCTATTTATTTATCTGACGTGCATCTGCCGCCAGTCCTCGCCCCGCGGTCCAGAAGAGGAGGCCGGTCCGTGGGGGCTCCCTTACCAGGGCAACGCGTTAACCGCCCGGCCGGTCTCAGCACCCACGAGGGACCGCGACCTCCCGCCGCCGCGCACGCCCCTCCGAGCACCTCCCCACCGCCCGGCACCGACCCACCGCGGACACCCCCGCGGCGGGGGGCGGGGGGCACGGCTCCGGCGCCGCGTCCCCCCCGGAGAGAGCCGGCACCGTGGGGAGGCTCGCACCCACGGTCACAACGGCCGTGGGCGGAGACCCGCAAACTTGAGGGCGTCCCGAGCGCCCGGCGGGCGGTCCCGGGGAAAGAGCCCGCCCGGGAAGGCAGCGGCGGGCGGGCAGGCAGGCAGGCAGGCAGGGGCGAGGCTGCGGGGCGGGCGGGCGAGCCCCGCCGGGAGTTTCGCGGCGGCCCTGCCCCACTCGCCGCTCCCCTTTTGTCCTAGCGGCGGCGGCGGCCCCGCCGAGGGGGGTGTCCCGCCCCGGCCCTCAGCCCCCCCCGCCGCCCCCGCCCCCCCGCGCAGTCCGGGCCAGTTCCGCCAGCACTCCTGCCAGCGAGCGGGGTACGGGCAAGTCCCCCCCCTGCGCCCGTGGCAGCCCCGCGCCGGGGGGCCCCGCACGGCGGTACCTGCGAGGAGAAGGAGCCCGCGCGGCATCTCCCACCCGGCTGCGAAACTCTCCCGCCCGGCCAGCCCCCAGCCGGAGCGGCCGGCGGGGGAGGGGCCGCGGCGGCTTCGCCCCCGGGAAACATCCTCGGAGCCCATTGGCTGCCTCGCCGCCCCACCCCTCCTTCTCCCCGCCCCCCCGGGGCAGCTCCGCGCGCCCATTGGCGGCGGCGGCGGTGACGCGCGGCAGGCCGGGCCGAGGAAGCGGAGCGGGGAGGTCACTCGCGGTGGCAGCGGGGCCGGTGCGAGCCGTCCCCCTCCGCCCCGAGCTCCGCACCCCTCCGCCACGCACAAAGGCGGGAGCCGGGCGGCCTCACCTGGGGGCGGCCCGCGGGCGCTGCCCGCCGCCTGCGCCGCGTTCCAAGAGCGCGCCGCCCGCCCGCCCGCCAGTGCTGCCCCTGCCCCTGCGTGGTTGTCGTTGTCCCGCGCACCTGGCTGGCCGCGGCGGGTGGCTCGAGCGGGCTCGCCCTGCCTCGCGCGCCGCCGCGACCGTTAGCGTGACCGTTACCAGCCGGTGAGCCGGGGCGTGCGGGAGGCTTTCCAGCGCGGGGGGCTCGCCTGGCCCCGGGAAGCTGGCGGGCGCGGGAAGCGCGTTTCCGTGCCCTGAGCCCCCACGCTTCCCTCAAAGGCGAGGTTCCTGCCGTGAGGAGCTTACACGAAGCGCCAAGTCCCCCTGAAGAAAAGATGTTACAGAGCCAGTAGGCTGGTAGCGCGGGGGGAGGCTCGCCGCCTTGGGCGGGAGCCGTGGGTGCCGCGGGCTGCCTTCCGGGGTGAGCTGGGCGCTGCAGCCCTCGGGCACGGTAGCAGAACGCCTTCTGATGCCTACTGCCTTTCTCGCTGAGGGCCTGGTCCTGCCGGGCTTGTTGCGGCATGCTCCCCGCAGGACAGATACCATAAGGAAGCAATAAAAAGGCTTTATCAGGTGTACTTTATTCGTGCGTTTCATCGTTGCGATTTTCTTGTAAGAAAGTGTGATTAAATGCTGAACTATACCACCAAATGTTCGGCAGAAGCTTCCCAAAAAACAATAAAATCTTAGTATACTGAAATTGTATGAGAAATCCTGGCTGTGAGCCAGGCAGAGACATATAATTTGGAGTGGGATTTTTGAGATGTTTGCATTATCAAGTGACAAATTAACAAGGTTATTTTATAGCTCCTTTGAGACTAACTCTCAAGTGGAAACGCTGCTTTGGGAGAGCTTCAGTGGTTGCCACCCGTAATTGTCTACTTGACACCTGCTTTGAAACATCTGCTGCTGTGACATGGACAGCTCAGCTGCTTGTGAAGCAGCAGCTGAACCAGCACAATTTCCAGGCCAGGATATTCTTCAAGAATATGTGAAGCTCCTGCTTTTAAGATGGTAGTCTTGTAACTTATGCTTGTTCGACAGCTACCACAAAGCATCTGAGGTGCTTCTGGGTTCAAAAGCAGTAGAAAGCCGGCAGCCAGCTGTCACCAGGCACGCAAAGCTCTGTTCACTAGTCAGAAACTTCTGGTCCAGCTAAAATAAATACACAAAGACCATGACGCTGCAAACCAGTAAACTGTGCCTTGCCCTTTAAAATGATCTTGTCCATTCTGCCCTTGTCCCCAACTTAGTGATATAGGTGGGCATAACCAGTAAGCTTTGTATCTTATAATTTAGAATCATAAAATGGTAGAGGCGAAAGATGTCTTTATGACTTTTTGGTCAGACTGCCTTATAAATGCAAGATAAAATGCGAGCTAATCTGTAACAACATGCTTTCTAGGTTTTCTCCTCCTAAAATCCAAAGCTTTGAGATTTATATCACTTCCTAAAAATGGCTAGTTTGCCACATTAGTTCATGATAAGGAATTACTGGTTGATGACTGTCACATTTCCTTACTGTTTCAACTTACACCCTCCAAACTACCCCAAATAAGTATTATCAAGCCAAATTCTTGTCAACTATCTTTCTAGTCTTTCCAAATCCAACAATCTTCCTGAGATCACAATATTTATAGACATTTTAAATAATTTGTGTTTACTAATGGAGGGGCCCCAACTCAGAAGAGAGGGGCCCAATTCAGAAAAAAAGAATCCTGAGTTAGAAAAGGGAGTCTATCATGTAATCTTCTATAAATTCCAATGAAGTAAATGAAATTTCAGTTCATGCTTAAATTTGCACATATGTAAGAATTAATTTTAAGCATATGTAAATATATGTAAGGTTCTGTGAATCAAGGTTGAGATTTGCCTCACCGGACTAGCTGTGACAATTGCCAGACTTATGCTACTTGAGTCACTTTCACATTTCTAGGTTACATTTTGTTCTGTAGAGGGTTTGACTTTATCACATTTGCTGATGTATTTATTTCTACTAATGGCCCATTCACATCAGATACTTGTCTTAGCAGCTCCTTTGCTCACATTTCCTATACATGTGCACATCCTTGATCTGTGTTTTATAACTGGAATTTCATTTATTCAGTATAAGTCTGCTGATATCATCAATTCTGGTCAAATTTATATATATCCACACAGCCAGATGGGATAAATCACCTCATCACCACTAATGTCAATACAACATTACTGATTAACATTTCCTTATGAACTAGACAACATATACAGAAGTCCCTCCTTCCCATTATTTTCCATTTTGAAATAAGCCTATTTCTTACAGTTTTATTATTTTGCTTTTTAAAATACAGGAGCTTTTACAATGACCTTCTGTTCTAATTAATCTGAAGAACTACAGAGCAAATACCTGTTCTGGAGAGTTCCCTAGTTCCCTCAAAATCTGATTCAAATCAGCTATAGTTGCATAATTTATTTCCAGTCTGCTTCTTCGGAGGGTTATTCTAGCGCTTCGATTTAAAACAGTTCCTAAATACAACACTATTTTTTTTTCTAATCTGCAATTTCTGGGAGGGTATATGTATGAAGTGAGTATCTCCTTGCTCTGTAGTTTTCTCAGCATGCTAAATTGATCTACCTAAGTGGCTATTGCATCCTTATTGTTAGCAGCCTGCCGTTGCAGATCTGCACAAAGGCCAATCTTTCTTTCGTAAGAAAGGAGTGTGCAAAAGACATCGTATTGCAAGGGATCAGCATCTGCGAGTATTGCAGTGGCTGTGCAGACAGGAGAATAAAATGTCAGGGACTATGATAATGAGGGATTCAACCAAAATGTTTCAGAAGCCTAAAAAGACTGTCAGTCTTTACCATAGTTGTTTTTGAAACAGCTGCGTCTTCTCCATGGCCTGGATTTTGCCATCAGAAATGTGGGTGTGGCCATGGAGCACAACTGCTCGTAACTGTAGGTAAGCAGCTGGTCACTACCTGTTGCATGGTTGGGGCATGCACAAGCATTATATATGCAAATATTTGCATATATAATATGCATATTTGCACTACTATTGTACTTCGATGGTCTCTTTCTCTAGGCAACTTGTGTCCCAAGTATTTATTCTGCTACAAGGCATTTTAAGTAGCAGAAGGTCTTAGGTAGCTTGTTCGTATGTCATGTTTTGTATGTGTGTGTGTGTGTATGTACACATATATGTATGTAGACACAGGCAAACTCTGTTGCAGTCTTGATCAACTGTAAATCATAAAGACAAAAGACAAATGAAACAGAAGTTATACAAGATCGTTGCAAGAGGAGTGGAATGAATGGAGCCTTGTTTTCCGTTTTTTCTGTCTCATGTTCCTACACCTCCTTGCTTTAGTAACTGCAGTTCCCCTCATGATCCACATAAGTCATCTTCATTAAGATGCCTCTATATTCCTCACTTTGCTTTTTGGCTTGCCACCTGGTCCAGATTCACTTTATTCTATGACTGATCAGAGCTACAAGTGTGTTTCCTGGTGAACAGCCTGCCCAGACTTCTTGGCTAGCCAGCCACCATGTAGAATTAGTGATAACTGGATCTCTCTGTGAAAGTGTCTGTAGGGTTGCTGTGATTTACACAGCCATTATGATTTTTATGAAACATGTAGGAACTGAACATGCTTGAGGCCCTGTACTTTTAACTTTGGATTAAGTGGGACAGAAGTTATTAGAAGAGGATTGACAGGCAGACCCCACAACTTTAATTTTCTTTAGAATCGAGGCTTCCAGTTGAGTATTGGATCCTTCAGCGCTGCTACGGTAGACATATCCTTGCTCACGGGCTGAGAATGAGCAGAGCCATTGAAGACTTGTTGCTACTCCGTATAATATTTAGGGTAGATTTGAAGGATTATGGTTTACAGTCTTAAATTATGTTAAAGTATATATTTAATCACATACTGTCCTTCCCCCAAATCGGTAGCTAACAAGTATCTTTTAAAAATAGTAGTTAATTCTGAAAGTGAAAATTATGCTCTGCTATACAGGTGGTTGTGAAATGTGTTCTTGTCAATATAAAATGAAAATGTTGTAGTAGGTCAAACACTTGTGAATAACAAAGATTCTGCTATTCTTTTGTTCTCTGAACCACAAGAATCCTCATCACTACTCTTCACTACAGTTCTTTAGACATAGTACAATATGTTACTATACTATATGTTACCATACTTAGCTTTTATAGGAAAAATAAAGAACCGTTTATCAATAATCAACCTAAACCTTTCAGGGAAAGTACCAGTGTAGTTATGCCAACTCATTAAAAGTTCAGCATTAAGCCTGAACTAGTTCACTCTGTGCATCTGCCTAGTTTTTGTTGTGTTAGAGAAAATACAAAGTTTTCACTTAACTGTGATAAGCTTTTTCCCTCCACCCTCTCTTTGCCAGACATTGAAATGAAAATAACTACCTGTGCTTGACACAAGGAAGCAGAAGATAAAAAAGAAAATTTAAATGGAAAGCGGAACTCTTAAGTAATTTTCAGAGGTACTCAAATTTCCTTCCTAAAATTATTTCAAGCTGTATGAGGAAAAGACTGGAGACATAGTCAGAATGATTGCATGTGCAACATTATATGATTTAAGAATATTTCCAAGTTTTAAATTTAAAAATTGTATTGTCCTAATCAAAAGGCTGTACAAGCATCTCTGCTGTCAGAATCAATTTGTAATTCATTACTTTTGCCCTCCAGTTTAATAGTCTTTTATCTACACACACACATATACAAATATAAATATAAATAGGCACTTTTAAAGACTGCTGTATCTGTATTAGGGTTAAATTGATTGGAACTTTATTGCACACTATATAAAATTGTATTGGGCAATACATTAGAAGATTAGGGAAATTATAATCTGGAAAACCCAACAGCATCTAAAATAGCTTCTCTTGAAAAGCATTTGCAACTGTGGTTAGAGAACCAGAAAAATTATTTGCCTTTCCTTGTATTACGTAATGCTATCAAATTGGACCTTTGTTTTGCACTCATAGTCATTTGCCTAAGTGAAATATTAGTGTTGAATATGCTAAGTCATTCAGATGATGTCATTTTGTACTGAGTAATATAAAATGATGATGTGAGGTACAAGAAACAGTGAATTGGGGCCTGTACCTTTTTCTGTATAAAGGTTGCCTTTCCAGATATTTTTAGCTTTTCAGATACATGTCTAACCTTGTCTTTTATTCCATTTTCACAGACCTACTTACCTAACAATGGGTTCCACAAAATCCTGAAAGTTCATCCGCATGTAAAAAACTCCACGACCAAGACCTATATTTAAAAAATAGGTGAAAAAAAAGGATCTTTGAAGCTAACCCTAAAAGTGATAAGAGAACTCCAGGGAGATACGTACAATGAAACACTCTATAATATAATGAAAAAAGAGAGAAGCTAATAGTGCATGACTCATATGAACCCAGTTTATAACTCATAAATCACAATCTGAACTGAAAGATCTTAAAACGGCATCAGTGTTTGAGGCAAAGCTGGTGAGCAGCATGATCCAACAGGCAGCCAGTAGACAACATCAGACTGCAGACTAGGACATCAGACAGTAACACTGCCATAAAATGCAGAAATTATTTTAAACTTTTCTTGTTACTGGTATTTGTGAAATGAAATTGTTATTCTTACTAAAATAATTTTATTTCATAGACAGGTATGGCTGTAAACATGAGATCATACAGTGATGCTTAAATTTTAGTGTCTACCCAAGAAAGCACTGAGAAATTTAACACATATGAGTTACTGCGGAGTGTAGTTGGAGTGGCTGCTTTTAGATAATTTCCAGCTGTGATTTGTAAATAACATTTTTCTTTCACTTCTTGCTCAGGGGTAATTATGGCTGTATAAGAAATTCAAGAAGGAATAGTTTATCTTTTTTTCATCTAGAGTGCTTGGCAAAGGAAAGCATCTTGCTTTAGAGGTGGAAAACCTGAGGAATAATGAGATAAAGTCACTTATCCATGATTGTACAGCAATTCAGTGGCAAGAACAAGAAACAGAACCCAACAGAGCTGGTTATAACATGACGTTTTCCTTGCTATGAGGAATTCTGAGGTTTTGGAGAAACTTTTGCTGAGCTGACAGAAGAAAGGTAAAACCCCAACATTTTCGTAGGACACAAACTGACCTCTCCTTCTCCTGCCCATCCAAGAGATCTCCATCTCAGGAGAAAAAAGACTGAGTTTTTCAGCTAACCATTTATCTTCTGGAAGGCTTTTTGTCCCCTGGAAAGTAGAGTTGATAGGACACCCCTGGGCGGGCTGCCATAGTCTGAATGCTGTGGCTTTCTCTGGCTCTCTAACTAGGGACAAAAAAGATGGTTCTCTTCTCTCTCCCCACCCTGAATTCAGTTCTGTGGTTCCCGGCCTTGAAGATTTTTGTCCACTATTTTGACTGTTTCCTGTGAGGAAATTATTCAGAAAGATTTCACAACCAGCTTTAGAACCCTATTCATGTGGCTCCTAAAACAGTCCCTTATTCCTAAGTTGGTCTGAATAATATTTCATCTGTTGAGCACCTGGCTTTGTACAGACCCTGTCGCATTTTTTGTATTCTTCTGTTGCCTACTAGGCCCTAATTCTTTTTTTTTCTTTTTTTCTGGTAAGCTAGGGCCTATGGGTCAGACTCCCGTTGTGATGGATACTATACAAAAACATAGGAAAGACGGAATTCCTGCTCCAAAGAGATCATTTGTGCCCCGCAATTTTGCAACGTTTAAATGGGCAGAGCGGCATTTGTTTAATAACATTTAGTAGATCCTGTAAGGAATAAGTCAGGGCCTTCCTTCCATTGGTGGTATTCTTTTGCATGGACATGGGCAAACTATTTATGTGCTCTTCTGTTCTGATACTGCTACAGAGCTCATTAAATCTCCTTTTTGCAAGCAATGCCTGAGGCTATTAATTACTCAGTTTTTCCATGTATAAAATGGGCAGAATGCTACTAATCTGTTGACAAGTCTGCAGGAAGCTGTCCAACTGTGAAATGATACTGAAAATTTCATTTTCTCAGAGATATTGTCATCTCCTCACTTTTTTTTTTCTAAATAAGTTAGGAAAGCACTTCTCATTACCATGGAGACTAATATTTTATTGCAAAGATTGTAATTGCAAGCAAGTTTCAAGGTTGCAAGTGGATTTTCCAGAAATCAGGTCAATTGATGAAGTACCTGCACTCACTGTCAGCTGCTGCAGTGCACATCACTTTCATTCTGAGTCTGATTTACATTCCAAGCCCCAGGGCTTGGCTGCCAGCAAATCAATTGTGGAATTGTTGGGCTGTGATAGATTCTGCACCAGGATAATAAAGGAAAAATAACTTCACTGAAGGGTAAACTTGCTTGCATCTACCCCAGGGTACGTCAGAGTAGCAACGTGTATGCAGGCAGTGACTGCAAAAGAGTTGATGCCCCACAGGATCATATGTTGGCTTACCCATAGCAGGTTGTTCTTGTAACCGCAGCAAAAGATAGATGGCTCAGTGCATCACAAATCAAGGCCTGCCTAATAATAAGCATCTCTTGTAATTATTCAGTTTGATTTACTGACAAAGAAAAAGAAAAATCTCACTGCCTTTTTTCTCACTTTTTTTTTTAACACATAAAAATAAAGGTTAATTAATGTCAAAAAAAAGGCAAAAAGAAGAAGAAATGGCTCCAGTCTGCAAGCTAGAAGTAAAAATATTAACAATGCACTCCAGTCCCACTCCCTGAGGCAAATATATGGAGAGCTTTCAGCAAGTTTGTCTCTTTGAACTTTCTGTAGAAACCTTCAGGCAGAATCCAAAGACATGAGATTTCTTGACTGCATCTTGGTGGAAGGGCATTTCCACTCTTGTTTCTTACTTTTGTATTTATTCCCTTCCAAGAGGGTCAGAAACTTCAAGAAATCTTTCCACAGATGGAGTGGCTTGCATGCTAGGAAATGATCTAACATAGTCCAGGCATTGGCTATTTTTAATAAAGATATCCATGGCTTTAGAGAACCCTCGACAACCCACATGCATTTTGAGCATTTATATGTTTTTTAGTATCCACTTGAGGACCCAGTTCTGAAAAGTGCCAAGTGCTCTTGTGTGTGTCGACTGGAGTGGCAGTAGTTGTATAAAAGCAGATCAACACTTCGGAGAGGAAGATCGGATCCAGGCAGAACTGTAGCCCCAGCTAGTATCTACAGACATTCACATTATCTTCTAAAGCTTCCATTTCCAAATGCGATTAGTTTGGAAACCATTTTGCAAGATATCAGCTGCCTCTGAGCAAGTTTGCTGTGTTTCACAGGCTCAAGCCTTGGTAACGCCGTGTCCCTGACCTCAAATGCCAACGGTCTGGTGTGTCACAAGGATGCAATCCTACACTCACTTGGCTAAATTATCTCTTGGTACAACACTATAGAGAGATGTCAGAAAATATGCTTGTGTAGCTTTAATGAACGAACATTTCTGGAGGAGCAAATTAATCCAAAAGGAGAAATTTTCTGTTCCTACAAGACTGTCATGGTGCTCACTAACAACAGAAATAAATGCAGACAAAGAGCCTAATATAAGACCGCTAAACCTGTTTGATGCAAAATGATAATACAGGGGTTTAGCTGTATTACTCGTCTTAAATTCTGGATTTCATGAGAACTGATTCTGGAACTCAATATTCTGGCAATGTATTTTAAAATATATTATTTTCTTAGTGTGTTTTATTAGCGTATCATGTTGGCTGAAATACTGGGCAGTAGTCAACAAATCGTATACGGAAACGTGACCAAGAGTTATATCTCCTCTATTTGGCAGAATGAGAGAGAAGGGAAAAAGTAGAAGATGAGAAAAAAATTAAGACCCAAGGCAATAATTATAACAGCCAATAATTCCAATTATATTGTCCCAGAAAGTTCTGTAACATGAATTTTTAAACATTTGCTTTTGTGCAGTTGTGGTCCTCTAAATACGTGGCAAAAGATTAATAGCTGTTGACTGCAATAACAAAAATTTTTTGTGCAACTCACTTGTGCTCATGCCATTGATTTTATAATTGCTTCAGGATCCATTATTTTATGTTTAGATTCACCAAGTCTCGTTCTGGAATGGTGCATCATAATCTGTATCAAATTCTTTAAGTACTAAAGTAAAGCTGGTTCATACATGATAAGATTTGTTTTAAGTATTTATCCATCTTGGAAATAAAAAAATCAAATAACTTTGGGAAAGAATTTCTAAAATAATCTTTAAAAGGCTGCAGGCTTCTTCTGAACAGTAGATAGAAAAGGATTTGTTAAGATTGTATAGGGTCAAAACATATTGATATAGTTATACCAGTGGCTTCCCATGCTGTTGTACACTCAATAGTTCTGGAAAAAGGATTTCAGCTTCTTGAGCAGTGAGTCTGGCACCATTCATGTGCACTACCTTCACACAACATTGCATCCATCTTAAAGCAGAGAGATGAGCAATAAACTCCCTAGTTTCAGCTTGGTTTTCATCAGTGCAGCATTACCCCTTCCTGCTTATGGTCTTGATTGTCTAATGAGGAAGGGAAAAGCAACATGTGGGGAAGGGAGGAGGTTTTCCCAATGGCTAACTTTCTTCTTGCTCTACGTTCCCCTGTGTGGCTCCACTGGCTACAAGTAGAGACTAATGAGACTAACCTTATTAGGCTACTGTGAATTCCCACCACAAAATAAAAACTGAATCCCATGCAAATAACACACTTCTAGGCCATCCACTTTTATTATCACCTTTGTTCTGTTTTTTTTTTTTTTTTTCTCTTGAAGGTATGTTGAGATCTCACATTAAGCCATCTGTCTAATTCAAAAGGTATGTTTCTCATGGAACGGGTCTTTTCTGCATGTTGTCACATCTATGGCATTATATCATTGGTAGTAATAATATCACTCCTTGTTTTTCTTGTTTCCTTACTATATTGAAATTGTGGGATGGCTTATTTTGGAACAAGGTAGCAGTCCTCAGCCCAAATATGTTGATGCTAGGTAAATTGCTCTCTGTGCACCCATTTCTTGAAAAAGCCAGCTCTCATCTTCAACCCGTTAGAAAACCAGGACTAAGAGCTTGGCTGGACATATTTCATTTGGTGAAGTTTAACATTTCCACCAGCCTGTCTCTAATTTTCATGCTAAAAATTTCAGTGAAGACAGGCCAATCTGGAGTAAGTTCAGTGTGCAAACCATTTAGTTGTTGTTCTATTTATGCAAAAATATTTATATTTTATAGAATTAGTGGAATTATCAAGACCTGATTGTTGTCTTCTTCCCTGAAACATAATTTTTTTAACCTTTGGCTTAGATAATTTAACTACCTAAGCAAACTACCATATAAAGCGTACTTGAATAGTTCTTATACCTATTTCTCTTAAAAGCAGCAAAGAAAACAATTAAACACATACGAATGTAATTGTTACCAGTTATTTTCCAAATCTTTAAACCCAGAATAAACAGTAACAGTTTGCTACAAAAACAGCTAGTTGAGGAGCTACTGTCTGCAGGTAAATCTAGATATTGTAGGTAGATGTATGCGCCATTTAGGCATTTTAGGCTCTTCCCAAGGGTGCATTGCTGTCCCTTCACACAAGTTTTAGTTCAAGGGAGATCTAGTGCATCGAAGTTGCCTGCTTTAGATGTGTACACTAGCTTCATCTTCGTTGTTGATGATTCTCAGGTTTTGGAAGTAGGAGACCTTGTTTTGCCTGCTAAAAACTGTAGTGAATTATATATGATTGTTTTTTAAACGTGCAAAAGCCTAATCACTGTGAATTTGTTCAGTATTGTTTGACGGTGTGCGTTACTAGTAATAATTAAGTCATATCTTAGCAAGAAAAGGGTTCTCAAAGGAGGTCCCCAAGGGCCACTTAAGCTGGTGATGGTGTGTACTCACTGGAGAAAGACTATCAAGGTCAATTGGAATACTTGAGGAAATCCTTATCAGTACAAATAAGGATGGATAAGGAATCCATGCTCAAATTTGGGAGATTTAAGTAGTATTTAAAAATACCATTTAAATGCAGATTTACCATCATTCTTGTATCCCCTAAAGTTAATTACGTCTCTGATTTGACCGTGCCATACAGCAGGGTGACGATTACATTGTTTTTGCATAAGCTCACTGCTGGAAGGGTTGTATGAAAGCACCTCTTGGATTTTATTTTTCAGGACTACAGGAAAGAAAAAGCAACTCATCATGAAAGCAATGTTCCTGTTTCTGAATTCAGCTTGCTATTTTCTGCATTGGGTTTACTGTTCTGAGTTCAGCCTCGTGCTAGTCGAGCAAAATCCCAAATCAGCAGAGATTATATACATAAAAATAATGCTGAAAAAAAAATCAGTTATTTTATTGGTATAGAGCTATATTAATGTATGACATGAACAGAGTAATTCCTACTTGTACCACTTTCACAAAGCTGCGAAGAAGGGGAGAAGGCATAGCTTATCAAAGGGGGACAGTACTTCAGGTGTGTAATTTACAGCAGAATAAGGTACCAAATAGGTAAAGGAAGTGATAGCAGATGAAGTGTATGTAAATGTACGTATGTGTGTAGACATATTTATACACAGACATGCACACACATATATACATATATGCTTTTTTTTTAAATATATAGGAGTGAGTGACTGTAATGTCTGCTCAAAATATCTTCTCTGGAAACCTGCCTGGAGGGAAGTAAGAGCAGCTTTTTAACCATCTCCTGATAACTTCATTGTTAGTTTTGAGCATTGCCCATACTGCTATTCTTTTCTGTTGTATCCATATAGTACACTGCAGTTTTTGTGACTTTGGCATTTTTACATTGGAGATTTTAAGCTTCTTCATTGCAAGAGAGTGGAAGTTTTGTGGTTCTCAGAACTCAGTGTTTATTACACAACTGACTGTGATTTCGGAGGATTGGATTTGTATTGCTAGACCCAGCTGGAGATCTTCTGCAGTAGGGACAGTGCTTGTCGGTGTAACAGGAGAACAGGATTGTGGCTGGACAGCAGAGCAAAACACTTGCACAGTAAGTGTATTCTTAAGACCACATCCATTTTTTCTTCTGTCTTGTTAAGCTTTCAGTTTAGTAGAAGTCCAGAAGGGCTGTACGGGAACTTATGCACAAACGTATGAAAAGCCAGAGAATAGTTTTGACTGACTGAGGTCAGAAGTAGATTTGAGTAAGGCATCATGACTTGGTTTCTCTTTGTATATACATATACATATACATATACATATGTTTGGTCCATATGCAATATGTTTTGTTATAAAAGTAAAAGGCAAAGTTGAGGCAAGTCCTGATCCGTCTACAAACAGTGCATACATTCCTATGGGCTTTCAGTGGGCTGAGGTTTTCAAAGACAGCTTTGATAAACTAAATACAGAGCAAAGACTTGTCATGCTTGACTTTTAGCAGTATACTTATGATGAAAACATGCAGCAGATATATACGTTATTGAACCAACTAGCAGTGAAGCTATTTTTGAGAAGTACATTTAAGTATGGCACATATGCAAAATATTTCTGTGGCTTCTCCCAAAAGAGATAACCCAGTAATTTATAGGGATAAACAAAATGTCCAGCCACCCACTAGATGGTGGCAAGGAGCATAGTTAGGTAAAATTGTATTTACAGCAGTGTATGTATTCTCTTTTTAGCAGCAGAATCAGATTAATCTGCCATAGGTAGATGTTAGAGCTAATTCTGCTGAATAGTAGGAAAGTCTTTGTAGCGGTGGTCTAGGACAATAGACTTGCCCAGTTAGCCATGCTGTAGAGAAGCCAGAAAAGGAATAGTTGGGGGGTGTGTGGGGGTGCTAAATGGTACAGTGCTACAGTTGAGATACCCCAGCAACAAAAATATTTCCCAGTGGTAGCTGTGTTATAGAGCTGCAAAAGTGCGCTGTTATCTTCAGAAAAACAGAACACCCATGGCAGCAAATGTTCCTTGTTCCTAAGACAGAAGAGTGATCCTGGTGAGTTAGAATACCAAAACAAAAGCTATGCGACAGCTGAAGTGCCTGCCTGCGTCTTCCTTCTCGCTGACCTGTGCTGCATTTCATTAGTTCCCTTCAGCAGTGGCAGGTGAGGGCCCTCACAGATCACAGTCAAAACCATCAGCAGCGAATCCAAACTTCTTTGCTAGAAGGCATTATGCATAGCTTATCTGGAACACCCGGTTCCTCATTTGTTGCCATAGGGGTGGTGGTGTTAAGGGAAGCTGTAAGCAGGAAACAATCTGTAGCCGACTTCTGAAAAGGTAATGCTGAACACAGAAGGCACCTTTACCATCTGCATGCCCTGTTATAAAAACAAGACAGCTACGACAAAGAGATTCTGGTGTTCCATATATGTTATACATATAGCTGCTGCAAAGGGCTAGTTTGTATACCTCGCTGGCAGATTTGATTGCCTGTTTGTGAACACAGCTACAGAAGTGCTGAGGGATCAGCAGAATTTAACAGCAGAATTTTGCTTGCACTTATAAATAGAACAGGGGTCCCCCCCCAGCATGGTATGTGGATCATAAATAACAAAACAGCATACAAAAGCTGCCCAAGGGGCAGAGTATCTGCTATTGCATTTGGTGAGGATTGGCTGCTGCAACCACTGACAGAGGCTGAATATAAGCAAAGTCAGTCTCACATTAAGGGAAAGGATGTGCAGCAGTGGAAGATTTTTTTGCGATAGTCTACAGGAAGAATAAAATCTTCTATTTACATAGTAAATTTAGTTACAAACTAAATTACATAGTACAATAAAATCTTCTATAAAATCTTACTATTTACTTAGTAAATGAATACAAGGAAATATATTGTACATGAAAGTACTTTGCCTTAACCCTAACCAAAATGTTTGCTGAGGGTTCCCAGATTTTGATTCAATAGAAATGACCACAGTAAACTCTTAGGTGTCTTTATAGGCATGTAAAATTTCCTCGCCGCTCCAAGAAATGTGGAAAAGCAAGCTGTCTGAGAGTGGTACTCTCTCACTATCAAATGATTAATCAAATAAGTGAGTTTAATCATGAAAGAAGGGGGAGCACACTGGAGAGAGAAAGAGCAACAGGAGACGATGTAACAAGGAGGGGAGGATTCTTCTGACTCCATTTTAGATATCTACAATGCAGTCTGAGTCCTCATCTCTCCAGTGAGTGACTAATAGACAAGCTGGATACTACCCTCCTACCATCCACGCAACAAATTTTGGCACAAGTGGAGCTGAGTATGATTTCACCACCTTTCCCATTATAGGATGCTGGGTAGAGCACTGTCCTGTCTTCTTCAATCCCATGTTGCAAGCCGCATCTTTAATCTGGATGATAGCTCATCCCCCGTATCATTGCGCATCCTGACCTTCTCACTAGTGTAGATGCTCCATACTTACCCCAGCTTTACAGTATGGCTCTTTACTAGAAAACCCTTCCACCATTACACAATAGCTGCCATGTAAATTTAGTCTGCTATGGTCTGTCTGCTTAATGATTTCTTCCATTTAACTACCTTGCTACACAACAGAAGCTAACAGAGTGCCCCTATCTTCTGTTTCAGGCCTTATAGCACCAAGCTTACCCAGAAATAACCAAGTTTGATTTTAAAAAAAATCATATTTTGCTTTGTATAGTTTTTAAACCACCAGTGATGCCAGTGATACGCAGAGCAAGCAAATAAAAGGCTCTCTAGATTGCCTGTCTGGAACACCTTATGTGCAAAGCTCTTGTAATGTTTTCCCTAGCACACAATTCAAGTACATTAAGAAAGACTGACACCTGCAGTAACACATAATTAGGTCAAATAAAAACATCTATAGGATGATGAAGAATGAATTAGGAAGGTCTATGCTTCAATCACAGTGGCTGATTAACGTCACAAGGGCTATAACTAGCTCTCAATTCCACTCTGCATTAACAGCAATCCAGAAAATGTTGTCCAGGCCCTTTATCGTACTCTAAAGTAAACAGCAAGCCCCGCTATGCCCACAATAAAAAAAAGAAAAGAAAAAAACACCAGGAAAGAACAAGTGCTTGTTTGTTCTTACCAGCAACAGAAATGCTATTTTGACAGTGCTGCCTGCTGGATTGAATGAACAAGGACCATGTTGGCTTCTGAATGAGCCTTCAAATACGTTTATGTTACTGACTCTCAAGTATATAGCATGATGCTAGGCAAGTCACACCGCTAAATATTCTTAAAGTTACAGAAGAGACTAAGCTGTAAATTTGCTAATGCCCTCCTTTAAGTTTAGGTCTGATTTAGATCTAAAGCTCTGGGTCCCAATCATTTATTCCTACACAAGTCCTAAAAAGGCTAGGGATTTTCTCTCTGCAGTGGGAACACTGCCAAGGCGTAACATTTCCAACAATCATTCATTTCCAGACCACGACCAAGTATGCCTACATGATGTGTTGAGGGCACATCAGTGGCTTGAGGGCAAACTGTCAAGCCTAAATTTGTGAGTCATGCAGACCAGTCTGTCAGTGTGAACTCGGCGGAACATACCCTGCCGATCATTCAGAAGCCTACATTTTCTCTCATATTTGCTTGATCAGCATACCTGGTGACACATGGACTAGAGCACCAGGAAGCTATTGTGTATACAGTAAACGAATGGGAGGCAGAACATATCATGCTCATAGGTGTTGTTCTTACACAGCATTATAGACAAAACTGTTGTCTTGTTTAACCACCACACAATCTCTTTGTTTGACACTTAGCTGCCTGATATTCCTTTCATACATGTTCTCAAGCCCCAGAGAGCTTCTGGTTATCGATAGGCTATGTAGAGTGAGTGCCTGTTTTAATATGCCTTACCTTTGGCAAAGATTGCACCCCTTTAGGAAATTCCTGCTTAAAAATGTTATCCTGGTTGTCTCAGAATTTACAATTTCTGAAGGCAAGCAATGTCACTCTGGAAATGATGGTTCCTTTTCAGATTGGTAGAATTGCAAAATCTTGCAGTGCACAATGCGTCCTGTTCATTCCTTTTCCCCTCTGCTGGAGCTGCTCCTGCAGATGTGGAGTAGAGTTTTGAATGGGATTTGTATCACCCCTTCTGAGAAGACCATCAGCCGACAGACAGTGGTAAATTTACATCACTTGAATGGGGGGGTTCATGTAACTGAACACTCATAGCTCTTTATCTACATCTGAGCTACTCGTTCTGGGCTTCTTTATAGTCAACAGGAAGAAAAATAGACATGCCTAGATCCCCAGACTTATTTTAGAGATTTGCATTAATAGAAGCTGAATCCTAATCTAACAAAGTCTGTCTCCTTTGACACTAAAAACTATGTATCAGTTCTCAGGCATGAGATCCTCCCAAAGAGAGTTCCAGGGGCCAGCCCCTGACAAAAGCCTCTCAGTGTAACAGATTTTTTATTTTTTTACTTAATATCTTAAATACGTGATACAATAAGCATATAAAGAATAATGCAATACAGATAGTACATTAAGAATTCGTATCTTCAATAATATGAAAAGCATTAACAATAATTATGACAATAATAACCGAGGGAGAAAAACAAATGAAAAAGAGAGAATAAAAGTTTGAATTCAAAATGTACATTTTACCCAACATATCACTATTAGGTAATTAACCTATTGTGGATGAATCTTACCTAATTTGCCTAAGTTTAAAGATAAAAACTTTAAAGAGGGACTTGGGAGAGCCTGCAGATGGAAACCACAGCATGAGCACTGATTCAATAGCAAAGAAGTACTGCTGCAAAGTGTAATTCTTCTTTTATTATTTTAACTCTGATATAAAATCAGCTTAATAGATATTATAAGATATTATCAATACTAAATTATATTAGTGTATATAAGGTAGATGAGTGAATCTACTGATAATACAAAACTGTCTTACTCTTACATGAGCTAAATGTTAAAAAGCCCATTTGTGAATGAGCTGGCTTCTCTGTTTTTGCTCATAGGAAGCTCTGACACATTTCTTGAGTGTGAATGTTCTCACTACCAATGTTTTCTGGTCGTCTGATTTCCTGTATAAAATTTTTATCCATGTATTGTTAAAGAGCTACTTATATTATTAACCCATAGTATTTAATAAACTAGAGTCTGATATATGAATTAAGAATTATTGGTGGGTCTACAGAAGCCTCCAGATGCTGGACTTCATACCTGCCATCTATTTCTGTAATGCTTCTGAATCAAACCACAGATCCAAAGCCTTGAGGGCCATTGGGGGTGGTTGAGTGGGGAAAGAAATCCAAGAGAACTCCGCATTGTATCAAAATTTGCAGTTCAGTCTCGTCTCTCATTTTAACACTAGTTATATACATGATCTTGAACGGCATTTACTTTTCATCTCAAGTCCAAACCCCTGTGGATAATTTCAACTACCTTATTCTTGCATTCCAACACTGGTCCAAAATCCATTGGCTTCAGCAGGAGCTTTTCAGCTGACTTTCAAATGAGCTTTGGATCAGGTCCTCAGTAAATATGGATCAAAGACAGGGGAAAACCGTTTCCTAGGGCATTCTCTGCCAGGATTCTCCATTTACCATTACATTTTATAATGATAGCCTCTTCAGCTTTTCTCTCAGAAATTGCTTCAGATCCATTGAAAGATCTTTTTCTCTTGTTAATAAAAACACATTTAAAATATCTCTTGCAATCTGGCCTGCTGTTCCCAGCTGCAAAATATGCTATTACATTATGCATGTTTCTTAACTGCTCAGAGTGTGAAAAAACCCACCCTACTATAGTCTATTAATGATTTTAATACTATGCTAAATATTTGCAGTTTATTATTTCTGATAAATATGGCAATCTAGTGATATTTACACATTCATAATATGTGTTGTTAATAAGGATACCTATTTGGTATTAATAAAGTCAATTTGAAATTAATTTACAAAGCATCAGAGAGATAATTTTCTAGTGCATCTGTTTGCAAAGAGGCTTCACGTTAAAGAGGACTCGGGTAGTGGAGATTGCTTACTGCTCTGGGGTCATGTGTTGCTGAGTAATTTTACGTTCTCCCCCTTTCATGTTTGCAGATTTTGATAACCATTGTGATTCACCGAATGTAAAATGAATGCTTAACTGCATTTATTACCTTTATTAGTTATTTGAATTTTGATTCTAAACACACACAACTGAGGAGTTATATATGAACAGTGTATCCTTCCAAAACATATTTAGTAATGAATCTCTTGTGTTCCAAACTTCTGGCATTACTTGGGCTTAACTTTTAGAATATCCAGCACTTCACTAGAATGTGTAAAACGTAAGTATAAAGATAAGAGCATCTGTATTATATAGTATGTAATTATGTATAAATGACTATATAATAATAAGTAAAAATTAATAAAGTAAAGATCAGAATGAATGCACAGAAAATTGAAATAACTGCTTTGCAGATAGAAGCAAAACACATGAGATTAATTTACTCAGGGTGAAAGTATTGAGCAACAACAGACCTACTAGTGTAACATAAACAGTATGCAAGATAAAATTATGACGGAAAGAACAATTTATGACATAAAGGTAAACAAAAATGGTATAACATGCAATAAGTTTTGCCAAGGGAAGTTTATGCCGGAATAGCTGAATTAATTTTTTGGATAACAGATTTTATAAAGCAGAGATATGTGAAAGATCTAATTTGTTTGGTAACGAATGATGGGATTCATCTGACTAAATGCACGTGTCTGCTCTGGAGACATCTATTTCTAAACTAGCCACCCCATGCTCCCTTTTTAGCAATGCCAAAAAATAGTTCCTTTTAGGGTATGATTCATCCCATCCTAAAGTAAATGTCTACAATAAGTCAGATGAATCACACCTACAAGTGCTTCTTTCTCTCCATTGATTGTAAAGTTAGCCAGGGGTGACTAGCTCAGCCGTAGATGACCACCCTAAAGACATCTGAAGTTAAATGGCAGTAATCCCACTGAGACAGACTAATTTATGAGTAAAGCATCTGAAATGATGCCTGTAGGAAAGTGCTCACTAGTAAGACAGAGGTACGAA
The DNA here is from genome assembly GCF_035582795.1 of Mycteria americana. NCBI lineage: Eukaryota > Metazoa > Chordata > Aves > Ciconiiformes > Ciconiidae > Mycteria > Mycteria americana. The sequence goes on along the minus strand of NC_134365.1, from coordinate 162,187,498 downwards.
CTTTAAGATAGTTAGGGAGGTGTTTAAAATGACGATGAAAATGGGCAATGTTGAAAAAAGATGTAGTGGGTTGAAGGGAACTGCTAGAAGCATTTTTCATGAATCAGCCTTGGAATGGATCTTAGGATTTTCTTTAATGATTTTGGCATGAGAAGTGGGATTGAACTAATGATATCTGATATAGAACGGGGTTGCCCTGTCGATACAGAAGAAAACTAGGATGTCATACAGGAAAAATTAGAGAACCTTAAGAATAGAACAGTGGGAAAGAGACGAAATTTAATACAACAAAGTACAAATATTGCAGTAAGGGAAAAATCTGAAAATATTGCCTAGGTGCCTACAGTATATTTCGAAAGAATATAGATGTCTAATTTTAATAGAAAAATTAAAAAAAAAAATCTGTTCCATCATCTGTGTGCCTAAAAAGCAATAGATCCTCCAAGTTTCTACTGAAAATGAACTATGTGCCTAAAGTTTTTCTATTCTGCATAGCTGAGTACTGCTACTGTGGCTGAACTGAACATTTGGGAACTTATTCTCTGCCTGGGCTTCTTTGGGATTTACAGTCTAAGGTCCCTGAAGACTGCAGTCTTTCTAAGCATTTTCTCCTTATACCTAACAAATTAACAGTCAGTATTGCCATATTTCAAAATCATCAGGTAGAAGTGGAATAGACAAGCCTATTTTCGGGTCAATGACATAGCTGCTTGCATGCCTGAGAGGTATGCAGCCCAACCAATGCAGCCCAACCAATGCAGAACTTAACCATCTGGTTATGAAAAAGGCACTCTTCATTCTTCAGGGGCAGCAAAGAATTCAGGAGTCAGTGAGGCCAAAAGAGTATGATAGGAATCTCTTGCTTGCCAGCACTGTTTTATGCCAAGGAAACAGAGGACCTAGATCTGGCTTTAAGTTTTGTTGCTCTTTTTTAATTATGACTGCTTCACTCAGGGAAGTGCTGACAGGAACCCAGATGACTGTGGTACCAGTTCAGTGGTATCGCTGCTTGGTTACACCCTGTGGCCTGAACAGTGGCCCACCTGTGCCAAGAGATGAGAGGTTCAAGTTCCCTTCTGCCAATAGGCAGTTAGAAACCTGAACCCTGGTTGCTGTGGGAAAAATGAAACTCAAGTGTCCAACTGATCTGGTAAATGTTCTAATAATTAATCTGTTCCTGAAGTCAGGCAAATTGTTTCATGGCCATCTTTTCAACCTGACAAGCCAAGGGCAATGAAAGTCATCTGTTGAAATGTTGCCCAGAGAGGCTGTAGATGCCCCGTCCCTGGAAACATTCAAGGTCAGGTTGGACGGGGCTCTGAGCAACCTGATCCAGTTGAAGATGTCCCTGCTCATTGCAGGAGGGTTGGACTAGATGGCCTTTAAAGGCCCCTTCCAACCCAAACTATTCTATGCTTCTATGAATACAGCAGTCTATAACTGAATAGCTGTCTAGAAGCTATCTATAGGAATGCCTAGAATGTGATTTGTGACTTGTTTCATCTCAAGATAGATACCTAAAAGTAGACAAATTAATCTTTCTGGGAGTGCTTATTTCTCTCCTTTGAGTATAAATGGAGCCCAGCTATCTCATCGAGATGTAGATTTTATAGGTAAGACATTACAGGTCTGCATGTGTGTAACTTAGGTACTTCAATGCAAAAGATGGTTTTCGTCTCTGAATCTGCTTCACATCTGGTCATATGCCTGCATGCAAAACCAAAGTTCTGCAAAAGTCCCCATTCCTCTCACTTGGCATTGCTCATGGTACAGTTCAGATATTGCTCCACTCAGTGGATTGGCTGTTGCAAAGCTCATATAATCCATATACCTTTTCTATAGGCTGCAGGAACCTGACTCAGCATTTTGGAGCTCACTCTTAAATTCTGTGGATAATTTCTAGGTGATGGAGTGTTGATTATCACATTGTTTAAGACAAATGAGCTACCAGGATGTCCCAGCACTTCTGAAATGCAGGAATCTAGTAACTAGAAACTCAGTCCTGGTGAGAGTCCAGCCAACAGCAGATGGTGAATACTCTGTACTACTCCAACATGGCATCCTACTCTGTACATGGCATAGAGGAAAAAGTGCAGACATCTGAATCTCAGCTCCTTTGTAAAACTCTTATTCCTGCTTCTCAGAAGACATGAATCCTACTTTAATTTATAAATTGTTGACATGAAGCATCAGCTTCAAATTGATGAGCTAGAGTTCTGTGCCCCAAAAGTTAATTGGGAGGAAGCTAACCTTTTCTTTTTCCACATCAGGCTCTGTTTTCTTAAGCAGAACATTTTAGTGCCCTATTCTTTGTCATAATCCTTTCAGTGTCAGAACTCATTTTTTCAATCAGTCACCTGCCGGCAGTAGGGGCAATGATTTTGTTGTATGATGATTTATGAGGGTGAACAAAGAATGACTTGTTTCATATGGCTTGTATTTCAGAAAATTCTGAAGGCTGAATGTAACCCAAGAAGTGAGCATACTGAAAATGATGGCTCTGGTGTTTAAAACAAAACAAAACAAAACAAAACAAAACAAAACAAAACAAAACAAAACAAAACAATCCTTCAACAAATTTAAAAGCAAGTGAAACCAAACCAGCACAGGGGGGATGATAATTTATGTGCCTTTCTGACTGATGATTCGTATTCATCCCTGCTGGATATATATTTTGGAGAAGAATTTAGAATACCTAAAGCTATTTTCCTTCTTTTGCTCACTTCTCATCTGTATCACCAGACATCCCTACTGTGTGTTTTGGTTCTGAGGAGGAGGGGATTCTGTAGCTCTGTGAAAATACCTTGGATGGGGGCCAGCTATGACTGTAAGAATAGGAATAGATTATATTTAATGCCATTTTCTTGTTCTTTTTAACTCCACATCACTCCTGACATTGTTATACCAGAGTTCAGAGAAGCTAGCTGCCTTTTGTGTTATGTTACAATAGAAGTCCAGTTAAACTTCTTTTTTTTTTCTCCACTGTCATTTGCCATTATCTTTCCTTCTCACAACTCATCAGTTTTTCAGCAAAGCTTAGGTAAAAATTTTAACATTCTTTGTTACTCCTATCAGGCCTTTTGCAATGCCAGCTATTCCCATGAATTCTGAAAAACTGGACTCCCTCCAGGAGAATGGACTGAAGCACTGGAGAAGGTCAGTGAAACACAATTTTTCATTTTACACTGCTGCACTGACCACAACTGCTCTGCTCTCACCTTTTCTGTGGTAGTTGCTCTTCACTGCCCTAAGCTCTAGACCTCAAGCTGATAGAGGGAGCTGAACTTTCAGAAGAAGGTGAAGACACAAGCTGCCTGCTGCTATCATCAGTTGCAGGGGAAGCTAGGTTGTTCCTGGCTGTGGGCAGCAGATGTTCGTGAAGTAACTGCCAAAACAGCGTTTGGGGAAACAATACATGTGTTACGTGGCACCAGAGTATTAGGGAAGCCAATAGGTTGCCCGCTTCTTCACTCAACACAGTGACATACAATGAAGTGGAAGATGAGACTGTGCAGTCCCAAAGCCAGCAGAGAATAAAGACCTAGGAATGATTTCCCAGACCTGTCAATTGTGCATCCTGTGCAAAAGCTGAATGGAGATTATTCCAAGCCAGTGCGGCGCGTGTACAACGTATGGCAAAAAACCTTAAGGTGTTAGTGTATATATAAAAATTACCAGTTGTCCTCTGGTACAGAAGAGTGCCCTTTTCCCCCTTCCCTAGGCTGGCTATATAACTTCTTATTCTTAAGAACACTTGCCAATCACAACCGCATTTTATCCAGGCAGCTAGGAAATCGCTCTGGCTCTGTTCTTTTATTCACGCGTGGCATGTCAGAATGGGAAGTTGTAACTCGTTTAAGATCTTCTTCTATCAAAATGCTTTTAAAGCGTACTTGGAAGTAAAAGGTTCCATTTGGCTTCACTTTTTTAACACCACTATTAAACTAAAACAGGAATAAAAACAAATCGGTTGGGCTGTAATATTTAAAGTGCTAATAAAAGCTGGAAAATTCAGAACTAGGATTTAAAGTGCAGGGTGAGTACTGCAGAAGTTTCCAAGCAGCAGCTGACCTTACGTAACAGCTCTGGGGATTTACCGTGTCTCCTAAAGGAAAAAAACCTTTTCAATAAAAGTTGAATAAATAAAATTAAATAAAATTCGAGATCTCCAGCATACTTTGTTAACACCAAAGAAGGTCTTCTACCTTCAGAGTGACGCTAAAGGAAATTCACCATCCGTACTCTTTCTTCCATCTCCGTACCTTAAATGACTTCATATCCCTCCTCAATACGGCCTTGTGAGGGCATTGGACACACTTTTTCACTCAGCAGTCAATTTGGACTTCAGTCAAAGGATTTTTCCTTGATTTTTGTAGCCTTGTCTTTGTAGCATTTGGCCAGTGGTAGTCATTATCAGGACAATGGCATCAAAATAAATGTCATTCTAGGGAAGCCCATGTGCCTCCCTGACAAACCACAGCCTTTCTGAAGCTGCTGTAGGAGGCTGCTTCTAAAATACACGTCACGTTTCTTTCAGCTGTGATCACTTCAAGCTGTATCAGTGCCCCACCAATCTCTCAGTAGTGTAAAAATATCTGAGTGCTCCTTTAGTAAATATTTTGTGTTTCATGCATAGTGAAACGAGAAAAATATGTTAAAAACGAAGGAACATGCTTTGTTTTTATTTTGAGATGTTGCGTCTGTGCGGGGAGGGAGGGGGTGCCTGCATTAATTCAGAAGAAAGGTGTAATTTATTTTACCGACATAAGCTGTATAAAAATAAGTTCTTCAGTCTGTCAGGGCTTTGTGTGGGCCGGTGGCTCCGTGGGGACTGCGGACTCGGAAGCTGAGGGGAGGGCTCCCCATGGGGCTGGCAGGTCAGGGGCTCCCCAGCCGGGGCAGGGTAGCCTGGGGGCTGCCAGGATGGGGCAGGTGCAAGGTGAAGCCGGGAAGTCAATCCACAAGTCAGGGTCCAGGTCTGGGTCCAGGTCTGGACTGGTGGGGCCCGGGGCCAGGCAGGGGCACGGCTGCGATGCAGCGGGGGCGATAGCTCAGGCGGGGCCCAGCCTTGGCTTAAAGGTATCTGCCAGGGGGAGGGGGTCAGCCTGGCTGAGACCTCCCTGCAGAGATGTCTGACAGCCTCTCCCCAGCATCAGCAGGGGGAAAGGGGCAGCCTCTCTCTTTTCCTGGGGATATCAGCGTGACCAGGTGCCTGTACGCTAAATGCAAGTGGCACGGGGAACAAACGGGAGGAATTAGAGGTCTGTGTGCAGTTGCAAGGCTACAACCTCATTGGGATCGTGAAGGCGTGGTGGGATAGCTCACACGACTGGATGCAGTGGATGCAATGGATGGATGGAGGCTCTTTGGAAAGGAAAGGCCGGGATGGCAAGGAAGGAGAGTTGCCCTGCTTGTGAGAGAGCAGCAGGAGTGCATGGAGCTCTGCCTTGGAATGGATGGTGGGCCAGATGGGAGGTTACGTGTCAGGACTGGTAGGCAGACCAACATGGGTGACATTGTGGTGGGTGTCTGTTCTAGATCAGGAAGAAGAAGTAGATGAGGCTTTCTTCAGACAGCTGGAATAAGGCTCATGTTCATAAGCCCAGATTCTCATCAGGGACTTTAAACACCCTGATATCTGCTGGGAGGACAACACAGCAAGGCTTAAGGAATTGAGGTGGTTTCTGGAGTGCCTTTATGACAACTTCCTAACACAGGTGATCATGGAGCTGATGAGAGGGGATGGTCTGCTGGATCTGATATTCACAAACAAGAAATAACTGCTTGGGGATGTGAAGATTAAGGGTTGCCTTAGCTGCAGTGCTCATGAGATGGTGGAGTTCCTGAGGTTCCTTCTCCAGGTTTCCTCCAGGTTCCTGAGGACTGGAAGAAAGCAAATGTCACTCCTGTCTTTGAGAAGAACGAGAAAGAGAATCCAGGGAACTACAGACTGGATGGCCTCACCCTAATCCTGGAAAACATTTCCTAACTTATTAAGGACAAGAAGGTGATTGGAGTAGTCAGTATGGATTTAAGAAGTAGAAATCATACATCATGAGCCTGATAGCCTTCTATGATGAGTTGACTGGCTTGGTGGACAAGAGGAGAGTAGTGGATGTTGTTTATCTTGACTTTAGCAAGGCTTTAAAATCTGTTTTCTGTAACACTCTTGTAGACAAGACAATGAAGTACAGACTAAATGCCAATCTCCAAGGGTTGTGATCAGTAGCACAACGTCTGCCTCGAGGCTGGTAGTGTACCACCAGTGATACTAGGGCCAATACTGTTTAACATCTTCATTAATAGCCTGGATGGTGGTACAGAGTGCAGCCGCAGCAGATTTGCAGATGATAAAAACTTGGAGAATTGGTTATTGGACATGATGGTTGTGCTGCCACTCAGAGGGACCTCAACAGGCTGGAGAAATGGGAAAACGGGATCTCATGATGTTCAACAAAGGCAAATGCGAAGTCCTACACTGGGAAGGAATTATCCCATGCACCAATATAGGCTGCGGGCCAAGTGGCTGGGAAGTAGCTTTGCAGAAAAGAACTTGGGGGTCCTGGTAGACAATACGCTCTTGCAGCAAAGAAAGCCAAAAGCCTCCTGGGCTACATTAGGAAAAGCATTGCCAGCATATCAAAGGTGATCCTTCCCCTCTAGTCAGCATCTGGATTGCTGGGTCCAGTTCTGGGCTCCTCAGAACAAGAGACACATGGATATACTGGAGTTAGTCCCTCAAAAGGCCTCAAAGATGATTATGGAGTTGGAGCATCTGATATGTGAGAAGAAGCTGAGAGAACAGGGACTGTTCAGCCTGGAGAAGAGAAGGCTTAGGGGGGATCTCCTCAACGTGTATAAATAGTTGAAAGGAGGGTGCAAAGAAGAAGGAGCCAGGCCTTTTTCAGTGGTGTCCAGTGACAAGACAAGAGACAATGGACACAAATTGAAATAGGGGAAATTCATAAGAAAACACTGATTTCCTGTAAGGCTGGTCAAACACAGGGACAGGTTGCCCAGGTAGGTTGTGGGGTCTCCATCCCTGCAGACATTCAAACCCTGACTGGACGTGGTGCTGAGCAACCTGTTCTAACTGACTCTACTCTGAGGGCCATTGGACTAGATGATGTCCAGAGGTCCCTTCCATCCTCAACTGTTCTGTGATTCTGTGAACTGGGAGGTTGCTCCCACTGTAATCACTCTGAGTGAAGAATAAAAATTGTCACATGCTTACTGTTCCTTTAGGCACTGTGCAAAAGAAAGACCAGAGAACAGAAATATTGAGCAATGGTATCTCCCCACTGAAAGATGGTGGAAATGCTGGAGGCTGTAGAGCTTCTACAAGTTGCCATGTATCATAACTTCTTATTCCACCAGTGCCATCTACTGTATACGAACTAGAAACAAACACCTCAGGAAAAATGATAATTTGCAGAAGTACGGCTTTTTGTGTGTTTACTAAATCATCGCATTCTGACTGGAGGAATTGCAAAGAACAGATGCTAACTGATACAGCAGCTCACACCCTACCGAGAGAATAATGCGGCAGTCCTTGCTCTACTTGCTAAAATATATTTAAATTTAAAATGGCCTTACATGGTTTCATTTCTCTGTGTTATAATGAACATTCATTTCACTGAATGATCCAATAGAAAAATTGGCTTTAGTTTTTACCCAAATTTCCTGAGGGCTTCAGAACAATAAACACTTTGGCTACACCTATTGGCATTTACTGCACAACAGGGATATGTTCCTCCCATTCTGCTACATTGAGGAGGAAGAATATTATCACCTACATATCTCATTGTTACTTCCATCACAATTGCTCTCTTGTGATGCGATTCAGAAATGAGGCATTTTTCATTAATGTAGTTTACCATGGAAACTCATGCAAGATAATCTACTTCTGCTGTGTCTATTGGTAGTAGAGAGGACGTTACTCTCAGATATCACTATGTTTCCTGGCACTATATTCTTCTGTCGTGCTCTTGGCTGCAAATAAGGCTAAAGCAATAGCACTTATATATGTGCAAGTACGTGTGCGTGTATGTATGATATATGTGTGTGTGTGTATAGGCAAGCATGCACATGCTCACACACACACACGCCTGTGTATGTAGAAGTATGTGGTCAGGGGCAGGTTATGCTAGCTTGACCCTCCAGCACAGGCCTGGTCTAGAACTAAATTGCTTCAGTGTCCCCTCTTCACGGTGGGAGGAGCTCATAGGGACCTTGATGTCACCTGCTACCCCGTGGAAGGCTCAGCAGAGCTCCCTCTCTCCAGCCTGGCATAAGAGTGCCGAAGAGTGCAGGTAGGGGGCATTTCTTAGGTGAACGGTACTTTTGCAGGAAAATTGCAGTTTTGGTTTGATTGAAAGGGTTTGTGAAATGGAGATTCTTTCTGAAAAATGAAAATGCTTTGTTTTGGTATTTTCAAAGTGCCGTTTCAATTACATATTCCAAAACCATGTTTCACTACTGCATTTAACAAAATTTATTTTGACTAATAGTAGTAGTAACCTTATGTCCTGGTTTTGGCTGGGATGGAGCTAATTTTCTTCCTAGTAGCTGGTATAGTGCTGTGTTTTGGATTTAGTATGAGAATAATGTTGATACCACACTGATGGTTTAGTTGTTGCTAAGCAGTGCTTACACTGGTCAAGGACTTTTCAGCTTCCCATGCTCTGCCAGGCGCACAAGAAGCTGGGAGGGGGCACAGCCAAACTGGCCAAAGGGCTATTCCATACCATATGATGCCATGCTCAGTATAGAAACTGGGGGGAGTTGGCTGGGGGGCAGCGATCACCGCTTGGGGATGGGCTGGGCATCGGTCGGTGGGTGGTGAGCAGTTGCATTTTTTTTTTTTTTCCTTGGGTTTGGTTCCTCTCTGTCTCTCTCTCGTTGTTTTCCTTTTCATTACAATTTATTATTGTTATTATTTTATTTTATTTCAATTTTATTAAACTGTTCTTATCTCAACCCATGAGTTTTCTTTCTTTTGCTCTTCAGATTCTCTCCCCCATCCCGCTGTGGGGGCATGGTGGGTGAGCAGCTGGGTAGTGCTTGGTTGCTGACTGAGGCTAAACCACGACACCTTACAAATATGCTAAAGAATAAAGGGAGAGAAAGCGCCTTGTTTGGATTTGATGAAATTTTTTTTTGTTACCTTAGGTGCTTTTTTCACTTCTGACTCCAGTGAGGGAAATTGAAAAATAATGCTTGGAATTGACTCGAAATGCTTTTCTTTTCTTTTTCAAAACACACACTGATTTGCCAAGCATTATTCTTGGGCTTTGAAAGTACGTGCATAAGGCTTAATTTTTGAGTGAGTTTAACCTGGATCAGGCTTGGCTAATACGGGCCTAACCTAATGTAACCTCAACCTTAACTATGCTGGCGTTTGCACCTAGGGTAAGTCAGATGATTTAAACCTATTGGATCTCATTGATTATACTTCATTTTAGGCAAGACCTCATGCTAACAAGTTTTTCTCCATCTACACTGGGAAAAAGTGAAATTTAAACCAATTCCTAACTAGTGAAGCTTGGGCTACCTATTCGCAGGATATAGAAAATCAGTGGTGCAGCTGGGAACTTAAACATGGAGTTAGTGCAGTGCTTTAATGACAAATCCATCCCTCCTATATAACAATTAATATCAGAAGGTAACTCCATTTAAAGTAAAATAGATATAAGAGAGCACCAATGTTCTCTTTCACCAGCGAATGGATAGCAGACAACCTCTGAGTGAACTTCTGAATCTGTCTCTGCTGGTTACAGATGAAATTGTCCAATGAGTAGTTGGACAACTGAAAAATGAAGTCTTTTGTACAGATTTTCACTCTTCATCCCTTCCACAGGAAGCATACCCATCTCTGCAAGTCCCTGTGACTACCCCTGTAGGGTCTCCCCTGTCTCCTTTCCAGTTCCCACATTCACAGTACTGTAAATTTCCTCGACATCTCCTTTAATGTTCCCTACGGTACTTTACTATCACTAATAAAAGAAGTATTGATGAGAATCATGACAAAATGACAGTTTATGATGATAAAGAAGGTCTTAAAAATATGAGCCATCTGTAATCTGGTGCAGGAAAGGGTTTGACATGGTAGCTCAGAAAGGTGAATGCTGCTTGTATCTCAGTGGCTGGCTGAGGCTGAAACCTGAAAGTGACAACTTCAAATGTAAATCTACTTAAATATTTAATTACTGACTTTTTATATTATATTAATCAGGAAACACACTTCTTCTGTAACTTCTAAAATAAAGAGCTTAGGGACAACTGAATATAACATTATTTATTTCAATGTTTTATTCAATCAAATTGCAATTGCCAGGACTTAGAACATTCTCGCTCTCCATTTTCCACACAGAAATCATGATCCTTGCTGTGGATCAGAGGTTCAGGCTTCCTCACGATACAGACCCCTTGCCAATACGAGCTTGCCCAACTGGTTTGAAATATATTCATTTACTTGTCTCTCCACTTCTGGATTTTGAAGAAGGGGGTTGTATGTAGTTTTAGTTGGTGGAATGGTCCCTCACAAAAAAAGACAGTGTTTTTTCTTATTTCTTGGATTCTTCTTTCCTTAAGGAACCTGTAACTTGCTGTGCTTTAATTTTGGTTTATTTTCTGATTCCTGTGCCCTCACAATGGCCCCTGTGGTGCTTATTCACAAATCTTGTAGGTGAGAAGTCTCGCTGTGTAACCTGTAATACAGGAGTATTTTTCTGCCCTCTCCCTTTCATTCCGGTAAGACTCAACCCCCCAGCAGTGGCTGAAGCCTATTCCCAGTACATGTACGGTAAGGTATTTCTGTCATAGCTGTGCTGGTACCCTGCCATCTTTGGCCTCATAAAAGGCGGCTAACACTGCAGTTAAAAGGGGAGTAGGAAAAGAGGAGAAACCTAGGTTCTCAGATCCAGTCAATTAAAATATATTGCTTCATGTAGCTAGAGGATGATGAAAAGAATTCATTTTTTATAAATCACTTTTTCTAATCTCCTTTTGTGGCCTACATCTTATGCACGCTTGTAATTTCTTCTAATAAAATTATAATTTAAATGTATGGCTTTGCACTGTTTCACATTTTTTCCCTTTTTAACATACAACACAGGGTGTATTCTCGGGAAACAGAAGAAAATGGTTTCCTAATGCCATTCCCAAGATTACTCCTGTTTGCAAGGCAATTTATTAGAGGCACTTATATTCCCTATTCTAATCTATTTCATCTCTGGCTGGCAATGAATGCCCACATTGAATATAGTTATTGATAAAAAGATTGTAAACAAATCTAAACAATGGGTTTATTAATGTGTCTTGTCAGAATGGAAATAATGAAATACATTTGACTAAGTAGATGGTGGTGAAGAGCCTTGTGTCTGTGTGGCCTCTCTTCTACATAGGTGCCCTGACAGAGGTTTATGGGTCAAAACTAAGGCTGTAACGTGGATCTAGCTGTTGTGGTTTTGACAAGATAGGCAGGGCCTTTGTTAATCCATACATTTTTCTTGTATAGAAAGGCTGTAATTATTTCAGGCAGCAAAGGGTAAGCAAAACTTCAGGGTAAGAGATACATAAAGGCAGGGCAATCCGCTGCCTCTTTTCCAGACCAGTAGACAAGTCGAAACACAGACATTATGCATACCATTTTTTTTCAGGAAGCCAATAAACATGACATTTTAAAGTATCATTCCACCCCCTTACAGATAAAAAGGATCACAGGAGATAGGTAAAGGAAAGATCAAACAGGTTATCTTGGCTCTCTACCAAAACCAAAGCCTTCCTTCTGGTGTCCATGCCCTGCTTTGGGCCAACCATTACTCAAGTTTTTGCTTAGATCCTGGTTCCTTCTAAAACCTTGGTCACCTTTCAAATGGCCTATACCAAGGGTACTTTCAACTATAAAAAACATAAACATATATAAACTGGTTGATGAAAATTAGTGGTAGGACTTCCCACGTTTTCTGTACGTAAATTTTCATTGTAGATATGGCATTAAGGAGGTAAAAAAAGCAAAGAAGCAACTCACACTGGCCACTTGTCTCTTATTTATCAGACTTTGCAGGAGCACGAGCTGGAGTCCGTTTTAATTTTCATGCCTTGCATACATTTCCTGTAACCCCATTGGCCTTTTAGCAAGAAACAGCAGAAAGCTGGAAGCTACCAAGGAAATTTACTGTTTTCAAAGTCACAACCTCCAAGCGACACCAGGGATAGTTCTTGTCAGGTGTTTGAGTGCACCCATAGGTCCTAACTGCCCTGAGAGCCTCACCTGAGACCCCCACCTATGCATCCCTTTCCCATGCTCCAGGAGCCCCGTTTCGACTCAGCCCTGGGCTGCGAGTGTGCCTGTGCCCAGCCTTGTCTCCTGCCGCTCCTGATGTGACACCCCAGCGGGACCCCAGTACTGGCTCATCGCTTGCCCTGTCTGTCCGTGGACCTGGTTACTGGCCTCTGGCTCTGCCCTCCGTGCTGAGACCCTGTGGGATGGTGCCCGTTGGGGAGGGCACGGCAGTCCGTGAGGTCCTCTCAGTTGCTGGCTCAGCCCCCACCTGTACTGCTGCTGCCTGGCTGCCCTTCTCAGAAGAGTGGCTTTAGGACTAATCCTCTCATCCTTATTTATGGCACAGCGTGTGCGCCCTTTGCCCAGGTCCGTTTTCCATCAGTGGTGCTGCCTGTAGGAACAAAGACTAGTCTCTCAGTGAGAACTCCTGGGAAGACAGCATACTGCCCGTCAATATATAATGGCTTGTGAATATATTCAGAGAATTATGAGCAACCAAGTGAGGTGCCTGCCATGCGTCTCCTAAATACCTGGCTATTGATCTTTGTGCCTGGGTCATCAACTGAATGCGCAACGTCTAGACTGGTAACAGAGATTTCTTCAAATCAGTACCTTGATTTTCACAGGAATATCTTTTCACCTCTCTAGAGAAAGGGGCTCAGGATCTTCTCTGTTTCAAGTCAGGCTATCAGGCTGTTTCTGTCAAGGTGACTGTTATTAGCTCTATGCCAGTATTTCTTTGATGTAACTGAAGCGTAACATGAATGAGCTTTCTAGATTGAGCTGATTTCTTAGGAACTGTTTTTACTAAGCATCACCTTTATTGTATAACTTTCATCAAAAGGATCAAACAGGATACAAAGAGCTCAGAGATTAATCGCTCTTTGTGAACCGCTCCATGCACCTGGCTAAAACCGGCTCAGCTCTCACCGAACCAGGGGTTCTCTGTGAAACAGCACAGCAGCACCCATAGGTTGAACGATGGTCCAGATTTTCAAGAGTCAGCATGACAGCAGCGGAGGAAGCAATGAATGTAATTCTCCAAGGGTCATTTCCCTGACTGAAAAGAGTCTTTTACCTGCACTACCAAATTTCATTTTATGTAGCTTTGTATGTATGGGAGGCATTACCTTCCAAACGAATAGTATTTTGTGGGTTATTATCACTTCAAGTCCCCGAAGAGGTAGCCTGATTTTAAAACAGCAGCTGCCTGTAAAGTTTTACTTTCTTCTCTTGGATTTTCAATATTTTTTGGTTTAATCACTTGTAGTGCAAGGAAGTGGCTTTTTTGCATTTTAACCAATTTAAGTTTTTTTTGTGGTAAGTATACCAGGACAGTATAAAATGTAAGAATGATAGCATCATGTAACCAATAAGCATGCCTCTGAAGTTCCCGAGTTATAAAATCAGAGCAGCTTATTTCAAAGGAGGGAAAGAAGGAGGGAGGGAAGGAGAAGGTTATGATGTGTCCTCGTCTTCGTGCTACCTGGGGTTCCCATTTCCCATGTAAGTAGTCTGAACTCGGGGATGTGACATTGGGGCATTTGTAGGAAGAGTGCCAGCTATCTTGTCTGCCTAATATGGTCAAGTAGTTTTTACAAGGGGAGGTGGAGTGGGTGGAGGTTAGCATTAAGTAAATATGGATAGACTGAATTTGTCCTCAAGGTCACACCCTGCGTGGCAGTGTAGAGACAGGATTTGCTTTCTTTTGTTGTAGCTGCTCCAGTTTCTAAAATGCACTCAGACCTGAATTCAAGCCCTTGCTCCAATTTATATTTAGAGTATTGCTGAGGAGGCTTAGGTCCATTATCCTCTTCAGCATCTCTTGTACTGATTTGGATTGCCATGTCTAATCCTGTTTGTTTCTTGTTTTTAGGTAGCTTGCTCTTCTATTAGAGCTCCTCTGGAAAGTGCCTGGGCATAGGCAGACTACCTCAAGACTGTTACGGGCTTATGAAATGTGGGTGTTACAGCATTTCATATTTCAGTGTTCCAGTCTGTAGATTTATTTCCTAAGCCTATAGTCCTTAGTGCATAAGTTTTTAATATAATAGGTGCTGCTTTATGACAAACCTGGACAATGACATATCTTGGAAAAATGCGTATTACCCGTGATGAATCTTCTCATCTTTCATGATCATTAATTACTTGCTAAAGTCTCAAGGGTCTAACTAAGAAAATACTTAACTGACTGGTAATGCAGTGGCCAGCATAAAATTCATTACTGCTTAAGCATAACACATTGATCTCCAGGGTATTCTGTGGATAGTGTGTGTCTTCAACGTGCTTTTCAGAAGCTACACAATGGCTTGGTGAGGCAATTAATTTACCATTTATGTTTCATGTCTGAACAGAATGTTTTCATATCATATTTTTGTAAATGGGAGTGAATAATTTAATCTTGGATCTATTGTTAGAATTTAATGGTCAAAACAAAACAAAAGCTCTACAGCCCCAGATGCCTGTCTGTTTCTTTCAATGTTTTGTATGTCTTAACATCGAGGCATCAATATATATTATGAATAGATGAGTGAATAAATTAAGAAAACATACTGTCTGTTCTTCTGTACCTCATATTTTTTGCAATGATTTATCTGATCTCCATAAAGTGCTTGTTACTGCTGCTGAAAATATTAATTCTTCACAGAGTGAAGCATTCAGCTGCTATCATAGCTCCAGGCAGTTTTTTCACATCTGAATCCTAGGAAGATGCACATGATTTATCTTCTATATGGGAACACATACCAGAGTCCAGTTTTAAGAATGGTCTTTACATCCTGTTATTTTAGCATACATGATATGGCAAATTTTCTATTGAAATTTTGGCTTCTGCACCAAAGCACTATTTTTGTTATTTGTTACTTATCTAATATACTTCTGATTAATTCATGTTTTTTCTATTCACATTACAGATTTTAATTGCCAGTAGTTAGCTGCTAAGGTATCTCAGCATACTAAAGAAGTCCTAGGAGTGTAGTTCAATTACCAGGGCTATTGAGCATGTCAGAAATTACAAGGGGAGATGAGAGTTTTATGGTTCTGGATCTCAACGTGACAGGTAATAAGGTTGTTTCTGGGACAGTATCACCTCTCACAACAAGCCAAGTGTACTAGTATTGTCTAATCACCCTAATGGAGAAACTTTTATTGTCCTTTTCTTTTGCACTGCTCTGAGTGTAAGCTGAGAGTAAGCTATTAATTTGCTGCTGTGAATAACCACGTACCATCCAGTGTTTGCCTTTCTAAAATATACACTGCACAGCTGCACAAGGGCATGGGATAACACCCATTTTTCACATTGTATGATAAAAGTGAAAATGCATATAATAACATACAAAAGCCATTACTTTGATTGTCATGAATATGCCTGGAAACAGGGAAAACCTAAGAGAGAACTTATTCAGGATACTCACAGAATCACAGAATCGTATAGGTTGGAAAAGACCTTTAAGATCATCGAGTCCAACCGTAAACCTAGCACTACCAAGACCACCACTACACCATGTCCCTGAGCACCTCATCCAAACGTCTTTTAAATACCTCCAGGGATGGCAACTCAACCACTTCCCTGGGCAGCCTGTTCCAATGCTTGATAACCCTTTCAGTGAAGTAAAATTTCCTAATATCCAGTCTAAACCTCCCCTGGCGCAACTTGAGGCCATTTCCTCTCGTTCTATCACTTGTTACCTGGGAGAAGAGACCGACCCCCACCTCGCTACAACCTCCTTTCAGGTAGTTGTAGAGAGCGATGAGGTCTCCCCTCAGCCTCCTTTTCTCCAGGCTAAACAGTCCCAGCTCCCTCAGCTGCTCCTCATAAGACTTCTGCTCCAGACCCTTCACCAGCTTCGTTGCCCTTCTCTGGACACGCTCCAGCACCTCAATGTCTCTCTTGTAGCGAGGGGCCCAAAACTGAACACAGTATTTGAGGTGCGGCCTCACCAGTGCCGAGTACAGGGGGACAATCACTTCCCTAGTCCTGCTGGCCACACTATTTCTGATACAAGCCAGGATGCTGTTGGCCTTCTTGGCCACCTGGGCACACTGCTGGCTCATATTCAGCCGGCTGTCAACCAACACCCCCAGGTCCTTGTCTGCTGGGCAGCTTTCCAGCCACTCTTCCCCAAGCCTGTAGCGTTGCATGGGGTTGCTGTGACCCAAGTGCAGGACCCAGCACTTGGCCTTGTTGAACCTCATACAATTGACCTTGGCCCATCGATCCAGCCTGTCCAGGTCCCTCTGCAGAGCCTTCCTCCCCTCAAGCAGATCAACATTCCTGCCCAACTTGGTGTCGTCTCCAAACTTACTGAGGGTGCACTCGATCCCTTCATCCAGATCATTGATAAAGATATTAAACAGAACTGGCCCCAACACAGAGCCCTGGGGAACACCACTTGTGACCGGCCACCAACTCGAGTAAACTCCATTCACCACCACTCTTTAGGCCCGGCCGTCCAGCCAGTTCTTTACCCAGCGAAGAGTACACCCGTCCAAGCCATGAGCAGCCAGTTTCTCCAGGAGAATGCTGTGGGAAACAGTGTCAAAGGCTTTACTGAAGTCTAGATAGACAACATCCACAGCCTTTCCCTCATCCATTAGGCGGGTCACCTTGTCGTAGAAGGAGATCAGGTTGGTCAAGCAGGACCTGCCTTTCCTGAACCCATGCTGGCTGGCCTTGATCCCTTGGTTATCCTCTATATGCCGTGTTATAGCACTCAGGATGATCTGCTCCATTAGCTTCCCTGGTACCAAGGTCGGGCTGACAGGCCTGTAGCTCCCCGGGTCCTCCTTCCGGCCCTTCTTGAAGATGGGCATCACATTTGCTAATCTCCAGTCAGCAGGGACCTCCCCAGTTAGCCAGGACTGCTGGTAAATGATGGAAAGGGGCTTGGTGAGCACTTCTGCCAGTTCCTTCAGTACTCTCGGGTGGATCTCATCAGGCCCCATAGACTTGTGAGTGTCTAAGTGGTGCAGCAGGTCACTCACCATTTCCCCCTGGATTATGGGGGCTCCATTCTTGTCCCCGTCCCTATCTTCTGACTGAGGGGGGCTGGGTACCCAGAGAACAATTGGCCCTGCTATTAAAGACTGAGGGAAAGAAGGCATTCAGTACCTCAGCCTTTTCCTCATCCTTGGTCACTGTGTTCCCTCCCCCGTCTTCTAGGGGCTGGAGATTCTCCTTACCTCTCCTTTTGCTGCTAATGTATTTGAGGAAGTGTTTTTTGTTGTCTTTTACAGCAGCAGCCAGATTGAGCTCTAGCTCGGCTTTGGCCCTTCTAATTTTCTCCCTGCACAACCTCGCTGCACCTTTGTAGTCCTCTTGACTTGCCTGCCCCTTCTTCCAGAGGTCA
The DNA here is from genome assembly GCF_035582795.1 of Mycteria americana. NCBI lineage: Eukaryota > Metazoa > Chordata > Aves > Ciconiiformes > Ciconiidae > Mycteria > Mycteria americana. The sequence continues at coordinate 162,169,864 of NC_134365.1, read as the reverse complement.
TAGACTCTCTTTTTCCTGAGTTCAAGCCAAAGCTCTCTATTCAGCCAGGCTGGTCTTCTTCCCCGCCGGCTCATCTTTTGGCACCTGGAGACAGCCCGCTCTTGTGCCTTTAGGACTTCCTCCTTAAAGAATGTCCAGCCTTCCTGGACTCCCTTGCCCTTTAGGGCTGCCTCCCAGGGGAGGCAAACTGTTGGGACAAAAGTGATATTTCATTAGAGGCTGCTTCAAAGTTCTTCTTATCCTTGAAGGAGACTTAAATTACTAACCAGCTGCACTATAATATTATGCACAGTTTTTGATTGCTTGGAGAAGCAACACTCTACACCATATTTAGTTATTATGATTTTATGCTAGGCTTTGCAATCTGGTACTGTCACTTGTGTTAATGCATTAACAGTTTGAATATCTATGTTGACTCATGCAGCTGCAATTTTTGTATTTTTGGATATGACAAATAAAGCATACTCCTATAAAACTGCATTAACTGTAAGGTAATGATACTTTGTCCACTGCTGAAAATCTACCTCATACACCAACATTTGCTAGGTAACTTAAGAACTCCCCTTCTACTGTATGTAATTTAATAGCTGGCATCAGGTGACTTTCTCTAAGGGGAAGAGAGGAACAGAATTAGTAGACTGTCCAATAAATAATTGGAATAAGCTTTACATATTTCATTAGAAATAAAAGGCTTTTTAAACAGTGCAGTATTAAAATGAGGCCAGTCATTACATGGGTGCCGTACATAGATAGTGTGTCCCTCTCTTCCCTGTTTTAGTTTTGATTCCAAGTTTCACCAAAAGAAGTTGAGGATGATCTTGTACTATTTTTGCACCCGTAAGATTTTGGTGCTGTCAGGAGCCAGCGCAGCATTAGCACAGGCTGGAACCATGCTAGGTATTACAAGTAATCGCCAGGTCTTTTTCGCTTCCCAGGCTATAGCACAGATTGCTTTGGCCACAATCCTTTCCTTACTACTATATGCCTCACTGCCAGACCACCCTTCATTAGAGTGCATGAGTGAGATCTGGACAGAACTGGTGGACAAAAGCTGCATCACCAAGAAATAATTTCCACTTACAGAAATAGAGATGGAAGTTTTGTAGCCTTCTTTTACATCCACGTCATTGGAGCAAGAACATAGGCCATGATCAAGACCATGAGTCTCTGTCATCCTCTCTCTTTCATCCTTTTCGCTTTCTCTTTGAACTGTGAGCTTTTATGTGCCTTTCTTTTTATACTGTTAAGTGCCTAGCCCATTGGTGGCACCAGAAGTATCTCACTACAAACCAAAGACACTTCAGACAAAAAGTAGTCTGCTCACTATACTCAAAACAGCAGTTCCTCTGAAATTGATGGGTCTCACTTTGTTTTGGTCTTAATGCACAGCCTGAAACGAGCTTGTACGAACATGCCCAAGCGCATACAAATATTTGGGTGTGACTCTCACCCTTTGGAGGCAATGCTTTACCTGCTCACGATGCTGTGAAAGCTAACATTGTGTTTCTGTGAAGCACTGCCATCTGGCAGCATAGCCAATGATATTTGGGATTGCTTGCATGAGTTAAGAGGGTAGGTTTTGGCTCATTATGTGGCTGTATCTGTTTCATTCTTAACAGGTTAGAGCAGTGCATCTTGTGAAAAACGATACTAGGCTCAAGTAAGATGTGACATGCACTGTCTTCACCTTTATATCATATTTTGGCCGTTGCTTGTCACCTTAAGGCAGCTTGAGGAGACAATAAGGGTCTAGAAATCCCATCCAGGACAAATATAGTGCAGGGATACCCTAGCTTTTCTTATTACTCTTATCCTCCCCTTTTCTTTTATGCTGACACCTGGGATGGCATAAGGCATAGGCCAAGTATCTGCCATTGACTTTCTACCTTCTACCTTCCCTTCCCTCCATGGATCCTCCTGGAGGCAATTGTTCAGATTTTTGCTGTCTGAAATCTGGGTCATTAGTTTACAATGTGTAAATTAGTATTTTCTGTGCCTGCAGTTTTGCTAAATTTTTCATGTTTCATGTTATTTAATTTCATATTATGTTGGACAAAGCGATTTCAAACAGAACATGAGACTCTGAAAATCAAATTGCCGGCATTAATAGCTCTGAGCTGGATTGTTGTTTATATGAAGAAAAGACTTTTCAAAGAGGGAAGAAGCAGGGTGAGTTTTCACACACAGAGCTTCTGCTATCGTTCCACTGAAATATAGGATGGGGAGAACCTTTGCAGTGCCCTTGTGAGATTTGGGCTCCAGAAATCCAGCTGTCCATGAGGTCACCACGGGCTTGAGCTTTCCATGCTGAAACTCAGGCATCAGTACTAATTTCCTGACACCTTGCCTTTCTTTCCTGAAACCAAGCCACTCTGCTGTTACCTGCGATCTTCGAGTGGGAAAGTTGTTTGACCCAACCAAGTAAGATCACAGTGAATAAACCAGAGGTCTCCTATAGAGATACTGACAGGGTCAGCTAAAGGCAAGGAAAATAAAGATTAGATCACTTAGTTTCAAAGTATTCAATCTTAAAACTTCCTTATTCACCTACTTCTTTGCCTCTGCAGAACAACTACTTGCTGAGGCAATTGGATTAAGACCTCAGTAATTGCATGCTACGGAGAATTACAATCTTGGTGGTTTATTTCCATTAAGCTGACTACTGGATGTAAGAATCTTTGAATTAAATTTCTAGTATAGAAAAAGAGAGAGTGATTTATTTCCTGCATTGGTATTTGAGAGATTTTACTGTTTTTCTTTTACTCTTTGTTTTATGCAGCCTCTCTTTCCCCTATAAATTATTGATTTTGTAGACAAATAACTGCTCCGCTGCCAGAAGTTAAATGTCTTCGGCTGCCAGGCACATGAGCTGGCCCTCAGCTTGAGCTCTGAGAATCACTCAAGTAGAATTTATGAACAATAGAATTGATAGTCTCTTTTTGCATGAATACTTGCCCGTGTGGGTCACATACCTAGAGAGCAGACTTTGAAATACATGTGTGTGTTGAAACTAAAAAATATAAATCATCGCAGTGCCTTGGCAACTGCCTTTTACCTTACAACCCCTGCTCCCTGACAGAGGTTTGGCTGCCTCACTTCAAGTTTCCCGGGGAGCGTGCAGATCGCCGAGCAGAGCCTGCTTTTCACCGTTAGTGTCGCAGGTCGAGTAGCAGCGCTTCGGAGAAGTGGAAAACCCAGAGGGAAAATGAGAAGCAGGGAAGTATTAGGATTAGAGTGACAGGCGGACAAAAATGCAGTGACTCCACTCATATTGCCCCTGTATTTTAGTAGGATATTGTGCACATTGCAGCTCTCGGTGTGGGTGAATCTGGGTCAGGCGGAAAGTGCTCTGTTCAGAATAAGGCTTCTCACTCAAATAGAAAGGAAACAGTATAAAAGCACAGACTCACTCACACGTATGACAGCTGTGGGTAACTGGGTAGATTTCTGCCAAGATAGTTTTACTTTACAGCTCACCTGTCGAGGTGTATGTGTGGAGTGAGTAATGTTAGTTGCAGAGATTTTTTCAGTCCTCTGAAAGTGGAGGAAGAGATGTAGAATAAATCTGGACACAGATGTTCTGCAAGTGAAACAGGGAAAACAAAGAAGAGAAAAGGAAAATCTACCGTACCTACAAACTGGGTTGGCTAGGGGATAATTCCACTATCTTCAGTGGAATTATAATAACATTTAGGAGCTGAGGAGGTCATTAAAATCCACCTTCACCTTAGATAAACTAGGGAAGTTTCTAGCTGGTAAAAAATTTTCCTTTTAATGATCAGTCTGAATGTGAGAATTTTCTTTTACTTCAACTCATGATCAATTCCAAACTTAAAAGTTTAATTTTCCATGCTTTCGAACTTTTGCTTACTCAAAGTTTTTGTGACAGCAGCCTCACTTGCAAAGTCCATCTCCATCTCTTAACCTCTTCTTTAGAGTCAATCTAAAACTTAATTTCCAAATCTTTCCTGGTTGTGACACTACTGAAAACCTGCATCATATTTGGTGCTTGCTCCTACACACTTTCCCTATATCTTCCAGAGTACAACTACACGAACGTTGTGGTGATGCACCATGCATGCCTTCACAATTTCGTAAGGTGAAATTCATATCTTTTTTGAGGTTCTGTTGTCATTATTCATATAAACTCAGATTCCTGTTCATGGGGTGTTGTCCAAATACTGTAGCTGTATTTGAACGGTTTCTCTCAGATCAGGTTGTGAGAGAGTTCAGAGTGTGGGTCTCAGAAGGTAAGCTGAAAGGTGATTTTACAGTGTTAGTTGCTTCACAGTGACTGCTTTTGTTCATATTTTTGCTCTGTGACACTCTATGATGATTACACAGTGGCTTGCCCCTCTTTAGGTTGGGAATAACCTGCCAGGCTGCAACATACACAGTGTGCATACTGACAGTGGGCTTCAGATAATGGCAAATTCACTTTCTACCTTACTTCGCAATTGCTTCTTCATGTGCCATTTTAGAAAGTAAATTAGCTCAAACTTGGAAATTCTTTGGGAACATAATTTCTATTAATATGCAGTTTTTCCATGGCATTTATGAAGCATCTCTTCCTTTTATAAATTACTGTTTTTCTTGACAACAAACGATTATCTTGCCAGATATTAAACCTCAGCAGCTGTCAGGCACTTGAGCTGGATATCAGCATGTGCTCAAAGGATCACAGGGATACAAAAATATTTTTCAGCTTGGAAAGCCTACTGAATCACTGGAAGGGGAGGACAGGAACTCACTGTCTGATTCCCATGGAAATACTAGCACCCCAGCCTGTGGAGAAAGAACAGGGACTACAGATCTAAATGGGTTTCGGTGCCAGATTTTTATTCCTCAAATACTACTGGTGAGCATAATGGTGACAGAACTGTCTATGAGTGGCATCTTGGTGCCATTGGTTAACATTTCCTCCTACTATTTTGCTGGACCCTTTGTCTTCCTTGTGCTGTTGCTTGTGAGCTTACAGCAAATAAGAGGACACTTCTGCTAACTTCATCATCAGGAGGACAATTGCCAGCTGACTTTCAACTCTTTCATCACCTGTCATCATCCACATTCATTCAATGTTGCTTCATGTATACCCACCTGAAATTGCCCATTGCTCTCTCATGCTTGATAACACTTCCCTAAGCAGCTTCCAGTATATCCACCCCCTTGACAGTTCTGCTAAACACACTCAGTTGAGTCACCTGCATTTCGTTGACTGTATATTGCGGGAGAATTTGAGACTGTATTTGTTACAGCTCAAGAAAATGGAGTCCAGGAATGAACTCTTAGCAGGGATGGGATTAATCTCATCTAATGATGGCCTCCTAAAATCAGGCATGCAGTCAGACCTAGTTATACGAAGTGTCCTGTGTCTTCACTAGTAAGGACTGGCACTAGGTGATTTATGTTATCTACCTTCAGTGACAAACCTACCTCTCTCCATGCTCGAGTTCTTCTAATCACATAATGATTTTTCTACAGTAACTTTACTGTGAATATGCAAGTACCTCGATTGTCTATTAGTATCTACATGTTCTGGTAACAAACTACAGTTTTCAAAGTTTTCAAAGTTTTCAAAGTTTCCACTTTGAAAGATACAATCTAAACTCCTTATTCAGTTGTCACCAAAATCTGGAAATAAAAGGGAACTGCACACAAAAGATCAGAGGGTAATGTAAAATGGACATGGTATAAGAAGAAGAAAGTACATCAGGAGACTAAAGGACATGGCTGAAGGAGGGTAAAGGAAGAAAGCAAAATTTTCCTCCCACTTCTGTCTTTTAAGATTTCAATATTTAATTAAACATTGAGTATAATAACCTGAAATAACCATATCCTGGGCTAATAAAGTCCTTGGCCTTCAGCCACAGAATCTATTAGTCCAGATTATGCATATTACCTTATAAACAAAGGTGCCCTCAAGTTATTATTATAATCAGGTTCTTGAGTTGTTAATTTCCACTATGGAAAAACTAACAGGAATGTGTTCAGCTAAAGCCAAAAGCAGTAAAGTAAGTCAGAATGAGTAATCTGATTAGGACTTTTCAATACAAAAATGTCCAGGTGGATGTTGTGTTTGTGTACATTGCTTTCAGATGTTCAAATAAGAGAGTCAAGTGCCTGTTTCCAAAGATATCGGAGAACTTTTATTCCAGTCAAAATGTTGAACTAAGAAGTTGTGGTTTGTGCTGGCCCTAGTTCTCTGAAAAACATTCAGATACTTTTGTGTGTTTGGATTGGCGTAGTCTTAGGGGTTTGGGCTTAGTGTACTTTATTTTGAGCAACCTGATCTAGTGGAAGGTGTCCCTGCCCATGGCAGTGGGGTTGGAACTAGATGATCTTTGAGGTCCCTTCCAACCCAAACCATTCTGTGATTCTATGATTCTGTGAATGAAACATAATGGACACTTAGATGCTCTTTTCTAGTTTATCTGTTTAGTTTGCCTATCTCATTATTTAATATCGATGTGAAAGCATGATAAAATCCCTTGTCTTAAAGTGATGTATTGCTTACATATTTCAATGGTGATGAGGTCATATAACTACAATGTTCAGCTCTCCTCAATGTCTTGGTGAAGGCTGGCATTTTTCCAGTCATATCTGCTGTAGAACAGATGAATTTTGGCTATCCTTTCTTCAAGTAGTTTGCAGTATGTTTTCAAATAATAAATCTACATTTAATGCCCATTACCTAGGAAGAATATTGACTTATAACAACTTAGTGTCATAAGTACAGAGCGCCGTGAAATTGCTTCTCCTCTGCAGTGCTATTTGTTTCTAGGCTTAAAAATGTAATGAAGACAAGTAAAAGAGGAATTACCTAAAAATTCAAACATAATTAAAATGCTTTAGAAAGTAATTTTTTCTTTGATTGCACAACAGGATACAATCTCAGTTCTTTTTGAGCCAAGGTTGCTACTGTGAACCAGTAGTCTCAGGCACTCCAACATGTATGTTGATTCCTTTCCAAATGTCAGCGGGACAACTCACTGGGCACCTACACCCATTGTTATCCCCCTTTTACTCAAATATTGTTTACACGGTTTGCATCTTGACTCTTAAGAACAGTGGAGCTGTTCTAAGACGATAGTGGGGCTGTGTGATTTTAAGTTTCTTTTAAATGTTTAAATGTTTGAGATTGAAGCTGTACAGAATATTAATTTACTTCACACATGATACAGCACAGTATAGCTGGGAAAAAAGCAAATTCTTAAAGGCACTAAACCCCCAATAAATTCCGTAAATAGTGCTTTGGCTGAACAAACAATGAATATTTAAGAGAAATCCCTTAGCTACAATATTTAAATACAGTAAATGAAGACTCTGTTCCACTGAGGCTACCCTGTTGCCAACATTAAAGTGACTTTGGATGTAACCTTCCAGGCATATGAAAGAGGAACATCCCTCAGCCTAGCCTTACCTGAATGTGAACACTTACACAGGATATCCTTTGTCTTAGTCTTCAAAAGTATTCCGTGCACGCTTACCTGCATTATGCATAATTCTTTCCAGGATTGGTATCTGCCTTCTGAGGCTGTAGAAACTCTCCCAGATTTTGCACTCTGTTCTGGCAATATCACCAGCTACTGTCAGGGTTACGCAAAGATTGCTTCCTAAATATTGAATATAAAAAGTAAATGTAGTATGAGTAATTCAAATCACTTCTTGCAGTCAGAGGCAGTAAGCTCTACAGATCAGTTTTTACTATTTTCAACAGTAGAAAGAAATCCAGAAGAATATCCCCTTATTTCTCAGTTCTGGATGCTTACGTTGTCTCATGTATTGAACTAAAGATCTCCTTTGCCTATGATTTTTAAGCAAATAAAGCGTATTTTGTTCCTACAAGATTCCCATCTTCCTTCACTGTTGCATACAACATGTTGATGTATCTCTTCTACCATCTGCTCTTTTGTTATTTCTTTCTTCCTTTTTTTGCCAAACTGATGGAGGACCAAAATCTTATGTTGACAATTTGTAATACTTTTTTTTAGGGTAATTTTATAGCTCATGCAAAGAAGACCTAAACTGCCTGTCCAAAAGTTACGGATAGACCAGTGCAATCTTTGTATACAAGTCCGTCAATGATCCCTATAGCATTCTGTTATATCCCTGACTTTTGGGTTCATGAACCATATATATCTGTCAGTAGATGTTAAGTTTAGACTTAAAACATCTCTATCAGGCAGTTCATAAATCGCTGATTGCTAAAAATCAAGTATAATATAAAAAGGGAAGGATCTTTCTCTGACATGCTCTATTAAATATCTTCTTAAGAATTAGTTGCTGGCTGGTTGCTGTCGGCCACACCTGTATGGCAGGTGTTAACTTCCTAGCAGGCCCTTTCATGTTTTACAGAATACACTAAACTGTGGGTTAGTTTCATGTACAAAGTCAGCCTACTGGCAAAGGCAAAACTACAAAATTTATCTTCTGCCATGTCATTACCTAAATCTATATTCTTACTTCTACCAGTTTGCAATGTTATTTACTGAGTTAAATCATTGCTTCCTACAGCACCAAGCATTTATTCTGCACAAGTGTTTGTTTGTGTTTGCCTAAGCAAAAATAATTTAACAAATCTCTTATGAATCCCTCAAGAAGCAACAGCTTGGTTCAGATTCAGAAAGGTCTGTAGGCACTGCAAATTCCACTCCCAGAGTCAAGTTACTTAATTGCAGATGCTGCAGGGCTCACCTTGGCCATGCTTACGTCTGTTTGCGTGCATTCCACACTGGCATGTTTTGTACTAGCATGATTCTCTTAAATGTGTGGGACCCTGACAGGTAAGACTTGTGCACTGGGCCGCAGTCCAAAGAGACTTTTTGATGCACACCTGTGTACAAAGTGACATGATGGATGCACCCCTCCTTGTGTGGTAGCGGAGAGCTGAGCTGTAGCATCCAGCCACCACACTTCTTAGCTCAAGGACCCTGTGTATTTGGTGCAGTTAATTGGTGGGTCCCAGGTCTGGTAGCAACCTTGCATGAGCATCTGCTGATCCTACCTCACCTGGGGTGATCTGCTGATCCCCTGGTATGCGATGGTGCTCTCTGCCGTGCCTGCATGCTGTAGCAGGAGAATATCATCCAAGAACTGGCGTCTCTGCTGCTGCAACAAAACCTTTTCACAAATGGTTTGTTCAAGGCGAGGGTGAAAATGCATCTTAAGATACACCCAGTTTCTTAATTTCATTTTGCTTGTGATTGTGAGATACTTGCAAGTAAAAACTGGATTGAAATAGAATATGGAAGAACTTCAAACAGCAGAATTTTGCTATGACTAATCTAAAGTGCAGCTCTGACTTCCATTTGAAATTAGCTTTCTGGGAAAGCAGTGGTTGTAGAAGCTTATTTTTATGCAGTCGCATTGGTGATTATTATTTTTGTTGCCTTCCAAAAGTGAGTTATGTTTAGTCTAGGTTTAGAAATAATAGGTGTAATATGTCATAAGTATCACTGAGCTTAAGTGGGTAAAACTGACTGTAGTATTTACTAAGGAACCTGGGGGATGTCTCCAGTATATAAAGATAATATATTTATGGAAGCTGAGGTTATATACTCTTAAAGAATATTTTGAGATCTGTCCACTAGAAGATCCTGCAAAATATTACTTAAGTAGGCTGACCCTCCATGGGGTGATTGGCATTCTCTGGAGATATAACGGCTACAACTAATCTGTAAGATGACTGAGAAAATTAAGTATTGATTTAAGGGTAGGTCTGATATTGCACAGTGTTATTAAATTCAGTTCAGTGGTGTTAATTCTACGTTTCACACTTTCTCAGAAGATTACACCATTATTTTAGTTTCCCCAGCAACATGATCCTTGGATTCTTTTTACTCAGAAAACCTTGTGAAAAAATATGAGTAAATAGAACGTACACACGTGTGTATGAAAAAATGTTTTTCCTCTAAAACTCATCATGCTAGGATTCATCTTTGCTTTGATTTTCTCATATCAGATTCACACTATAATTCCTGACTTATGTCAGGAATGCCAAAGGTTACTTTAAATCTTCCTTTACAGTTTTACTCTGTTCATAGGCTCTTGTGGCGTTACATTAAACAGGAATTATACTTCTAAAACCATAAAGGTTTTAGTAGTACCTCCATATTTAAAAGCTGCGTTTAAGTCTGCTTCCTGGCCTGAAACCTCTGACAGCGATGACATGCCCTCACACATTAATGGTGAACCACGGTTTGATTTTGCATCTGCTTGTGCTGCATGTCCTTTCAACGTGGCGTGTGTGAGAGAGGGGCTGTGGGCCTTGCACCCTTCTTGAAGTCAGACCCAAATGCCGTGAATGGGCCCGTTCTGTTTCATAGTTATCCCCGTGGAAATCAAACTAACTAGATCCTAAATAATACTTTAGCTGACCGCCTTTAATATTTGTCAGTGCGACTAAGTGACCGGTAGCCCAAGGAACAAGACTCATTTATGGAGCTGCTGGTGGCCTCCGCTTCAGCACCCGTCTCCCAGCAAAGGGGGTAAAGTGGAAGTCCTGAGGCAGAGCTCTGCCTTCTTTCCCCGGCTGTGCCCACGCTGCTGGAGGTGACAAGGCGAGCATCGGATCATTCCCATGCCAGGCTGCACTGCCGGCTTTCCATCCCGCTGCTCAGAAAGCCATCCCCGAGGGCAGGCAGTTGCTCTCTCCCCACGTTGCACTTGGGTGCAGGAGTCCTTTGGATTTAGTAGGACTCTCCTGTGACCCTAAAACGCAATAGTTATTTGGTCTGCTTTTTCCAGTTCAAAGGAGCTGAAGTAACACCAGGGCTGAACTGCAACTCCTCAGTGTGGTATTTTTACAGCATGAAATCAAAGATATGTTTTGTCTGCCCTGGGATGTGGCATGAGGATCTTCAGGGTGCAAAGCCTGCTGGGGTAGTGATGGAAGGCTGCACTGAATAGAAGCGCAGCAAAACTAATGTATGTCATCTATATATCTACGTTGCATGGTCCTGGGAGGAAATGATCCCTTGAACTGTGCCTGGGCATTGTCTTGGAGGCAGTGGTTGCCCAGTGTCCCAGAGCAGAGCTGGGGCAGAGGGAGGCACTGATGGTCCCAAGCTCGGTGCTTGAACTCCCTCCCTGCAAGAGCAGATGTGCTCCCTTTCCTAACAGCAGGCCAAGCAGTTAACTTAGACGTTCCCATAGACATTTTTTTCCTTCTCATATAGAAATAGAAAAAAAATCTTTATTGTGAGGAAGACCCTGGAATTATCTCAGGTTTCCAATCCTATGTCTATACTGCTTTGAAGTTTTTGCTTCCACCAGTGTGGCGAGATTTATATGTTTCTGTAATTCCAAAAGGCAATATAAATTCTGAAAATAGATTTCCCAGTCTCTGAAAGCAATTGTTATCTTGGAAGCGGAGACAACCTTGAATGAAATATAAGTGAGGGACAGAGTGAGGCAGAGAGGGTGAACTTCATCTTGCAATTCTGCCTTCTGCTGCTGTATGACCTACAGAGATAAGAGTGGGGTGAGAAAAAAAATTGCATTGTTCATGCTAAATTAGTCCCAAGATGCTTCTGAGCAAAAATTACTGACTGAACCACATGTTTTGGTAGTGATTATGTAGTGTTTTGTTTTGACTAATTTTATGTATACTGGAAGCTGAAGTGAGACCATATGTTTTATGTGTTGTAATAACCTTCTCTTAAATTCTAAAGAGTTGGTGTTGGATTAAAACACTCTGCTTAAAGAGAGAGATAAATGTTTAAGAGAGAGATATTTTAAAAGAGACAGACAAATTAAACTAGCAACCATTAGGAAAACTGTTACAATGTTAAAAGACCCAATTGAACATGTCAGCTGATCTTTTAAATATGGAATGTTAATAAGTCCATACTATTATTATGAATACATGTTATTATGAGGATATCTTGGTATAAAGAATCCAGTCATGCAAGCAAATGCATTTTTAGAAACTATCAGAAACTGCTAGGAAGATAGATTCTCTATAATAAATCTTTAACACAGTATTCATGCATTTGTCACCCTTTTTAAAACACTGCTCTCCCTTCACAGCCCTCTGGATTCATGGTGATTAGTATTTGGCATTTTCACAGGGTTCCTTCAGAATACATGAGAAACACATCTTCTGTTAAAGATTTTGTTTTCCACCATGAATTTCCTTTCACCTGATGCAAGTAAATCTGTACTTTTTTCACCTGGCCTCGTCCGTGTCTGTCACTGACTTGGCAGAGCAGTGGGTTTAACATCCTAGCTCAGCCGGGTTAGGCTGTCGTTCATGTACTAGAGAGCCGTCTGCGTGTCCAGCCACGCAGGGCTGTCGTAAATCTTACTCCTAGCCTGGCTGCTCTTCCTAGGGCAGCTCCTCTGTTCACCTTCTTCAGTCTATTTCTATGATATTGAAATGTTCAAATATCACTTTCTTTCGATAGGAAAAAACCCACGCCAAATGTAGGTAAATTGCTGGTGATAAGCGGCGTGGCAGAATTGAGGCTATAAGGAATCTCCAGAGAAATAGGCCTCCAGGTGGGCGTCTGCTGGGTAGCTAGTTTTCATCATTTATATACACAAATTTTCTTACAACATTGCCCAATATCTGTACGGTTCTTGTTGGCTGACATGGCAAAGACAAAAACTGGGAAAAGGGAAGACTTGAATTAGTAAGCTTCCTAATAACTCAATAGTTTTTGAGGCTGGAGTTTCTATTTGGAAGGGTTGGAGGCAGGCTGGAATAGAAAGGGCTCTGCTGGGCTGTCCCCAGATGGACATCTAGTGCTAGAGCCGAGACAACATAGGCTATTTATCATATTTACATGGCGCTGGTAGGTGTGACAGGTGAGACCCAAAGGAGACCTGTGTCCTTTTGGAGACACAGCTGCAGACCACGTGGCATGTCCTGGAGTATCTCAAACAGTGCTTTTTTTGGGCAGCTAAATCAGGCCTCAACAGGACAGGATTCCTCAAAATATTTTCTCCTCTCATCCTTGACTGGGAAGCAGCTCTAATGAGACCAAGGCTGCTACTTCTTTTCTCTCTCTCTCTTTCTCTCCTTACTAATGGAGCCACTAATGGCGGTTTTAGTCCTGCAGTAATTGTTACTCTGACCTGAAGCACAAGCTCATTGAGTGGAGTCAACTAGTAATGATTTTCAGTCACAAGTGATTTGAATGATTTTGAACCAGTGACCTAGCTGTTGAGGTGAAAGTTGCTATAATTATTCCTCTGAGCAATTTTCTTTCCCCAAATTAGTTTGTTTTACTATTCTTCTCACAGTTTCATAAAAGAAACAAGAGTTGCATGTCCAAAGGCAAGTCTAAATAGATAGTTATTTAATCTCTCCACCTGTATCTACACATGAAATGGAGATGCTTGAGCTAATGGAGATCTGAGGTAGTGAATGCACCTACTGCAGCTCTATGTGCAGTTGAATACATCCCACTACTGACACGCTAGTGAATGTGTGTCCAGATCCGCTCTGTTAAAGTCTGCAAGGAGTTCAGTTGCAATGTTGCCACTTACTGTCACAGAGCTTTTCTAGCCGAGGTATCTCTTCACTATGCTCTGTTTCGCTTGTGTAGATGCATTGCCTGTAATTTGTCCTGTGCAATCCTGTGTCATGAGTCCTTCCCTACTTTTGAACCCATTTATTTTATTAAGGTATCAGGTCCTGCTGCACAAGACGCAGACTCCTCACGTTGCCTGAAACCAGCTCGGACAGCCTGGTGTCACATCGTGTTTGGCCAGTTGGGATTGACAAGTTATTTGTCGGCCTGACGGTGGCCATGGTGTGTGTGTGTGCAGGGATTTTTGTGATGCTATTGGTCAAACTCCTCCTGCGAGAAGCAGGGAGGTGGACTCGATGATCCTTATGGGTCCATTCCAACTTGAGATATTCTATGATTCTATAAAACATTAATTACTGCAAACGTGAACTTCCCCTAAGCTACCTGTTTTTCAAAGATGGAATTTCAAAGTCCTGAATTCCAGACTGCAGGATTTTCTTCTAGAAATTAATTCTTCTAGAAAGGTTTAGACAAGATATTAACTTCCACTGGGATTTTTTCCCTTGCCCTTCAACACCTCATAAACCAGAGGATACGATGCATGAACATTACTGCAGAAAGCACTGGCAAAGGGGTACAGGTTGAAAATTTTGTAGACATTAGGAATTTACATGCATGGATGGACATTGTTCTTTCCCAGTGACAAACCATCAGCTTCCATCAGCATTATCTTCCATTTGGAAGGTATAGCTCCTTTCTGGCTTATTAAATTCTTTTTGACTTGTCCTTTCTGGCTTGTGAAGCTGTACAACTGTTTTTAATGCACTGTCTTGGCTTCCAGAGGAGTTTTTCATTGCTTGTTGCAATTAGGTTTTAAATCGTTAGGGTCAGGAGCTGTCAATGTTCACAGAGTTTTTAACTCCTGGTAAGTCATACAGGTTTTGCAGGTAAAGCATGGACATCTTAAATGTAGACTCAAATGTAATTTTCTTTCTGGTTAGTTGGAGAGGGTCTGAAATGAAAATTCACTGTATTGCTTTCCTTTTTATACATTTCAATAATATCTTTTGGTATAGCTTTGGCTCTTCATTATTTTACAGTTGGGTGAGCAGACTGATACATTTAACAAAAAGTGAACTCTAGCCACTTGCCAACGTGAACAATGAGGGTGTTAATGAGGCCGGATCTGCCTACAATAAAACAATGGGAACCCAACAATGCTGTGCAAACAAAGCCAAGCCAGTGAACCACTTTTGTAGTTTACGTGAAGAAACCACTGAATCGGACAAATAAAACAGTATGTGAAACAGAAATTGGAGACCAGGATTCATCCACTGGGGCTGAGAATCATGCTCCCTTTTTCACTCTCCTTGTCCTGCTAAATTTGAGGGGTTTTTTCTACACACTGGAACACCTTCAGTGGTAGAAATGAGGAACTTTTACTACGTTTTTCCTCAATGCAAAGTAATCTGTAGTACTTTGGGTGGAGCCTGAGGGACAAGACATATGGAGTTCCTCTATTCAAGAGGAGGATGGATGTGAGCCTGTGTATTTCATATGCTAAATGAGTGGCCAGAAAAGGCAGATTGTTTGAGAATTAATGCCATAGACTAACTTTGTTTCACTTTTAATCTTATCTTATTTTTTTAATTGTTGTATTGGACTAAAAAGATGCCCTTCATTCAATCTGCTGCCTCTTGGTACTGCCCTTGGTGTCTTTTCAAACAGAATAACTAAATTTACACATGTACCTGTTCATGTATAGCACTCTAAGAATAGCTTTCCTGGACATAGTCTTTGTACAAGATGCTGTTGTCTTCTGTATTACCCCAACTCTTCAAAATCTTATGTCTTAAATAATTCAACAAGCATCAGCAGATTTTTGCTGCAAGTGAGGACCTTGTGTTGGGTAATTGAAACAAGTAACTCACTGAAAGATCACATATGGAAATTGCTACCTACAGAGGATCCACTCAAAATGTGTATGTTTTAGGATTCTGTTTGAATATCATGTTGTGAAAGACTCTTGACATTTATCCACATTAATTTCCAGGATGAAGGATGGTCTGAAGTGGAAAACATCAAATGCCATAGATTTTACAAAGCTTGTTCTAGTTGCATGACATGCCATGTAGTCTATGATAGTCTTGAAGCCTGTGAAGTCTGTAAGTGTAGTCTATGAAATCTATTACAGCCCAGAATTCTATGATAAATGATCCACGGAAAAAAAAAAAAAAAGGACGTGGCAGCTTGAGATTACTGAATCTTTATTTATTCTGTCACAAATTCCTTGTGTTTTTACACATTGGGAAAATTCGTTTGAGTAAATTGGATTGTGCTCATTTTTCAGGTAAACTATGTGGTCCAAGAAATTTTCTTTGAGTATTACCAAAAGCAGATATCGACATTTGTAAATAGTCATTAACATCAGGAGCATTTTAGGCTTTTTTTTTTTCTTTCCAGTAGAGATATTTGAAAAACCCAAGCACCAAAGCAACATAACTGACATTTCAGGTCCCACAGAGTTTTTGAATCAATTTCCTGGCTTTGAAGTTCTCTGTTCATATATGTATACTTCGGCATATATATGTGCGTGTGCAGGTTCATGCAGACTAGAGTTAGTACATTTCATTAATTTAGGTTATTTTTCCTCCTCTCACCAATAGCTGGGAAAAATTAATATTTACTTAATTTACTTCATTATTGTAGTAAAGATGTGGATGTCATAGGGAAGCATGCAGGTCATTACTGGAAGGGTGGAAGAGAGGAGGAGAACCGAGGTGGTAGCAGAATTGGACCAAGGAAAATTGAAAGTCAGGGGAAGGGTTGGAGGTAGAGCAGGCAGTGACAGCGATGCTCATGGCAACTTTGCATACTTTCATTTAGTTTACAAAGCTACGTACTGACATCTTAAACTGTTTTTATTTTATACTGCAATCATACGTTGGGACTTTTTCAGGTCTTGTAATTATCTAACAATTTTTTAAAAATTTAGCTTTTAATATTTTGAGGAAAATATATCAGAAATAATTTATCCAATGAATTCTCCATGTAAAGGTATTTTACAATGAAATTATCTCCATGCCTGTGAATGAAATAGGCCAAGATTCTCCCCAGAGGGAATTTTTATTGTGAATCTGACTATCTATCTAATCCATTTAAAATTGGCAGTTTATAACTGACACTTCATTAAATTGCAACTTCTGCATACTGCTAGAGTTGGTGCTTCAAGTTGGTTAGTCAGGACCTGATCCTGTAACCTTATTTATACAAGTAATATTATAAAGGTACAATCTTTCATTGCATATGTGAGGTCTCCAGGTCTACAGAATAATACATTTTGATTAGTTCAATAATTATCTCTAAATGTTGTTACTCTTTTATTGTGAATGATTCTGCTTCTGGATTTAACTGTGTAATTCTGCACATGTATTAGTCCTTCATTAACAGTCACAATAAATCGTGCAGCTGGAGTGAGATAATTGCATCTGTGGGGCACAGCAAAATGCAAGATAGATATGCCAATTCCCTGAGGTTATGATTAGTCTATAAGAACCGTTCTCCCTTGAGTCTTCTTTTGTTATTAGTGTAAGTCTTTATTGTAGGAAAGACTCAGCCTAATGGAAAATTCATACTTGCAGTTCAAAAACTTTTTAAAAAATTAGGTGAGAAGTCGGGGGCAAAATAATTTAACTCCTTACATGCCACACTTCCTTGTAGTGGAACGGACAACAAAGAAGAAATTCTTCTAATGAAACATCTGCTGACTTCTGCTAAGGATACTATGTGCCTCTGAATGTGCCTTTCTGGCTTTAAGAGTCTTGCCGCCAACCTGCCACTCAGGTTCCTCCATCTGAAAAGGGGACATTCTCACAGACAATTATAGAAGAACGATATTCATTCCCATTTGGTGTAAGTGGAAATGCACAGAGGGAAGTCAGATTGCTTCAAAGTAGTTTCTCTACTGAGTTTAGACCTATTTCTTATTAGAATGGGATAGCCTGTGACCCTCATGGATCCAGTTTTTATGCAGAAGCTATGCCACTGATCCTGGCAGATGTGCAAATGATTTACACAAATGTAGTTGCCAACAATGATTTACAATGGTGCACAAGTTCAAGTAGGCTGACAGACCAGATTGCATAGACAGATAATATGAAGATACTTTCATGGATTCCCTTATTCTTCTTGATTTTATAACTGAAATGGAGATAAATTTGCAATTAGTTCAGGAGGACAAACAATTTTGGGTGAGATCTTGCTATCACTACTCCATCAAAACAAAGAGGCTTTTGCTGGAATAAAGTTAGAATATCATAGAATATGCTGAGTTGGAAGGGACCCACGAGGATCATTGAGTCCAACTCCTGACTCCAGACAAGACAACCTAGAAGTTAAACCATGTATCTAAGAGCGTTGTCCAAACACATCTTGAACACTGACAGGCTTGGGTCCATGACCACTTCCCTGGGGAACTTCTTTCAGTGCCTGACCACCCTCTCAGTGAAGAACTTTTTCCCAATACCCAATCTAAACTTCTCCTGATGCAGTTTTAAGCTATTCCCCCACATACTATCACTGGACATGAGAGAGAACAGTTCAGCACCTCCCGCTCCACTTGCCCTCATGAGGAAGATGTAGACAGCAATGAGGTCACCCCTCAGTCTTTTCTTTTCTAAGCTGAACAAGCCAAGTGTCCTCAGCTTCTTCTTGTAAGTCATGCCCTCTAGTCCTTTCACCATCTTCCTTGCCCTCCTGTGGACACATTCTAATATTTCTATATCCTTCTTATACTGTGGAGCCCAAAACTACACACAGTACTCGAGGTAAGACCGCACCAATGCTGAGTATAGTGGGACAATCACTTCTTTCAACCAGTTAGTTAGCTATACTGTGCTTAATGCACCTCAGGATACGGTTGGCCCTTTTGGCCACCAGGGCACATTGTTGACTCATACAGAGCTTACCATGAACCAAAGCCATAATCATAATAGTAATAATCTGTCCACTGTCTTCCATGGTAGCTGGCACCCATCCTTAAATAGCATGAAGCAAGAGTAAGCATGAAGTTAAAACTGACAGCAGAGCCTGTCTCCCAAGACCATTCAGCAATGCATCAGCGATCACAGAACTTAGTAATCACTCAGACTCCAGGGTTTTATTCAGGTTCATTGATGATATTGATGACTGAGGGGACTAGATCAGAGGATGATTCCACTTCCATCAAATTATCAACTATGTGTGCTCTGTTTATGGCAGCTGGGGAAATGTATGACCTAGTCATATACAACAGCTCAGATCCCTATTTTGCAGCAGTGGAAAGAGTAAAAAACACTGAAAACCAAGAATAAGCAAGGTTGTGAGGTATGCCCTTGTAGTTTTAGTAAACAGAGGTCTGCAGTACGATATTTTCTTTAGGATTTCCTGATGGCGCTGGGATACTCGCCAAAGCTAATGTTTTGTTGAGAGATATGAAAGACTTTTAATTAAATGTTCAAGTGCCAAAAGGTTAGGGTAGAATTGTTCTTTCTTACCAGTTTTTGCAAAGAAGACACACAAGGATCCTATTTATATTACAGAAGGAGTAAACACTTCATGAAGGCAGGGAGGAAACATTGCCTAGCAAATAAAATCATTCCTGAGAGGACAAAAGGCATTTGAATCTTTGGAAAGGTTCTTCATTATTAGGGGAATTTTTGTTGGCAGAATACTTGGAACCATGCACATAGGAGCCCTGTGCTTTAGGACTCATGGAAGTCACGAATAAGTCAAGAAAAATATTACAGTTTATTTAATCTTTTTACAACTCCATAAATAAGTATCAGATTTGTTGAGAATTATTGATTTTTTTACAGTCTGTTGAAGGATTGATTCTCACTTTTCTGTCTCAGGAAGAATGTTTCACCAAAAAGTCATATTTGTACATATCCAGGGGATGAAATATCTGGTAACAAACAGCAGCACAGTTTATACTTTACAATGTGTACAGGTAAACTGCATTTGATACTTCTTCAGTTGCAGCAATTGTTGATAACCTTCACAACAACATTAAGTTGGTTTTTTTGTTTATTGTCTTTGGAAGCATTCATATAAAAACAGCTCTAAAAAATACAGCTTCAAACATGAAGTCTCCCTCCTTGCTTCCATGCTGACTTGTATGAAATCTAGCCTTTTGAACTCATGCTTCATTACCTTGGAGGCTCATGAAGGCAAATCTGTGGAAGTTAAGGCAGGCAGTAGTTTATTCCAAAATCTCTCTCTTTCTCATAAACTTCTCACACAATGCACAAATATTCCCAGAACTGCACAAAAGGTTCAGGTCGGCTGGAGCAGTTTGCCTCAGACACTGTTTTGAGAGGTGGGAGGTGTCGACATGATATTTGATTATGTTTCCTCATGTGTGGATGGCTTTAGTCTCAACTTTTGTTCACTGGAATCTCGAAAAAAATGTGTATTCTTTACTTCCAAAACATCTACTGCTCCATTGTTCTTGAGGAAATCAGTTCTATTATGCCTGTGATTTTTTTATACCTGGCTTCCTGACAACATTATATACAAATCTCATGTTTGCTTCATATGAAACAACTTTACAAACTTGGTCTTTTGGTTTTTCACCCATCATTTCACAAAAACACAGCATAAATTTTTACTTATCTCAGCATAAATGTCAATACTACATGTTTATCTTACTCAAATGAACAGTTGCAGTTGAGGAAATAGAGAAACAGAGGGACACTATAATAACATCTGCACAAATGGCTCGATACTGCACGGTACCCACCACGGCACTTTTAACACACAGCTTTCTCCTCTACTACTATCGGTTGCTCTGGAAGTGACTGGCAATTTAGCTTTGGCTAAAAGTTCTCATTTCCCAGTGGAAAAAAAAAATACAAAATCAATTTTGTACTTTGTCTGCACCTCCACTGGCCTGCATAGTATTTTTCTTTCCGTTGATAAAATGTATTCTCTTCTCCTTGAGACAGCACTAGAGAGAAGACCCTCTACTACCTATTTTGAAAGGAGGTTCCTAAATCTGTAAATGGTTCTTTTCCAAATTCTAAGATAGTTCCGTGTCAGAGTTTGCCAGGACCTTTCTTACAGTGTTTATTCCTGTTAAGGGTGCCTCTTCTTTTTCTTGCCTTCTGCTGAATTTTCCTGGTTCACCACTGATACTGATTAGCCTTATCTGTGTAGAAACCTGTACCAGTATGGGCAAGGGTGACAAAATATGACCTGCAGTAAAGAACAGGTTATTCAGAGGAAAAAAATATCAGGTGGTTGAGCTAACCAGGCACTAATGACTAGGTGCCATGAGTACTGACAATTGAACATTCAGGAATGAATTATTTATCTCAGCCTCATGGACAATACTCAGGTACATGTTGAGTAAAATTAGATATTGTATTAACAGTCCAAAGTTCAAGCACTGTGTATAATGCCTGTGATAGCTGAACAACCTCTTGACAATTGAGTGTTTATTTGGAAAATGAAAAGCTTGTTAAAAACCTCAGAAAAAATAATGTAAACTTTTTGTTATGCACTTTATAGTCATGATGGTTGACAAATCAATTAGCATATTAATATGTTAGTAATTCCTATCTGAATAGATCTGGCTCAATAATTGTTGCAAGACATCATTCATTTGTATTGCTCCAGAGAACATACACTGTCTGAATTCTACTTGTGTTCATTAATTCCTTTCCACTTCACACATAAATACGGTACTTGACATGCTGTCCTTGGTGATGTATAATAGCAATTTGCTTCTGACCTCAAGGTTGCTTTCTTTTTTTGTGTGCTACAAGCTGAGATTTCAGGAAGCCTGTATGAATGCTTGTGGTAGAACTGGTGCTGTCTAGTAACCCCTGTTGCTATGTGATAAACAGTTAATTACTTCTAAGGCTATCTTGTATTCTAAAGATACAGACCTTTAAAAGTGTATTTGCTGTGTGTCGTGGTTTAACCCCAGCCAGCAACTAAGCCCCACCCAGCCGCTCGCTCACTCCCCTTGGTGGGATGGGGGAGAAAACTGGAAGAGTAAAAGTGAGAAAACTCGTGGGTTGAGATAAAGACAGTTTAATAGGTAAAGCAAAAGCCGCACACAAGCAAAGCCAAACAAGGAATTCATTCACTGCTTCCCATGGGCAGGCAGGTGTTCAGCCATCTCCAGGAAAGCAGGGCTCCATCACACGTAACGGTTACTTGGGAAGACAAACGCCATCACTCCGAATGTCCCCCCTTCCTTCTTCTTCCTCAGCTTTACATGCTGAGCATGACGCCATATGGTATGGAATAGCCCTTTGGTCAGCTGGGGTCAGCTGTCCCAGCCGTGTCCCCTCCCAGCTTCTTGTGCACCCCAGCCTCCTCGCTGGTGGGGTGGGGTGAGAAGCAGAAATGGCCTTGCCTTTGTGCAAGCACTGCTCAGCAGTAACAAAAACATCCCTGTGTTATCAACACTGTTTCCAGCACAAATACAAAACATAGCCCCATACCAGCTGCTATGAAGAAAGTGAACTCTACCCCAGCCAAAACCAGCACATTGTGCTACATATCTGCTAAACTTTATTTCATGGACTGGAAGGAGATATCTGCCTACTTCCTTATACACCAAAGCACTTCATACCCAGTTCAGGCTACTGTTTGCAGGTTTAAAAATTTGTAATACTGGTTGCTGCTTACTTCCAAGGCCTGAGTTTCGTAAGGAAGTAGGCTCAAACTAAGGACCTGGCTGAGAGAGACTGGCTGGAAGGCAACTGAAAACCCTCCACTGGGAAGAGGTAACTGTTTACCATAAAAAGGAGTTTACTATAACCATAGGAATTAAAAATAAGATTATGGTATATAGCATTTAACCCTCATACTCACAATTCAGTAAATGCTGCAAAACCCCTGCATGAATTTGTAAGCTAGAGAGTTGTAAGGGTGACAGAGAGGAGAAACAAACTCTATTGTGTGCCCTGGGGTGATGGCTGGCAACCCTGTCCCAAAGGCCATTCCAGCTACAAAGAAGGAGGAGGGCAGAGATGCTTGTTCCCTTCCCAAAGGCTGGTCAGTACACATACTGGTAGCAATTTCTATCTATCCAGAAGGAAAAAAACAACAAATAAGGCAACTGCCTGGTGGGAAAACTCAAAGAGCTAGGAACAATGGGTTCTGTTATTAATTATTTGATGTTACTAATATAAAAAATGCTAAGAAACAGGACAAGATAATTTTTACTGAGAATCATGCACAATGATGTGTGAGTCTGCTCCACTTAATAAGTGATAGGGATGAAATTATAGACAGTAGTTCCAATAGCTGTCAAAGGAAAAAAAAAAATAGCCAAATGAGAGGGCTATAACAACAGCTTTCAAAAGCCTCCCACAAAGAAAGTCAGATTTTTTTGTTTAGGTCACTATGCCCTGTTAGTCAACCCTGTACTTGCCTTCAGTTTTGCAGTTACTGCCCGCCATCCACCCCCAACATGTGCAAATGACCCCTCCTTAGCCCTTCTGAGGGTCTTCCAGAAGGATTTTCAATTAGGATACAGGACTTGGAGCAAAGGGCTGATGGTTTTGTCTTGATTTCAGAAGATGCCTTCTGACATCTGAGGAAGGCTTCCTAAGGGTCATCCTCGAACTGCATTGCTCAGGACCCAGAGAAATAGTACTGCAAACTATTAAGATGCATGAGTTCAGCCGGCATGCATCCAACTTCTACCTCTGTAGATCTTGCAATTTTCTTTACAGTTGTTCTGACTAACTCAAATTTGTATGATTTTAAAGACTGTAAGCCATGAAACCCCTTTTGTCATGTGCATTTCAAGTCTTTTGAGTTTTCAGATATTTTCTAAACTATCTGATCATCTCAAATTTGTGCAATGATGCTGGAAGCCCACTAGAGTGGGATTGGGATGGAGACATTTTGTCCCTGATTTTTCTAGCTATATTTTAAAATTTGGTGATTATCATAATTCTGGTATATTGATATACCAGCAATGTGGAATTTGGATTATAATGCCAGACCTGGATATGCTTCAGTCTGTGAACATGAAGTCTTTTGTGATTGTGGATGTGTTAAACTAGCAGTCTAAAAGACAGTAATTAATGATATTGTTCATTTTCCTGTATTTCTCCAAACCAAAATAAAATTGAGCTTGCCGGAGGAAGCTGCGTGGTGCTGCTTTCTCCTCAGTGGTTACACTAGGAACGGCGTGGGTGGAGAATTCTGTTTCTAAGGGTGAAGAACTGAAAACTGACCCAAAGAAGAAATAGCAGATCAAAACTACTCCTTGAAGAGCAGACCTTTGTCACTAGCATGACTCTACACTTCTTGCTGTTGCCAGATTTTTTCCATTATGGGTATATCCCAGCAGCCTTTCTCTCTGTTCTACCACTTCTGCTCTACTGAGCTCCAGGCTTCCTTTGTTCTTGGAGGGTTTTACTCTCACTGTTTGCATGTTTCGTGGACTGTTTATGATTGAGTTATTCCTTGACTTTGTACGATTAATGTATGACAGAGGGAAGAGGTTACATACCTGCCTGAAATGAAGGTTAAATACCTGAAATGGGGGATCATGACTGTTAGACTCAAAGAATGGAAGACTTTTCATTCAAGACATTTCAAGTTTTATGAAATGAGGGTCAAGATGCAATCTGTAGAACAGATGATGCATGTAGCCTCTAGCCTGTTTCTAAGGATGAACATAAGAGGAAAAAAAGTGTCTTCAGGATTTTAAAAGAATGGTAAGCCATATTGATTAAAAACAAATGTAGAAAGAGCAGAAGAGGTAGGGGCAACAGTCCATGGCTGCCTTCCACCCTCATTTTTCTGATTTACCCACTCAACAGATTTATATGTTGTGCTTATTTTGGTAATCTCTAAAAAATAAGAACAATAGAAATGAAGAATTAGGTGAAGGTACGGAACACAAAAGAGCAGGGCAGAAACAGGATGGTGGAAAAAAAGAAAGTGGTGGGGCTTTTTCAAACCACTCACTCACTAGCCAGGAGTGCTGATAAGGGAGCTGGAGAAGGGTATTCCCTTCTGCCTTTTTATTCTTCTTCTCTTTCTTTCACTCCTGATTTGTCTCTCTCTTGACATTTAAACTCAGAACTGTCTGGCAAATTCAAGCCAAATTCTAGGATGAATTGCTCTACAAAAACCCCACACTTTTTGGCAAAATCGGTTGAAAAGAGAAAAAAAATTTCCCATGCTCTTAACTGTACTGCAGCAGAGGAATGGGAGACTATATGTAATTGGATGTGTATAATTTATATACGATATGAATCTGTATTACATACAATCATAGGAGCAGACATCATAATTGAAAAAAATATGTTTTGATCATTTTGTGTACTCTTAGGTAGGTATAGATAATATTTAGGTGCAAAAGAGAAGGAACTATGTTTTTTTTCAATCATTGCCTACCATGCTAAGACAAATCCACTTCTCCCTTTTGTCCCAAGTTTTCATAAACTGGAATGTGCAGTCTAAATTTGCAATAAGAACAATTAAAATTTTGTGTTGTTTTTTATGTTCTGAAGTGCTATGGTCTAATATTTCATTCTGCCATCAGTTTTCAGATTAAAGAAGAAGGTGTTTAGAAAAGAGATTTCTCCAGTAGTAATGTTCAAGATGTCTTCACAGGGAACGTGAGGACTATTTAGAATGACTGTTACGGTAGAAAAGGAGAGGTAGCATAACAATTTGTTTCCCCCATTCTTGTTTACATTCTTGGTGTTAAGCTCCTGAGGTGAAGGAAATCAAATCAAGTCTTTTTGAACTAAGCATTATTATTTCTGCCAGACAATGGGAATGGTTTCTCAGCATGGTAAAGGATTTCCTGGTAGCTCTTGAAAGGAGAGAAAATTATTTTTCGGTTGCCTATAGATTTCCTGGCAACTCTCCTTAAGGAAGCTCGTGAGCTTCCGAGATATCCCTTGACCTGGTCTAAAAAGTCAAATAATCTTACCAGGTGTTGCTCAACATGGAAAGAAACACAGAAAATTCTCAGACTGGTGAGGAGCAAAATTCCTGGGAGTGTGTATGTGCTATAAATTTTGGGGTATTGCTTATTGTAAAAACAAAACCAAAGCCAGCAAAAAAAAAATCCTTTCAAATAAAAATATGGTAAAGTACTAGTACTTTGCCTGGGGCTGGAAATTATGGTCATGCAGAATACTGGAAATCGCGCAAGTCCTTCACAGTTTTCAAATGAAGGTTGTTTGCTGTGTTTTCTCCCTTCCAGTTTGAGAGAGCTCTCCATTTAAGCATCTTTCCAAGATGTGGTGCAGTAGGGCTATTTGGGAAATCTCAGAGCACTTTGTGGAAAAGTGAAGCCTCTTCTACCCTTCTCAGCATGGTCCCGGTTCTGCTGGATGCCCAAAACCAGAGTCCTGAGGTGAGAAGGGTGAAAGGCATCATCTTTATTTACAGACAATTAAAACCAAGATGCTTGCACAGGATTTCCTTGCAAGTTGCTTACAGTTGTTTTTCCTGAGTTCCTGGCTGTCATTTGAAGTCCACCCCAAAAAGACTTTACAGTCTTTGTGCAAGCCTACAAAACAAGAGGACACAACCAAGCATTCCAGGATGAGTATTGACGGACAATTATGATATTGTCTGCTGCCAATTGAGAATGTAAACTTAGGAGAATGAATGCTAAAGGACCTCAGTTGGGCCATGTGTTCCTCCCCTTCTTTATCATTCCTCTTTCACACCAGTTCCAGGGAGGCAGCCTGCTGGCCCCAGATGGTCTGCTGAGCCTCTCACATCTGGCTCTTCTTAAGGGAGTTACTCTTAACAAGCTGAGCACCTGGGAAATTAGAAGTGAATACCTGGAGTGGTATCTTCATTTCTTCATCCATTGATATGGGAAATATGAGAGCCTGACAGCGTGAGACTCCCAATCTTGGGAGACTGGAGGAGCTAACAAGCATTTCTGTTCTTCAGTGCCATGGCATGAATGGCCAAGTCACTTAGATCACATCAGGGCTCTGCTCCTGCAGATTCAGCAGCAGTGAGACCATGCTAGTCAGGGCTTCCTCTTCTATTAGGAATTTATCTTTCGCATTCACAGCTCTGAGCAAATCTCTAAATATTTTAAACGCAGTGCAGCATTTTTTGTGCCACTCCTGTGAAATACACCATAGGGAAGGGCTTCGTCAATTTTACAGAGTGGTCACAGCACAGGCAAATCACTGACAGAAGGAGAACGGTTTTCAATTTGCCAAAATGTAGACTTTAATAAGTATTTCCACATGCTTTGAAAAGGCATGGTCTTGTGAGCACTGCAGCCAGAGTGAGGAACTAGAGTCTATTTCAGTCGTGTGTAGAATGCAAATAACTTGAAATACAAATACAATCAACTAAAAGTAGTGTTAACCTCTTATATAAAGAGTTCTTCACTTTCCTTCTCCTGCGGTTCGGCTGCTTATACTATGGGGTATTTGCAGCTCCTAGGGTGACTTTGGTCGGGCAACTCATTAAACATCTGTGTCTCAGTTTTCCCATCACTGCAAATGGTGATGACAACATTTACCTACTGCACTGGGGCTCTGTAAGGCTTCTTAATTAGATAACATTTCCAAAACATTTTGAAAATGCTGTAAGATCTTCAGTTGCTGAATGTTACCAAATTAAGGCACAGGTGGCATCTCTGGCATGAGCAGTGTGATGAAAGAAGATGTTCTACTTTTGACTTAGATATCAATATGTCATGTTGCACCAGGCACATCTGTGAATGGTACCAGGTTTGCATATGATGCCATATAGTTATGTAATCTGTGATCCTATAGAGTAATGCCACCCTTAGAGTATTATGGATTACATACTTAAGGCTTGATATTACTTTTGTGCTGATTTCGTGCTACTGTAATTCCATCAATTTCAGCTACACCTCATTTATAGCAAGAAGAGTAGAGGCTGTATAAACTCTGTGTATGGCTTGCATTCAGCTTTTTAGGATTCATTTTTGTCTTTAAGGGAGCAAGTCTTTTCTGTTTTCATTTATTCTGTTCAGGGTTAGCATGCATAAGTGTGTTTGGTTGTTAGACTTGCTATGGCGGATGGCAATTGTTATTGTTAGTGTTTGTTGCTGGGGTATCTGGCAGAAAAGCAAGTGGAAAAGCCAGGCTCTGGAAGGATGAAATGACTGAATTAGTTGTTCTTCTAAAGCATGCTTTCAGTTTGCCATAGAATCAGACTTTACTTCTGTTTTTATTCTGCTTGCGGAGACATACACATACTTTGACTAGTCCCTTAAAACTTTAACAACACTTACTAAACCCATCGCTCTGCTTTGTGCTTTACATCAGCTGAAAAGGGTTGAAACTCTGGCATTCTTCACAAATTCCACACCACGTTTGTCCTTGCTCTTGCGGTCTGCGACAATTCTGGCAACGGCCCCAAAAGCCATCAAAACCACTTTTTCACTTGGATTATTAAAACTATCAAGGATCTCTGTAAATATAGCTTGGAGCTCTTTCTTCTGCAAAACCAGACATGTTAAAAGGGCTGAAATAACTACCATTTGCTATAAACTGGATGGAGAGGAAAATGATTAGAAAGTGCCAGTCCAATGGTGCATGCACTCAGCCATCTGCTACAGGGACAGCGAGCTTTGGAGGCGGGAAAGGAAGGTTATTTTCCATTTTCCTTCACATTCGTGGCTTGCCATAGTGCCAGTGCACAATGTTCTGATCCTGCTGTAGCCTTTCTTATTGTGCCTCTTCTGAGCGAAACGTGGTTTTTTGTGTGATGAGAACCAACTTTCTGGTATATTCCCTGAATTCATTGATGATCTTCAAGGATTCAGGGCCGTGAATGAAGAACTCCCCACTTCCCTTCTGCAGGTGCAGAGCAGCATTTCCAACTCTGAAAAGACCAGCTCAGCTAATAGCAGGATTTGGGTCAACTTGCCATTTCTTCAAGTGGCCCAGAATGTACTCATCTTTTCATACTTTGTAAGTGGGTTCAGTGCAGAATAGGTAAAATGAAATGAAGTGCCTGGCAAACTAATGGGAGAGGTTTCCTAAGGTTTGCTGTTCTGGAACCTCTCAGCTGTCTTCCAATTAAGTAAAATAGCGCTTGTAAAGTCCACTTTGCTCTGGTTATGAACACTATCCTTGCTCAGTGCCTTAACCTTTGAAATGCTAAGGGTCTTCCATTTGCAGCCCTGTAGTCTGCCTTTTACATGCAATCTGTAACCTTTTACCCAAGATGCTGTGGCAGTATTTTCCATTGTAGTTCTCAGGCTGTTGTTGTTGTGCTGTTATTCTCACCGTCTTACACCTGCAAACCCCAATATTATTGTTCTGTCAGGTTTCTCATGTGAAGCACTTGCCACCTGCGTGGGAATTGGATCTTTATTACCCACTTTTTCCTAATCCTTGTTTTGAAGCTTTTAGTTTACATCAGAGGAAAACCAGTGAATAACAAAGTAGATAATAATAATTGAAATAGCCAGTAAGTATTACTCAGTGATGTGCATGCACAAAGATTGACAACAGATGATGGGGCAGCACCTGCAGCTGATCAAAACGTGCTCCAGTCACTGCTAATACTGGGAACAGTCATGAGAGGTCCTGATGAAAAATATTCAGGATTATGGGAAAAGCCTGGTGAAAAATCATCATCAACATTTTTTGTGCTCGATGTTGACCTTGAAGTCAGCGTACGTGACTAGCCAAAGACCCCACAAATAAAACTTTGTGCATTTAAGGCTATCTTAACGTTCTTTGTGTGACACCACGCCAAATACATGCTAAGGAGAGATTCAAGACCAGGACAGTTTAGCTATTGATGTCAGCCATTCTCTTGCTGAGAAAGACTGACAGCATTAAGCCTCAGCTATCTCTAATTCTTCAAAACAGGAAGGAGGCTCAGCCCAGCAACCAAGGTCATCGCAGTCAGCTTCAGCACCCGCTGGTGCAAGAGGGGAACCACCTTGGTAAAAATGGAAAAATCAAGTCTGCGGTAGTGCTTGACACTGATCTGTAGGATAAATATGATTGCTCTTACTGTTAGAGAAGAAGGAATAATTGAAGGGAGGATGCATTATACAGCTAGTAAGTTGCATAGTCCAACCAGATGAATTCCAAATGTTTTTCCGCTACCTCGCTAGAGGAACACCTTCCAGGTAAGTCTCTGACATTGATAAACATTTCAACATGGTTGATAAATTTAATCAAGGAGGATTTATCCTTTTAAATGGTAGCTTTCAGAGTGTCAGGTGCCCAGCTGGATTCAGGACAAAAGGTGGAATAATCAGGAATCAGCTGGCAGGTCTGCACAGGTAGCCCAAGGCGTACAGTAAAATAATGAAAGTTCCACCATCATTTCAAATTGGGCACTCTGCCCTAGCAAATTTAATAAGGATTGGGTTATACTTTTTCTATCAATGTT
Organism: Mycteria americana; assembly: GCF_035582795.1. Classification (NCBI taxonomy): domain Eukaryota; kingdom Metazoa; phylum Chordata; class Aves; order Ciconiiformes; family Ciconiidae; genus Mycteria; species Mycteria americana. The sequence goes on along the minus strand of NC_134365.1, from coordinate 162,139,994 downwards.
TGGTAATGTACTAGACAGAGTGGAATTGCGGGGTTTGTGTTGATTAGATCTATCCAAAAGCTTACCAGTCTACTTCATGACGAAGGGCTGGCTTTGAAATAGAAAAGTATATACAACCAAATGTCCACAGCTATTGAGACAAGAGCGATAGGTGATTTTGGCGCTATGAGTCCTGGCACCGTACCCTGCCTACATGTGACTAATAGAATCAGCATAGCTGCTCTTTCTGTTTCCATGTTGGCCATGCGTTATTTTTTCTGCTAATACCCAACATGTACAGTTGGGTTATCAGTCCTATTTATCTAATGGTATTAAATAAAGTGCCATGCAATATCCCAGTATAGAATGTGACTGGAGTCCATTTGTGGCTTCACTTAAATTTCAGTTTTCTTTCAGATTTGAACCCCCTTGAACCATCATGCTATGGCTAGGAAAGCCATTCATTTCTCCCATTTCTTTCCTGCTTCATAGCAGACATGTTGATGGTTAGCTGCCCCTTATTTAAGTAAAGAAAAAGGATGAGTGTCACTTTTGGAGTTACTCTGCTTCCGTTTTCTTTGCAAGAAGAGACTTTAAATATCTCTTCTTCCCCCAGAATAAAAAGCAAGCAAGCAAGCAAGCAAGACACCCAGATGCCAGCTGAGTATTTCTGGGGTTTTTGTTCTTCTCAACTTCTGGTACGCACAATTGAAAACAATGTTCACTACAAGCCTCAGTGAAGCAAGCCTATCTGCTTGGATTAGCCCAAGCCTGATCTACCATGCTAGTTACATTTGTCTTTGCATTTCATTGCCATTATTGCAGCATCTTATGCCTTTTACATATTTTTGTTTATAAAATATTGAATTTTAGTACACAGACTCTGCTACGAGAAAACAGGCAGAGAATACAGCAGAATACAAGCTCTGAAAGTAGAATAAGTGGGAGACAGGCAAGAGGAGAGATGTTGTTTCCAAGTATACAAGTATGTTGGGTCTTTCTTTGCATTTAGGAAATAAATAGAAAACTAGCCATTACTCATCCTATTTGTCAAGCAACCTTCTGCTGTTTTCTTCTGCATTCATCAGTATTATTTAGAGCATATATTTTTTACTCAACCTGGGGCATTGTTATTGCAGATGACTCCACTCACCTTCATGAAAATACTTCCAGATGATTCTCCTGTCTGAAAATTTTGTAAACCAGCTTTTCTAAAAGCATCCCTTGTGAACTTCCTCACTTAACTTATTTTTGGAGTCGATCTCAAACTATTGTCTATGAACAGTCTTCCTCCATAGCTTGTAAAAATAGGATTATCCATAACATTAACATTTAATTACCTCACAAAACTGGATGCTTTGAATCTGTCCTCTGGGCCATACACAACATCTGGGAGACTCACCAAGTAATGTATCTGAATGACCAGGAAGATTAATACAGGAATATAAAAAGCACCCATAGGCACTTTGCATTCCTTATTATGGAATATTATAAACAGGACTTTTGCTGCCTGGGGAAAAAAAAAAAAGAGGGACATAAATTTAACTTGAAAGTAATCCGTAATCTTGCTGTCATTGCAATAAATACACTTTGTTATTCTCCCAAGCTACAGCAAATGATACGTTATTGTCACTCAAGCTGACAGTTAGCAGAGGGAGGCTGTCACCAGTAACTGTAAGTGCCACTGGCCAGGTAGCAGTGGTACAGCCATTACCCTCCACTGCTATAACTGTGTGAGGATGGATGGCCTGAGGTTTTCTTGATCAAATTTCAGGCTTTAAGATAACTATGATGATGATTGATTTTTAATTGTTTTTTCTATAGGTAGGAAATAATGCACCCATTAGAAAGATTATTTTTTTCCTGAAGAAGACCAGGAGTCCAAAAGGGAATTATTTTTTGCCAATCTGTAAAATTAGTAGCCTAAGTGAAGAGAGAGGCCAAGCAGCAAAAGATGAAGAAGCTGTGGTAGACCTGACAAGAAAAAAAAGGGCTACCCTGAACCATATATCTCTGCAGTCTCAGGCACAGAGAGCTGTGTTTGCCGTAGCAGCATGATCCCTTCCTCAGTTTTCTTGGCACATTGATTTTTTTTAGCTAACAGTCCTAAATGCCTCTATCTTTTAAGGTAAATGGAAGCCTGGAACAGAAAAATTACCGGATCTTAAAAGAAAAGGTCAGACAAAGTGATCGTTCCTGCTTGATTTTTTTTCTTTAAAATCTTGTCTAAATTCAGTAATAATGAAAAAAAAAAGGTAGTCCAAACAAGTAGGAGTCTGCATACAGTCTGCAACCACTCTGGGCTCAGGCCTTCTGCCAGGGTCTCTAATGAATTCCTGTTTTTCATCCACTAGGAGACAAAGGACGAGGAGGAGGTTTTACGCAACCTCTGTTACTTGGGTCTATAAATGCAAGCAGATATTCTTTCAAAGTTTCTCTGTTTAAGGGTCACTTTGTCTTAAACTTTTTCTGTTACTAGAAGCCAACATCAAAAACCCAAGAAAGGCTTTCTTGCAGAGATTTCACATTTCCAGCTTACTGTGGTAATGGTGGAACTCCCCATCCCAAACCCTCTTGAGAGATCCTCATGGTCTCTCTCCTGCTCTCTCCCTTTCCTCATAGCTCTGAAGTGATATTCCCTCCTAGTCTGATTTCCAGTGGCCATACGTAATCCACAGCTAACCCCTCAGGCATGTACCAAAAGCCTTTGGTTTTGAAATGAGACAGCACGGTGTTCTAAGCCTGCCTGCGTGTTATTACAGCAACAGGTAGGAGAGAGGCATGATCCTCAAAGCTGTGACTTAATTCACAGCTTTCAAACTTGTCGAAGCAAGGTCTTTTTTTTTTTAACACTTCAAGGGGCTCTGCAAGAACCTGGAGGCTGACATTTCTTTTGGCTCTGCCAGTTGAGTTGAATGGCTGTAGATTGAAGAAAACGTATTGATCATACCAGATGTTACCAAACCTCTTCCCTGTCCTGCCAAGGAAGCGAGGCCAAGAGCAGTTATGTGAAAGTGTAGAGGGACTGGACTTTCAGCTATCTACTTCTTCCCATTTTTACCCCACAAGATGAGCCTTGATCCAGCATCACTGCAACGTTAGCAGGATTACCTCGACCTCCTGTGCACATTTGCTCTCTTTTGCTCTGTTTTTACCTTTAGCATGCTGTCTTGCACATAAACTGCTCTCTGGCATACTCTCCATTGCATGACAAACCACGGTTCTCCTGTCTGGTCAGTCTGGAGATGTAGAGTCTGGCTTAAGACCAGCAAATTAATTCACACTGTTATTTAGGGAATACAACCACTTACCTGTTGCAGGGGAGGGAATGTCTCAGGAGGGCTGAGAGCATCTCCCCTGAGTGCTTTTCAGCTAGTAAGCATCCAGCTTCTCTAGCTGCCTGCCTGACAATGACTTTCTGTGTAGCCTGAAGGTGGAAATAAATGATATCTATGAACTCTGTCACCCGGAAGAAAATAAAACGAATTTAGTTTATGTTTCTCCTGTAGATTCATTCCTCTTCCTGGTTGTCTGAACAAAGTGAAGGTCAGCGTCTGAGTGGGATCGATTCACAGCTCTGCAAAAGATTCCTGTGCCAAATACCAAACAACGCAGCTTTGGAAGTGAGAAAAGCTGAAGGCTTTGCTCTTCAAGGTGATACGTGCATCTGCTGCAATGCTTAACAATTTCAATAGAAGCTGAGGGAGCTGAGGATTTTGCAGAATGCGATCACGACACAAACATGAATGGGTGGACATGAGACGGTTTAGTAATCCAGGTATTTTCCTGCTGTAATCACTGGGCTTCTGATTATTCCTGATCTCTTCTGAAAATATATATAAGAAGAGGTGTTTCAGATTATGGTCCAACAGGGGCACTCATTCATATCTGAAATGCCTGTATGTGAAAACCTGAAATGAGGCATTTTCAGAAGCACGTCCTCCCTGTTTTCTGCTCCTTTCTAAGACTGAAAATGTGAAAATGTTATGAATATGTGTTTTCTTTTTTTTTTTGTACTTCTGCCTTTGTCCATCAGCATCTAAAAAATGGAAAGCTGCGGGAAATAAATGAAAACCAACAAAAGATAGATAAAATTTAGTCAGGCCCTAAAAAGGCTTTGTTTAGATGTGGGCAACCAGTTTGTTGATGCCAGCTTTTGACTGATATGACGATGTTGTATTCTGGTTTTCAGACTGTTTACTGTTGTACAAACAGATCAGAAATCCTCCTAGCAGCCCTGGGGAGGAACTGCTAATTGACTCCATTCATTGGAAGAGTGGGAGGACTGCAGCATCCTTGCAAATGTATTCCATTGCCCAGCTCTCTGTGGCCCGCTGCAGCTTTATTAAAAAGACTGGAGATGAGGAGAAACAGAGGATTTGCTCCAAAGCTTTGCCTCTGCCTGATGTGGCACTGCTGAGGCTGGGGACACACATCTTGTTTCAGCAACGTTACTCGAGAGATTGTCATTCCCAGAAGGTGGAGAGCTCCTTATCACCACCCTCCTGCCAGGTGGAGGCTCCTTGGATCCTCCTCCGACCTGCCTGCTGCACTCCTCACATAGTCGGTCCCTAATTCATCCTAGACACAATAAGCCAGGCAGCTTACGGAAATTAACTGCTACGTCTTTGCTAGCCCATCTCGTATTTTCACAGGGAGCAGACCTGCTCAGCTGGCTACCTGATCAGCACGTCGTCCTCCGTCACAGAGCAACGACAAGCAACTGAGTGCGAGCAAGGCAGGGTGAGCTCTTCACTCGGCACAGCTGGGACCAGCTGAGGATGTGTCCACAGGCAAATGCAGACTCCTCTGGTGGTACAGGGAAAATATTTCTAGTCTTCCAGAATGAAGATTTCTATCCCTGGGGGGAAAAAAAACCCCACAAAAATTATTTTTGTGGGGAGAAGGAAGTCCCAGAAATAAGGAACTCTCTCTTCTCCAAAGTTTTACCGTATCCTTCACATTGCTCCTCAGCTTCTTCGGGATTGAAGTCAGCATTGCTGAAGCTGCTTGGGCATGAACTCTGGCTGTCTCTCTTCGGCCAGCCACGGCTACAGGGATCCAGCTTATAGCTGTGGGTAGTGGGGTGGATTTTTCAGGGGTCTGAAACAGACAGGAAAAAACCTGTTTGTGACATTAATGCACTGAAAAGATAAGGAAGCTAACACAGCAGTATAGCCAAAGTTTTGGTTTGGAAGCTCTGGGTCTGGGTTAATAACTTTTCACAGCAGGTTTCCAAATCTTTCTTATCACAGTTTATAAAGTAGGTTGAACCATATGACATGTGCAAAAGGAATACAAAGGACACGTAGGATGAGTTTGAGTGGGAGAATAAACTTACAAGACCTGGCGAAGGCTAGAAAACATCTGCAAGAATAGCTGTAAGGAGGCAAAGCCAGACCACCAAGAAAAGTATGTACATCAAGAGACAGAGAGAGGTAAGCCTATGTCAAGGAACATGTTTCAGGTACACCGGGATTAAATCCACAGCATACAGAGAGAAGGACGAGAGCATAAACATGCCAAGGAAAGCCAGTATCCAACACAGAATTAGAATGGGAAAAGCAAAAAGTTGTGATTTGCACAGTCGGGGACAGTCCGTTGTACAAGTGTGACAGAGAGAAATGCTAGCTTATTCTGAAAATAGAGGCAACATTGCCTAGCTTTAGGCAGCAGTTTGCTGGGTCGCAGGATCTCGTTCATGATACTTCTAGATGAAGCCCTGCCCCTGCTTAATCGTGTTGCATTGCATGTGTTCCATGGCCAGCGTGAGAAAATTCCGGATGCCTGCATGGATGCTGTGGATGCTCAGCACCTCTGGAAAAGCAGGAGGACAGGAAACGCCAAGCCGGGTCAGACGTGCAATCCACCTAACTCACTGTGGTACCTTTCTCTATTGTCAGCACTGGATGCTTCAAAAGGAGACTTGAGATGTGGGGAGCTGACAGACAGCGGGTAATCTCTCCTTCACAATATTGTTGTGGAGGATGACATTGTTGCCCTTCCCTTACCAGCAGTAAGAGATTCCAAAATACCTTTTCAACGAAATATGATGTGACTTGTGACATCCACATTTTAAACGCTGGCATGAATCTGTGGTGTCTCCCAACAGGGACAATAATCCTCAGTGACCTTTCAGGTGAACTGCAATACTGACTAAGCAATGTAGATAAGCAGTACACCAACATTTTGCTATTTACCGATTAACATCTGCGTTTAGGACAGCAGTCACCAGGATGGGGCTGAGGACAGACATCACTGGTGGTTGAAGAAAAGAGGATAAGGGACATGAACATGTCACAGGTGCTGTTCTTACCAGGGTAACTGCAGGAATATAAGTTGGAGTCTCTGGCCCTGGGCCTGCCGATGCCAAGCTCAGGATGGTGAAAGTATTCCAGCACAGGGCTGAGTCCCGGATAAGAGCCAACTTTGATTTTCTTTTTATTTGCACTGGGGCTACTGAAAGCACTGTTATTTAGCAGTAGAGGATTGAGCAGACCCTTGGGATGAGTGGAAGTATCTGAGTGGTCTGAGGCATGGTTAAGTGTCGATGTAAGTATTTTGCCCTCCCTTTCCCTTGCCTGCCTTTGGTACTGTCCTTTTAAAGAGCAGAAAAGCCAAAAGAAAATTATAACAGGAAAGCAAAACTAGGATGCTTAACTCTGAAGGGCTGCGCTGCCATCCTCTGAGTGAGATGAACGGCAGCCAGCTACAGATGTGAGCATCTGAAAACGTATCCTGTAAACTCAAAGGGCTAAATCTAAGAACTGGGACCTTAATAATTTACAAAGAGAGTTTGTGAATAATTTAAAGGTTGCAAGAGAGCCATTCCCTGGCCTGAAATTAGTTAGTCTGGTTGCCTTCTTGTACTCGTCAGGCTGGCAGCTCTTCCAGGGAGAGGGGTTGGCTGTTGTCTGTGCTTGTTCAGCACCCAGCAGAGCACAAATGTTGGGAGGAAATAATAATAATAAATCAATGGTGGCAGCAGATAACAAATAGCAACCCCAAAATAGAAAGGGGGGCACTTCGTGCTGATTCAGGGGAGTGTGAGGCTGTTTGAAGGCAAGACAAGATTTCTCCACTCATTACATGGCCAAATATGGGGCAGTTTTCAGAAAGCACAAATGTCACATCACTCCCAACAAGATGATTTCCCTGATAATACCAAGCTCTCTTCCAAGGCAAGGGGCACTACACACCCTCAGTGCCACAACCATGCATTCCTTAAAGTAAGAAGTTGGAGGTGGTGTCATCCTTTCTGTCTACCTGGCTCTTGAGACAGATGGGTGTGATGGGCACTGCATGGGGCATGATGGTGCATCAACAGAAGTAGATACTGGATGGCAAAAAGGCCAGCCCAAAAAGTTTGAGTCTGGCAAAGTTTTAAGCAACCAAATAGTGGGGAAAAAACATTATCAGGAAGCCTTAATTCAAGGTTTTGCTACCAGAATTGCCTGTAGTCCCACTTCTCTTTCCTCAGAATATCAGAGGTCATTTTTCTCAAAAACAAGCATGCCTTTTTTCTTACAGTTACAGGAACACAGCAGTCATCAGACCCAGCCCTATTCCTTCCTTTCCCCCTGATCCCAGCAGTTAGAGCATCACAAAATACAGGTTTTTGCTTTTCTCGAGAGGTATATCTACTTCTAAGTCAGCAGTGAAAAGATACCCCAGCATGAGAAGAGCAAGCCTTCTTTTGTATAAAATGTCATCTTTTGAATCAAAAGTAAAACCAAAGTTTAAACAGTTGTGTTTGGTAAAGAAGCACAAGTACCCTGCTTGGTGTGACCTGACTTCACACTTTGCCTCAGTTTCACAGTGTCGTGGGTTAACCCCAGCCAGCAGCTAAGCCCCACGCAGCCGCTCGCTCACTCCCCCCCGGTGGGATGGGGGAGAGAATCGGAAGAGCAAAAGTAAGAAAACTCGAGGGTTGAGATAAAAACAGTTTAATAGGTAAAGCAAAAGCCGCGCATGCAAGCAAAGCAAAACAAGGAATTCATTCACTGCTTCCCATGGGCAGGCAGGTGTTCAGCCATCTCCAGGAAAGCAGGGCTCCATCACTTGGGAAGACAAACGCCATCACTCCAAATGTCCCCCCTTCCTTCTTCTTCCCCAGCTTTATATACTGAGCATGACGTCATGTGGTATGGAATAGCCCTTTGGTCAGTTTGGATCAACTATCCTGGCTGTGTCCCCTCCCAGCTTCTTCTGCACCTGGCAGAGCATGGGAAGCTGAAAAGTCCTTGACTAGTGCAGCAACAACTAAAACATCTCTGTATTATCAACACTGTTCTCAGCACAAATCCAAAACATAGCCCCATACCAGCCGCTATAAAGAAAATTAACTCTATCTCAGCTGAAACCAGGACACACAGTTTTGTGCAAGGCTGTCAAATCTTTGTGTGTAAGCCCATCTGGTTGCCTGTTGTCCCTGTTAATTGTTTCTGGACACCTTTGACAGCTTCAGTTCCTTCGCAGAAGGATAGACATCCCAAAGGTCTTTGCATTTATTTGAACTTTGTGAGGGTGGGTGCTGGTGGGAGAAGTCCTGTTGAGGCCCTGTCGGCGTGACGTTGTCCTTTACTGACACCATAAAAATTCAACAGGAGAGCTGAACTATAAATGTCCCAATTCTGACAATAGTTTCACTAGTGCTTGCAGCTTCTTATGGACCAAAGTCAGTCAGCTACGATATTCAAGTCTGACAGTAATCAGACTTTATTAGCATCTCACAGAACCACTTGTTCCTTCCTAATGTCTCCTGAAATTGGAGCCTGAAATATCTTCCAGTTGCTGTCCTGAGTATTTATGTGCCGCTGCTGCCCATGTGTGAATTCAAATAATCTCTGTAAAAAATGGTTGCCCTAATATGTAGATAAAAAGACATCTTTATCACATATCTAAAAGCATAACATGTTTTTTGTATTGTTTGTTATATAAAAGTCACACAAGGTCAATATTATTACGGGACAGATGAATAATACGTGTAGGACTTGTTCATCAGCTGTTGGCAGATAAGAATCAGAGTGGGTGGACATGAAATAGCACCTTCAGATGTTGCCTGCTTGATAAATATTGGGACTGTAATTGCACCTCCAGAAATCAGCTCTAAAAATAGAGTGAGACAGAAGAAAATGAGATGTGAATAAGAATTTATAACAGTGTTTTGTATAATGTTTCCTTCATTAGCATCCATCTGGACAGAACTGATTAAGTCTCTTAGCACACGTCACTAGGCAGGAGAGACAAAGATGAAAGGATCTTCGACAGCAGACAACCAAGAAGTTGTACCATCAGTAGAATGAACGCATGAACACTGACAACCTGCAGGCTGCACTACATTTCCCCTGCTTTACTTCTAACCAGTGCTGTGACATATGTGATTCAAAAATACGCTGTTTTCAATCGGGACTCATCTTGACTTCAATTCCCCTTGCTGTGTAATGAACACACTCAAGGGGCAATGTAGAACTCTGTCAAAGGCTTGATCCAGACAGAAGGGCCAAAGCTGACAGAGGCACTTGTAAAAGACCAGAGGGAAACGCATTCTGTACAGACAATTAGTTAGAAAAAGTGCATGTAGTATTCAGGCTGCTGTACTGAGCTGAAAAACAAAACAGCAGAGGATAGATTTTCAGGTAATAGGCAATACATTATCAAACAAACATATTTATGTAGAAAAGATTTACTGTCCATAATAATCTTTTTGGATTAATGGTTTTACTTAGCAGAAAAATAGCAGATTCAAACTGTTGAATCATTCTACAAAGGTATCCCACACTCTTTGTTAAGGCAGGTGTTATTAACTTTGAAAAAAAGTCAGGCATGGAAATACTTTTTTTTTTTTTGCCTTGCAAAATCTTTCCCTAAAATATAAAATTAAAAACCAAGCCATTATAAACAAGAACTCAGGCAGATTATGCATTCTGAGTTATACAGGCTTAGTCTGAAATCAGACAGATAATTTGTCAGGCTCTTAGTAGGAAGCATCAGAAGAGTCACTATAAAACTATCTAAATCAGAGGAGGTTTCTACATTTTTAGCTTTACTTTCTAAAAACTCAAGGTCCATGTAAACTCTCTGTGGCTGAACCCAACCCAGTACGAAGCCTAGAAGTCTCAAAAATAGTTAAGTTCCTGAGTTTTCTCTAAAAGAAAGCTTTAACATAATTTCTCATCTTACTGGGTACCCAAGGCACCACCTGGGAGAGATGTCTGTTAAGACCCCTAAGAGAGGGAAAAGCTTTGTTTAGAGCTTACACTTTCATGGAGGCTACAAAGTGCACACAAAGAGAAACCCTGCCTATGAGGAGGCATCCGTCTGTGCCCTGTGGAGAGTATCTGCAAAGCTACACAGGGAAAAGTCATTCTGAAGATCAACGGTAAAGCTACCGAGTGCTTGGGGATCGCTGAGCAAGAGGAGGATGACACAGGAGCTGCTGCGCCTTCCCCTTCCCCTTCCCCTTTCGGGATGGCGAGCATGTTACTGAGAATGGTTGATTTCCAGGGCTTCTGCTGCCGGCAGCCGAGCTGAGCCAGAAGGTTTTGGAGTCCCTCTCTGCCTCGCCAGCAACTGCTGTGAAGGGTTTTATTAGTCCGGGCACTGTAGCAGAGTTTGGCTGCAAATAGCTGATCCTGTTTTGGGAACTCCAGCAGTTCTCCTTCTCCTGGCTGACCCTAGGCTTCTCCCCCACGCCATTCCCTTCCTTAGCAGCCTTGACAGCTTTCCCCGTTGGAGTGAGGCTGGCTCGCTCCCAGGTCTTCTCACGCAGGCTGTGGACTGTGCTAAACCCCACTTTTTTCTGAACATTTGTATCTTGATTTCCCATGGAAACAAGCCTGGGATGATCCCTTCTTCGGCCCATGGGTCTGTCTCCTCACTCTTAATAACTCTTGAACTCAGTAGCTGTTTCCAGCCAGTTTTGACAGAGAGGCAGAGGTCTCAAAAGTAATTATGCTTTTACCAGTTTTATAAAACAGGCAGTTGGGTAGATGAGAAATGGGAGTATGAACACTTGCAAATTCACCCCTGGCTTATGTCTGATCCCTCTGGCTTATTGGCATCGCTGAATGTGCCAGCCCAAGGATCACCGCCAATATATTCTGTGGGAAGACATTGCATGTATTTGTGGTGTTAATGGAGAGTTGTTGTGTAACTTGGCAAACAAAAATAATATCAGAGAACACAAATGGCAAGAAACGGAGGCTTTGTCACATCTGATGCTCGTGGAATTACTCATTCTGCATGAGTGAAAGACCACTTTGCAGCCAACATTAGAAAATGTGTATCTATTCATCAGTTCATCTCTAGTCTGTGAAACTCGTAGTCAAATTGTAGGCCAAGGGCAAGGTTTCTTAGCAGAAGTACAATATCAGGAACATGATCTGATCAGTGCTGAAATGCTAGGCAGGCCAAAATTGCAGTGAGGTGTAACATAAGGGGACTCATTGCTATCAGTAGGTTTAGCAACAAAGGGGAACAACTGGTATGTCCTGAACTGGGAAATGTCACTATTCCACTGCTCCTACATCTGCTGTATATAATTATAAGGACTGATGCTTTAATGATGTATTTTACAGATGAGTTGTTTATGACACCATACATCAGGAGAATGAAACCCTTTCGATGATCTCACTGTAAATATCTCCCAAGCAGCAGCATTCTGCTGATATTTATTAGAAGATTTGATTGTGCTCAGGACGGGGACCGGACATTTCTGTGAGTAATGAGTGCTCTGAAGCTATCTTTTTCTACAAAGAAACCGAAAATTGCTTAGAGAGAGTTCCATAAGGAAGCACCCCCTCTGTTATCCCCACAGTGAGGTATGCAGGCAAAATCGTGTTACTATGTAGTGTACTATTTATGATTACAATTCAAAAGAAAGGTCCCTTAGCTTCCCTAAATGTGCTCCAAACCCATTTAAATGGTGGTTACTAGCTTGCAAGTTGGTTTTTTGCCCGCAGTTCTTGTTGAAAATCACGTCTGCTATGAAATACAGGTATCCTTCTCGCTTTCCCCTGTTTCCCTACAAATCTCCAAAGCTGTGAAACCGGGAAAGTTGGAAGAGAAATGCTTTATAGCATTATGAATTTGCTGACATAAATACTTACTAATCAGAGTGATAAATTTCTGCCTGATCCAAGCAGCAAAATAAAATAAAAAGGACATATTTGTGCCAGCATATATCAAAACCCCTTGAGCTGTGCTCCCTGTCAGACTTCATAAATACTGGATCTGTCATGCCAATTCAGCTGCAGCACTACAGACAAGACAGGAGGAAAGTATTTATTTGATATGATTATGATATAAACTTCATGTCTGATTCTTCTCTCCCTCACAAAGCGGAATATTAGATTAGATGCTACCACGTGTGCATTGTAATCAGCCTTCTTTTCACTGACTTCTTTTTGATCAATGAGAGAACAATTTTGCTTATTTTACTTCAGCCAAGAAGAAGCTAATTATATTCATTTCTGAAAATGTGATGTTATTAAAATTGAGAGAAATGGCTCCAAATAAAAAACAGAACTTGGAAAAACGATTATTTCTATTGTTAGCAACAAGGCACATTCTCACTGCTGTAGTTGTGGGGATGCTTGAAATTATCTGGCTTCTTGTCACCATCACGGAAGGCAAAGAGAAAGTGAAAAGTACCAAATAACTGCACTTGAGACAGATGTACTGCATCTCTACCAGCGTTACAACTCGTATGTCAGCTACTCGACTTAAGGTAGTTTGGGAGAGAGATCCTCAGAGAGAAGAGACACAGACACTTAAAAGGCCTTTCCCCCCATTCACTCCTTTCATCTCTTCTCTTGTGTCTGTTTTTATCTCATCCATCCTTTGGCAGTAGGGCGGCATGCTAATGAGGAAATACCTGGTGCGGCTGGGACCGTCAGTGGGGAGTAATTAATGCTGGTGCCAAATGCCTGTTCTGTGGTTTGTCAGACAGTGTGTGCTTCTGCGTGAGTTCATAAGAACTCATATATATGTGAGGATCAAGGAAAGTGACTAAAAATACTTTTATTTCCGAGACAGTAAATGTCTGGCATATTCATGTTGCTCCAGTTCAGCTCTTTATCCCTTCCAAAGGGTTGTTATTATGCTAGGGTCTTATAGCTACTTCTTTACATGGGTTTCTACTGAATATAATTTCATATTTGCAATGGGGTTGCATATCGGAGTTGAACATTTTTTTGTTCTACTCTCTTTCTATAAGTTTTTTTGAATGTATCCTTCTGGAGGAAGGCAGTGACATTATACTGAAGCAAACAGTCAAAGATATTTAAATTGGCTTCTAGATGAATGTATACAAATGTCAAGGTGACAGCTTGCTGGTGTTTACAGTTTCGTCTTCAAATATTGAACTATGCATTTAATCTATTTATTATGTGTTCCTGTGACAGCTTTTAATTTATTACCAGCAATGCAAATGGTGCTTTCTTAAATATGTAGGCTATATGTGTCCCGTGGAACAGCAAACTGAAGTTAGAAGAACAATAAGAAAATAGTTGCATGTGTGTAAGAAGTAGATGTTAGAGACTAAAAGACAAGGCCAATGTTCAGAGGAAAAATATGTGGTGGACATCTTGTTGAATGTGAAAAGCATAGAGAGCAAAGGTGATTTGTGTCACAGTTTTCCTGTAAGTAGGAGTGTCCCCTTTAAAGCTATGGTGTATATTCTACACCATCAAACTACTTTACAAGTAGTTTGTAGTACAAACTACTACAAGTAGTTACTACTTCACTACCACCAAGCAATTTTTAAAAAAAAGTCTCAGAAAATAAGATCTGAATGATATCAATACTAATTTTCCTTATTTGTCAAGACAAATATTTAGCTTTATGTATTTTACATGCAGTTGGTTTAGAGAATTGCTCTAATTTCATTTTCTAGTAAGACCTCCAAGCAGAAAAAGTATTTTTCATTTCAGTCAATTGGTCTTTTAAAAATACATTTGTTTCCAGCAAAATTTATTTTTGATTTGCTAAAAATAATTTGAAAATGGTTGCTTGAAAATATGTACTCACAAGCTCCTTTTTACCATTTTATATAATGGCATTTCTGATCACACTGTACAAAAATATCTGTAGTGGAAACAAAGTCCATATACTATGATGCATTTGTACCCTGAAGAGTATCCAGTGGCAACATGCACAGTCTGGACAACGTCACAGCTAGAACAACATAGTTTTCCTATAAAGATCCCATTCGCATAAATGAAAATTACATGTGTCCATTACTGTACACATTACATGTGTACAGTATAATTATATTATATAAATAAAACTTTATTCAAATGAGCTTAAGGGCAAGTATGTGTAACAGCCTCCCACAATTTAATGCCTAAAAAGTACTGAATTACCATACTCTTACAGGCTATAATCTAATGCTCATTAAAGATGTTTTAAAAGGGAAGGAACAACAAAAAGATTCTTTTTTTTTTTTTTCTGAAGGATGATTAAAATACACATCACACTGGGCACATCATCTTCTCCACAGTAAGTGCAAAATTTTAATTAGCAACTCAATGTCAGTGGCCACAGCCACGGTGCACCCTGATTTGGTCAGTGACATGTTGGGTGCTAGGAGCTCGTCAGAGTAGTCAAGTCAGCCTGATGGTTGACTTGACCAACTACTTGACCAACAGGTTTTGATGTATTTCAGAGTGACCCTGCTGACTGGGTGTAGAAAAGGGGAAAGATAAACCGAACAGAGCAGTAATTGTCAGAAATGCAGGTGCCCTGGCAGGGGGGAGGGAAAAGAAGAGCATGTGGGATTTTGAAGACGTAGCATACATGGCAGAGCAGGGCTACGCTGCTTGGCACTCCTGCCTTCTCTATCAGGGTTCAAACGGAGGAAGAGTCTTTACAAGGATGCAAGAAAATCAATACGTGAGAATTAAACTGAAGCAATTGTGCTTTCTTTCCTGTGTGAGTAAAATGGCCAACATAATGTCTTACAGTCAAAGCATAGTTTAAATGAATGCGTTAAGAAGAAACATTTGAGGCAGGCTACAAGAGGGTGGGAAGCGCCTCCCTTTTGCTCTTTTGGATGAAAGCCGTGTGGAGGCAGAGCACGCGTGCAAACCCCTGCGTCAGGAAGGGAGAGCTAGCAAGTGATGCCGATTCGGTGGTTTAGAGGAATTAATTACAGACAGAAGGAGACCGGCGTCTGTGGCTGTGGCAGGGTTTGCTGGCACGTCCGGCAGTGCTGATGCTGCAGTGCTGCTCCCCAGACTGTGGCCAGCAGATGCCTGAGGCCACCTGCCCTGCACCCTGCCCGCTGGCTCCTGCGCAAGCCTGCTGGTGCCACCTCCTGCTCGTGCCCCGGCTCCCCAGCTGGGCACGGGACGACTGCTCGGCTGCAGGGCAATGGCACCCCGAGATTTCACTGGCTGGCACCACGAGATTGCAATGCGTTGGCACCCCGAGATTTCACTTTTTAAACTTGTGTTCCTCTGAGCTGGCATTGCAATGCTTGTGCAAAAGGCCACAGGTGGAGAAGCTGGAAGTGCAACAGGAGACAGAGAAATGGAAGATGAGGATGAGGATGAGGATGAGGAGGAGGATGAGGATGAGGAGGAGGAGGAGGATGAGGAGGAGGAGGAGGATGAGGAGGAGAGAGTGTTCCTGGGAAAGCTGACTCAGTGGACAAGCGGACCCTCAGGAGAGGGCTCACAGCTGACCATCCTGAATGGAGGAAGGGACTTGTCTCTGGCCGGTCAGCCAGCCGGTCACCTGATCTGGCATCCCAGCACTTGGGCTCTCTGGGCTGATTTCCTCTTGTCACCTCGTGACTATCCTCAAGGTGACACACCTGTGCATTTGCAAGAGCTGCATTTCCTCTGACCCGAGCTTGGACTGAGCTTCTGGCTCAGCCAGTGACCAGCGCCTGGGACCTTCCTGCGTTTTGGTACTTTGGAGGTGCCGTGTCGGGGTCTGTTCTACTTCCCGGCTGGCTTACCTGCCTCCCTGCCAGATGACGGATCTGTGCAAATCCCTTGTTTAGGTGCTCCCCTCTCCCAAATGCTTTTTCACAGAGATAAGGCAAAATGGTGCATCCCACCCGGCGGTGGAGGATTGCAGAAGGGCAGGTGCAGATTTGAGAGCTGGTTTCACCTACCCAAAAAAAGGTGCTTCAGTCCATTGTGAAAATCCAGCCACAGTGGGTCTCTCAGATGAGGCATCTTTTCTTCCCATCACGACGCTCTAATCTTTTGCCAGGAAGGCAGAAACTTTTTGAGTTAGGTACCAGCTAATCCTGCTAACAGCAAATTCCTGGCCACTGAGGCACCATCTCGCCAGCCAAATAAGAAAAGTAGCAGGGCCCTCCAACTCAGTCAGAAGGGAGAGAGCTAGCTTTCCCTCACTCCCTTTTATTTCAACCCCTGCCAGGTGGAAAGAGATAAAGAAGAGCAAAATAAAAATATTTCCTTCCTCCCCTGCCCTTAGTGCTAAAATAAATAGAAAAGTAAATTCTTGATAACTAAGCAGAGCTTCAAACTGGCTACGGCAAGTCATTATAGTATGTAGATTTGTTTTCTTTATACACAAAACCAGAATCAAAATCCCACATAAGCTTCTTTTGGCAGTATCTGAAATTGCGTGCCTGATCTTTTTATGCAGCAATCCCTCACTGAAAATGCTCCTGCAATTTAAATGCTGTGTGAAGCATTTACTGTTCATACTCTATGCAAAGGTCTAAGGGAGGAAACAGGAATTTATCTTATTGCAGTCATTAATGTGACTGTCTTCAGCTAAGCAGAATACTACAGTGTTCCTGGTTATACAGGGGCCTCAAACTGTATTTTTTTATGGTCACATATAAACTGGCCCATAATAGCGTATCAATAAACCTCAATTACACTCAGGAAAATACTAAAAGCAAAGCTCAAGTGAAGCTCAATAAAGTCTACAGGCATATTAGGGCTGTGTGGAACAGTGACATCCATCTGGTATTTTTCAGTGACTTCTAGTCAATTACTACATCTCATCGTATGTAATCCTCTTTTATCTTCTGTTCCTGCTGCTACAGTAATTCTCACTCTGCTACATCTGTGGCTTTACTGTGAATTTTTATCACCTATGAGTAAGTGGGTCTTTTTTTTTTTCACTAGCAGTTGTGCTGTACCTGCTTGGGGGGGGAAAAAAAAAAAACAACCCAAGAAAAAAAGAAAGATTTAATTGCAAGAGAAGTGAAACACAAAACTGAAGACTGCAAGGTAAGGATGTAAAATAAACCTATTCAGATATGGGCAGATAGTAATGAGCATTGCAAAGGTAACTTTCCAGTCAGAACATGAATTGTTGAAAACATGGGGTAGGTTGAAGTGTCTGGAGTGACATGTGTTTTTAACAGCCTCCTCTGGTTTGATCATATTTGTGACAAACCATTAAAAAGAGCATTCTAAAATAAGTCATAATTGTATTTTTCTTGGAGAAGGAAGCTTTGGCCGTCATGTTCTTATGATGAACGTTAAATCCAGAGATATATTCTCTCTGTATGCTGAAAAATACAAGGTTAAAACCTGCAGCAGCAGAGTTCATCTTACAGCACTAGTACTCCGTGCTAGTCTAATCACAGGCTAAAGCCTACCAAGGCTCCCACTGATTTGTGTGCAGATGGAGAGGGTGCAAGGAAAAGCCTGCTCATTTCACAGCCCTGTGCAAAGGGCAGGCATCACATAAACCTTTATACTAGGAGAAGCAAAGGGACTGTTCTCTTGGGGCTTCAGGCAGAGAAACCTGGCTTGGTGTAAGTGATGAGATTCTCTATGGGATGCATGGAGCCATCTTCACAGTTACCCCAAATGCAGGGGACACTTCTAGATAGGTAATGAGCAGAAGGAGTCAAAATGAGAATAGAGCCACAGAGGAAAAGGATAGAAAGAGTAGTGAGAAATGTGTGGGATGGCCCTGCACCCTGGCTCTTCTGCACTCTTGCAAGCACTCATTTTCATGACATTTTCCGGTGATCGACACCCCTCCCATGGACAGGCAAATGAAAAGGTCACCCTGTGGCATGGTCTTTTTCTAAAAAGATGGCTTTCCTTCCCAAGTACAAATTCACAAGGGGCATGGAGTAGAATTGCTTGGACATTTTTTGGTTGGAAGTGATTTTGCTGAAGGTGAGATAAAAAAGAAACCAGGGCTCAGCTAGTTTAGTCAAGTGAAACAGAGACTGAGTCCTCCCTCAAAGGACCTCAGGGAAACAGGACTCTGTAAGGCAGAAGACAAGGCAGAGAGCAGAACTAAGTAATATAAACAGGCTAGCACTGTACATCATCTGCAAATTAATAGGTTTCTAAGCAGAGGAAGAATGCGGCTCTGGAGCTGCTTCCCAGTAGGAACAAAGGCTGCAAGAGGCCTGGGTAGATTCAAGATAGAGCACGATCAGCTGAAGAAAGGGATAAAGTGACCTGATTGAAAGAGGCAGCAGAAAACAGGATTTGGTGGTGTGGGAGGTTCCTTCCAGGTCTGTACTCCTATGAAAAATGTTTTTTGCTTTAAAAACAAACGAAACCAGGTGAAGTATTTGACCTTGTCTACTTTCTCCAGTTTGAATTAAAATATCATGGATAATATCAGTGACAACTACAAATGAGAACTGGTTCAAAATGCAGATATTGCCCCTATTTTTATAACTCTTCCCAGTTCCAGAGAGGTGGATTCAGGGACTGGCAAGCCTCCTCTCCCCTCCCCATGCCAGCCAAACCTGGCAAAGGGACGCTGCTGCCCCAAGGACGATGGTGCAGCAGTACCTTTGGTGTATTCAGAGCTGTTAAAGCTCTAGAAAAGCAGCTTCTGCTACACCCCTAGAAATCCCTCTGAAGAGGCAAATCTATGCCTCTGTTGTGATTTGCTTGGAGCTGGAACGAAATGTCACCCCTACGTCGTGGATCGGACGCTAGAACCAGGAGCTGGGGGGAAAGATGGCAAAGCTCCCCAGACCAACTAGCTGCCTGGATGCATGTATTCAATGTCACTCAGTTCCCACAGTAAGCAAATGTGCAGCTGCCACGAGAGAACTGTTAGACACTTTAAGTCCTGGTTATAAAACTTGTTATGTATTATTTACTCAGCACTGACAGCTTGCTCTGCGCCGGGCACACAAAGCAGCGTGCTCTCTGCCTGCGAGAGCTTTTGATCTCGGGGATTAAAAATCAGGCACAATCCGAAGGTTTAGGAGACACAGTCTGAATCTGGATTACTGGCTGGGTGCACCCAGCATCCTTGCCCACTGTTGTCGGGACTCTGTATTTCCTTTCCAATGCACAGCGATTTGTTCCCTTTCTGTGGAAACCGAGATGCATCAAGGGCTCTTGACCTTTCTGGAGTTGGGATACTGCTGGGACATGTACCTAAGAACCAGGAAATGGTCCAGCCGCTTTATCTACACATAGTTTTAAGCAGCTTTATATCCAGTGAAGGCAGAAATTCCTGGAAGAACTGAATCAGTAATTCAGAGCTTGCATATAACCTTTTAAACACATATTCCAGTGCTCCTGTGTATTTTTTTTCTCAGCAGGTCTAGTTACCTGAGAAGAGAATTACAGTGACACACACTTAAACTACCTGGCTCAAAGATTGCTCAGGTACCTTCATGACAGGGTATCGTGCCATTTGAACATATCCAAGTTCACTGTCTCCAAATGGCACAGAGAGCGGGGATTGTCTAGAGTTAGCCGACAGTAAATGCTAAGAGCAGGGATACCTGAATCCCATCATTCTTCAAAATCTTGACTGCTACTTTTTATCTTGTATGGCACCTTGTTTAGTACAAGAGCATTTGACCAGTGCTTAACCTGGACTAAGGTTGAACATGCTCCTTAGCCAAGGGAATGTCAGACCTATACCACCCAGCTGGCAAAACAAGAGCCTCAGCACTGTGGTAGATGTTCTCTCCAGTGGTCCTTGATGGGGTGCATCGCCATGTCGCAGAGACCAGGCAGCCTTGATAATTTCTAAAGACTGTGACAGGATTCAGGACACAGGGACTGAAGGAGGATGGTCATTCTGTGTACAGAGAGCAGTGGATAAAAGATGTGGACAAGGAAGAAAGAGGTTGAAATAACTGATGGAGCACAGGGACTGGAGGACAGAGAAAGAAAAAGAAAGCAAAAGGACCTACAAGCAACTTCATGAGTATGCTGAATCTGAAGAGCCCTAGCAAAAGTGAGAAAAAGCCAGTGAGCACCGATCTTTTACTGAGTGTGTGTTTTGGGCATGATAGATGAAGGTTACTGGGTCAGCAGGAATGGGATTCAGCTCAACAATAAAGACACCCAAATTCACGTGTCTGTGTATTAGCCTCTACGTGTGAGCTTTGAGTACAAGCTTCTGCTATAGTCAGTGGAGGTCTAGGAGGAGGTTCGTTGCCTATGTGCAGGTGATTAGTGCTTTCTGAGATGCCAGAGTATCCAAGATGATAGATACTTCTCTGCAGATACCAGGTGCGTCATACAACTTATTGCATCTTGCGAGTCTGCTCAATGACAAACAGGATATCCCACAGTACCTCAAAATGATATCAGATGCCTAAGTGTAAGCAACCAAATCATGCACCTGGTTGACAGAGTCTGAGAGATTCAAAGAGCTATTTGTCTAACCCTTTCAAATGATGCTTAATGGCTGTCTGGACATCACTGGCTCAGTTGAAGAGGAGCTCAATCCATTGCATGAACATAAGCATCCCCAGTACCCTGGGGGATCTCTCCTGAGATCACTGGTGGTGCTCAGGAGGCTGCCTCATGCCTCTCCCCAGTCCAGTTACCCTCCAAGTTCTGGGTACTGAACTATCTCCAGGTCTTGCTGCTTTCACTGTCATCAGGCAATATTTCCAATAATTATGCAGTTGTAACCCTCTGCCATGCAACACAATTAATCTTTATGAAGTTGTAGTTTCACTGAAACGGAAGACTTGCTGGTGTCCATTAGCAGCTGCTGATTGATGTAGTTCTTTTTATTTTGGCCATCCTTGAACTTTAATTATGAAATTAGAGGTTGTTCAAAATGCTGCAGCCAGACAGCCCACTGTTCCAAGTGTAAGCAATGAAATGCTCCCTGGCCTTCACTTTCTGAGCTGGCTTCCCAACCAGTGTCAGGTCAGGTGAGAAGAACAGGGCTATAAAGCAGTACAAAACTTGGTGCTCTGAGTTCACAGTTCTTGCTTTATTATTTTAGGCCCTCATTCTTCCTTGTAACATGTTAGGGACCAGACCCACAAAACAAGAAAATTCAGCTACCTTTTTAAAAGATAACTCATCTTCAGTGAAGATCCCCATTCTCCTGTCCTTTTGCATGCTTGATGTCCATACATCATCTTTTGCTTTCCTTCGAGGAAGCAGAGCTTGATGTAGTTCTAGCTGAAGAGGCCCCTTCCCATTTTATCGAAGGGGTGAATAAAGAAGGAGTGACAAGCAAATGCCTCGAGTCCTCTACTGAAATCGAACCTTTGGAGACATAATCATGAAAAGTGTGGGGTGGCCTGAGACAGGCTATGTGTGAAAGCTAATGGCAGGAGATGGGCATCAAAGGCATCTAAGTTGCAGAGTCCAAGCTTATTTCTACCACCTTTTATCAGTCTTAGACACACTGCAGCAGCCAGACTATGCTGACTATAGTTTTGATTTTGCAAAACTTTTTGACTCAGCTTTTGCAAAACCAAGCCAGAATAGTATGAACCGGGGTTTGCATTTATCCCAGATAGCAATGTCTGGGTCAGGAAGGGAGAGGAGTGCTTGGGAAGAAAAAGTTAACCTTTTTTTTGGTTGATCTCCACACCAAACCTCACAAATATGAGTAACCTTTCCAATGCTCCTACCTGATTTTCAAACTATGCAGAAAGCCAGGCACCTTGTTTTCCTCAGTTTTGCATTTACTAAAACTTGGGTACATCTGTTAGAGGTCTCGAGTCAGTCAAACTTGAACATAACGCCTAAGTCAAGTCAATGCGACTGTTCGCAGGCTCACAGCTAAGGATGTGGTTGGGAATTTCGCTGAGTCAGGGCCGTAGTGACTTGCAAGGCAAGGTGGCACACAGTTTGATATTTAGTTGTTAGAGGCAGAAATAACTGCCTGGTTCTTTCTGACTTTTTCATTTTTTTCTTTTAATACATCTCTTTTATTGGTGATATGCAAAACCATACTATAAACATAAATTAAAAAAAAAAAAAAAAAGAGATCAAATCCTGACAAATTATACCAAGAAAGGAATAAAACCAGGGCAATTTTATCTGAAACACTACTGCACTGCCATTATTCTCAGTTTCCTCTGAAGGTTAACTTGCTGTATCATACCCTCCAGAGTGTGACAATCAAAAAGGTGATGTCTTACAATACATGTAATAAGAGATTCTTTTACGTTTACACAATGTGTGCATACTGAATCAGTGCAGTGTGGCTGACTCGACATGAACCAACAGCCATTTGGTTGTTGTTTTGAAAACTCATACTGAACATGAAGACACAAATATTTATTCTCAAAGACATAAGGAGCTGTGAAAGAGAGCTTATGAAAAAAAGCAAAAGAAGCAAAGAATAAACAACTGGTCAATTTTGAAGTGAGCATATTGGGATAAAAATGTTAACTCAAGTGAAATAAAGAAAACAGGAGTGGGAGAAAGTGATAGCAGAGTAGAGAGTTGAGATTGGGAGCCTTCAGATATCCCTATAGCAGCATGTCTGTCAGTGGAGTGACTGCTACAGGAGAGCAAAGTAAAGAGTCTTTGAAATATGGACATGAAACCATGACAAGAGAGAATACTAATTGTCTGTGTAGCTCCTAAGGTTGCCCATGGTGCAATAATTCTCTATAAGAAGGGTGAAGGCTGCAGCCTGAAGGGGTGGCCGGGGAGGGAGGGTTGGTGCCCCTCTGCACCCCTCCTCAGTGCAGGGGCACCTGGAGAGGTCAGGCCAGTCTGAAGGAGCCTGGTGCCCACCGCTTTGTATGCCCTGTTCAAACACCAATTTCCAAATCTGTAACCTCATCTCAGAGGGCTCGTGCGTGCCTGATGGATACAGAAGGAGGGGATTGCACTCTAGGGAACGGAGACTTTGAAGAGGACCAAAGGTGCAGTGGTAGACCTGTTCATGAATTGGTGAAGTTTTTGGTGGGATTGCCTGACTCTGGACAACACAAACTGCTGTGATGTAAAATGGAAAAGCCCAGTACTCAGACCTGGCTGCAGAGCACCTTGGCATTTGGGTTTTGGATGACTTAATGGTGCTGAGCTGCTCTGTACGTCAGGTCTGACAGTGCCATGCTGAGTTTGTGATGCAATGACAGTGCCATGTCAATGACAGGCAATGCCATGACAATGACATTATGGCAATGTCATTGACAATGTCAATGTCAATGTCATGGCCTGTCAATGACATTATGCCAATGTCAATGACATTATGCCAATGTCAATGCCATGTCAATGACAGTGCCACTGCCAATGTCAGTGCATGCCACTGCCATTCCTCTTGGCACCAGGACACGCGCAAGGCAGGAGAAGCGCGGCATCAGTGCCTTGCTGGGGAGAAAGCTCTGTTCCTCCCCATTCTGGTTCCTGTCACGCTTTTATCTCCTCTTCCTCAGCTCTTAGCCTGACCAGGAAGCCTCACCCACTGAGGAGACGAGGCAGAAAGCAAGCTGTCGTACCCAAGGGGCTTTATGGCAGCAAGTCTTGATTGAAGCATTTTATTTGCTGGCTCTTTTATACATGCGTGTGTGTTGGAGCATGACAGAAAGCAGGAAAAGTAGTGTTAAAATTTTCTATCGAAAAGCAGTTACATTTTAAGTTTTTTTGGCCAGTCTCATTGGTTAACAAACTGAACATGAGCTCCCACTGAGATGTGCTGGCTGAGAGCGCGGATGAGAGCCAAGGAGGTGTAAACAGCAGGATGTCAGGCAGGAGGGGGAGGTCGTATTGCCCCCCGTACAGCACCAGCAGGATCGTTTGCAGAATACTGTGCCCCATG